>NC_140953.1:119819696-120127294 GCF_014529385.1 Adiantum capillus-veneris
ATGTTGTCCGCTCGCAGGTGGCATTTCATTTTGTATATAGAGTGAATCCCCCGGGACTTCAGCCTCCATCACTGACACGTGTTTTGTGAAGGCTACCATCTGTATCCATCAGTCGATAACTACCATTGTTGTAGCACTTTCTAATGACGAATGGCTCCTTCCATATGGGTGAAAACTTATTGTCCTTCCTAGTTTCAAACCTATTATCATACCAACATACCTTTCTTGAGACCTTTTGCCTTAAGTCCCTTGTTAAAGGTAAGTCGTTGTTGCTCTACGTGTGTTGCATAATAGTTGGTAGAATCTTCTCTGTCTAGTTGAAGCCCCTCTAGATCAAGAATGTGATTGTGGAGATGAGCATTAGGACACTCCATTTTCCTAGCCAGCACTCTGAGATTAGCCAATTGACCTTCGATGGGTAAAATGGCCTCCTTACCATACACCAAGTGATATGGTGTGAATCCTAGTGATGTTCTGAATGATGTGTGATAGGCCCAAAGAGCAGCCATAAGGTGCTTGTCCCAATCACTTGCATGATCATTTACCTGCTTAGTGATGATTTTGTAGATCACACCATTTACCGTTTACACCAAAACGTTGCATTGTGAATAATAGGGAGTTGAGTGTCATCATGAGATTCCCAGCTATTCCATTAGCTCTCCTACTAGGTCTCCTCTAAAACCTGGTCCCCTGCCATAAATTATCTCAAAAGGAGTGCCAAAATGGTGACGGGAGCAAAGAGAACCCCGACGGCCTCTAAAACGCCGGGGACCGAATGGCAAGCCTCGAGCGTATCACGGTAAAGTGAATAGGGGGGGCACCACCTAGCTTTGAGCGGCTAGGATGCAAACAAACACACCACCATAACAAAGTTTTCATCCAAGAGAGATGGATGCTTGGGAGTAATGGTGAAGAGGAAGGGGAATGAGATCAAATTAGAGAGAGAGAGAGAGAGAGAGTATAGCGGCTTAGTACTTAGGCACCACAGAAGGATGGCGAATCCACACACCCTTCACACATACACAAGCTCACTCCAAACACAAGACTAGGTGGCGATTCCGCACACCTCACATGGGCAAAACATTGCAAGAAACATACTCACAAAACCTCAAGCTTTATTTAGAGAATAAGGCAATGAAATGGGGAGCATAGGGTAGGGGAAAGAGAAGGGAGAGAGTGGTAGAGCACATGGCGGATAGGTGGGAGCTGATGGCGAAGACTCGCGCGAGGGTTATGGCAATCATCCTTCATTTAGCTGCCCTTCATCTTCCATAGCCCAAGGGTGTAGACGTCATGCTCAAGTCGAGCATGGTGACTGCGGTGATGGTGATGGTGTGGGTGTGTGTGTGTGCGCTAGGCACACACAGTGCATAGTATACTCTCTGGTGAAGGAGAGAGTATATAGGGAAGGAGGGGGGAGAAATTCTAGAATTTTAGAAATGAAGAAATCATTATCTACACAGGCCATGTGACTGTGGGCCCCACTTGTCTGGCTGTGTGTATATGCGCCAGAACAGTAGTCTCGTGAGAGAGAGACTAAGAGAGAGGGATGGGTTGATGAAAAAAAGAGACAGGTGACATGTAGATTAAAGTAATTACAAGAGGGGAGAGAGGAGAGTGTTTTCAGAGGTGAATCTGTGTGCAGATGTGTGTGAACACAAGAAAAATCAGGTAACCACCGGGTGGGGATGGGTCTGTGGGCACCTTTTTCAGTGAAACTGAGTGTGTGTGAGTGTGGGGGAGGTTATCTGGCTACAGGACAGGAGACATGGCGCCCTTTAGAAAGAGAGGGGAATATTTGGGTCATGGGATATGATAGGAGAGAGAAAAGAGGGGTGGGGTATACTGTTTTGGAAGATAGGAGAGGTGGCATGTGAGTTCGGGTGCATTATTGGTAAGGACAGGGGGTGGGGTAGCTTGAGGGGACAGAGAAAGGAGAAAGGACAAGGGGAAGAGAGAGGGGGTTGACCTTTTGAGTGGAGGAGAGGAAAAGGGACACACGGTGGGGCAACAGTGAAGAAAAAGGAGGCAGGGTGGGGATGGGCTGCCCCGCAGGCACGAGGTGGCCTATTTTACCTTTCTAACTTATTTACATACTCATACTTTTTTTTTTCTTACTTTTTTCAATGCCTTTTATCACTCCCTCCCTAAGAGGGGGTTTCCATGGGGTGAGGAAGAGAGAAGAGGGGTATGGGAGCCTGGCTTGTGAAAAACCCCCATCAACGGCAACAAATGTTTTCAAATACAAACTGTGCCACTTCCTTAGCTATAATCCAAGTCACAGGTACTACTTCAGCCCACCTAGTCAGGTAGTCCATACCCATTATTATAATGTACAATTCTCTTAATTGGGTGCTTGGCAAAGGCCCAATAGCATCAATTCCCCATTTCTCAAATGGTCCATAAGAGATAATAGGATTTGGTGACCCATGGTGAGCCTCCTATCACTAGCCTTCTGACATTTCTTGCATGTTTTGCAACAGTGGTGAGCATCTCCTACAAACTAGGCCACACAAACTCGGCTTGTAGAATCTTCCTACTAGTGACGTCAATTGAAAAGTGCCCTCCACAAACACCATCGTGGCAACTTGAAATTATTTTTGTGATCTCTCTAGAGAGAGGTACTCGCCTAAGGATTTGATCCTTACCCTTGCAGTACAAGCCGTCATTGATAAGGCGGTTTGAGGATCCTTTTGCATCAATACAACCCCAAATGTGTCATTGCCTACACTAGTGTTTACATAAAATGCTCGTTCCACTTTGGAGATGCAATGGTAGGGAGTGAAGGCAGAATTTTTTTTACCTCATTGAATTGGTACTCATTTTCTTCACTCTAAGTGAATATCTCTTTATGGGTAACTTGTTGTAAAGGGAGAACACTTGAGAGAGAAAATGACTGAACCTGCTCAAATACCTCACCTTTTGAAGAGAAGAGACCAACTGCTTTGTTGTGGTAGGAGAGGGCAAAGACATCAAGGCTTGAACCTTGCTTGGGTCAACTTTAATACCCGTGGAAGAGATTACATGGCCAAGAAGAGTAACCTTGTTTTCACCAATGTGGCATCTCTCCACGTTGAGTTGGGCACCCAAAGCCTACATCCTAGCTAGACCTTCATAGACTTTCTCCAAGTTAAAAGAGTAGGAGCTATAAATACAAAAGTCATCAATAAAAACATGGATTGATTTTCCAAAGAATGGCTAAAAAACAAATGTCGCATAGCGTTGAAAAGTGGTTGGAGCATTGGTGAGACCAAAAGGCATAAGCGTGTAAGCAAAACATCCCTATGGTGTGATGAAGGTTATTTTCTTTTGATCCTCTTCAATGATGCTAATTTGGAAGTAGCATGAGTAGCCATGACATATCATGTAGCGCTCATGTCCTGCTACCTCATCAAGAATTTCATCTTGGAAAGGAAGAGGAAAATGGTCCCTATTTGTGGTTGCATTAAGAGGCTTGTAATCAACATAAACCCTCCACTTACCATTCTTCTTTGGTGTGACTATCACTGGAGAAACCCACTCTGAGTCTTCAACAAGGTAGATGAAACCTTTCTAATAGTTTCCTTATTTCCTCGAGCAAGGCCTCTTACTGTCCCAACAGCCAGAATTTTTGCACTACAAGTTTACTTCCCTCCTTGAGTTTAATGTGATGCTGAACTTATTTGATGCTAGTGATTTTTATCATATTCATCAATGAACAATGTGGGAAAATTACTTAGCATCAAAATATAATCTTCACGCTATTTGTCACATAACTCACTAGAGAGCATCCGATATATAGCTTACTTGTTTCTACCAGAGATTGTATACATGGTGGCTTCCCTTGGTTTGATGATGCATCAGGTTGCTGCATCTTCTTAGGGTCCTTGAGAATGACCCCCATCACTTCAATGCTATCGTCACTTCCTTTGGTCATTGTTGACTCCTTTTCTAAAGTGGTTGAAGAGTCGCTACTAGAAAACTCATCTTCAAAGGTCTCTAGATCCATGTCGTGTTGTCGGCCTGACTTCATGTCATAGAGTATTAGCTTTTCTTTGGCATCCTTCATTTGAATTATGTCGGTGTCTCAATCCTGCTTAGATTTCATAGCCATAAGCCAAGGCCTCGCTAGAATGATAGGATAGCCCTCCCGTTTGTGTGGCATGACAAAGATATCTACATCCACTTCGGTGTTGAACGCCTTTACCCTAACTGCATTTACAATGCCAACACATCAAACTTTGATATTATTTGCCATCTTGGCTTGGCATGGTGCCGGCGTACTCACCTCTAAGACAAAACGATCCATCATTTTCTCACTCATGATGCATATCTATGCGCCACCATCAATGTAGATATTGGAGATGTGATGCCCTTTGATGTGAGTATCCATCAATGGTAGTATGTCATCTAGATTCCTCCCAGAGATAGTCCCAGCTAACTTTGGCTTTGGCCATCTTCTGGTAACCATATTTATCCATTGTCTCCTTACCCTAGGTGAAGCAATTGGGGCCAGGTGATCTTCGAACCCTCCACAGAGACATCTTGAACCAAATCATATGGTTTAGATCATTCACCCAGAGAAAAATCTACAATGTCAATTTACATCGTGACTTGGACGGATTTTTGCTAGATTCTCTCTTGGTTTTCTTCTTTTCTTCCTTTTGCCTAGCATGCTTTACTCCCATGGCATCTACCTCTTCTACCTTGGTCTTACCTTTTGCTACTCCTCTGATATTCTCCTCCACTTTCGCCTTTCCCTTATCGTCAAGACTGATGCCACTTACTGTCTAGTTGTCGGTTGGTGGTGGGTTAAGGGTGGAATGAGAAGTTGTGGTGGTGGTGGGTGTGGTTAAATCAGTGGTTGTAGGATTGGCAAAGGTGGTGGTGGTCTTGCTCTTATTGGTGAGTGTAGGTTTTTTCTTGCTCCTCTGTTGAAATTATGCCTCCTTGGGTATGGACAATAACACATACAATGGCCATCATCTTCACAATTGTAGAGTGGTATTCTTGGTTCTACCTTTGTTGTCCTCTCCCTTTCTCTTGATTGCGGTTGTGTGCATGCCCTTGTTGCACCAAATGCATGGATAGATTCTCCAATTGTGTGGTGATGCGAGTCAACAACATGTCTTGCCGCTCTTCTGATGTCTCTTGTGGTTGGGTCCTCTGAGTGAATGTTGTAATCACTAGGGTTAGTTGGACTAAGAGTGATTCCTCTAACTCATTGACTCTTGCTTGCATGTGCATCTTCTTGTCTTTAAGGCGGGCTACTTCCACTGCTAATGCATATGTTGCAAGGAATCTCCCCTTCACCTTCTCTTTAAACGGTAACCACACGCCAGCAATTAAATGGTTCTTCTTGAGGAAATTAGGCGCTCCTTCACCTTTCTCCAGTGAGGCAATCCTTCGCTCCCACAAATCCACAAACTTGGATTCGTCAATGGCATACTCTAGCATACCTCTTTGCTTTAACTCTGTCAACAGCTGCCATAACTTCTCTGAGGTAGTGCCTTCACTAAATCTCTTCACAAAGGCAACATGTAGTAAGTCCCTTGCATCTTTTGTAGCTTGAGGAAAATCATTGTATCAAGACTTGGCCTCTACTTACATCAATAGAGGAAAAATGCATAACCGTGAAACATTATCATCCTTGTTGGAAACCACACAAGCGATGTCAAAGTTATCCCGAAAAAAAGAGGTGATGATGTGGGGAAAGAGACACTTGCCATGGCAGTAAATCAATGAGTAGGCAATCACAAATTCCATTTGCCTTTTTTTTGGAATGACTAAGTGATTCATAAAGGTTTATATAGGGGTGGAGAACTAGAGCTAGAGCTAAAAAGAGCACAAGACTATAATAGAATAAAGATGCTTACATCAAAAGAGTGGTAGTAATCGAGAATGGGAAGGATGATGGGACATGGGGATCTAAGGATTTCCTCTAGAATTTCTACTCCGAACAGGAAAACAATCTTTTGCTGGTAGAATATTTTCCTATCGATGTATACGTTTACATGCATGTGTTACAAAAAACGAAAAGGAAAGACTTCTGGCATATTGTTATTATCAACGTCGGGTGTAGGGAAAGGCTTCACCCACTAGAGTTGCATACCTTAGGTGTTGACAAGGCGACACCTCCACCACAGACCTCTACTTCTTGTTGAAGTTCACATAATCCTCCATATTGGGTCCAAAATAGACTTGGGGGGAAGAGTCTACCTCAATTGGCTTCCCATTTTGCATGCGGCGGAGATGCTTGGGTGGTCGAACTTCACTTGAACTCTCCAAGCCTAGAGAGAGCATAGGTTCACTTTCTTCCACCAAATTCTTTAGGGTTTATGGCTTGGACTTCGTGGTTGATGTAGTTGATGACTCTTCTTCAGTGATTGGAGAGAAAACCCTTTTGATTGATGTGAGAATGAGAGATGGATGAAAATCTATTTTTTCTGACTCACGGGATAATCTGAAAGGTTTTCATAGGTGATTATGCGAGGAAAAATGTGTGTGTGTGTGCGCGCGCGTGCGTGCGCGTGCAAGTGTGTATGGCTGAAAAATAGCTTTTTATTAGCTTATGACTGATTCGATGCGGAGGGGAAAACGAGAGAGAGAGAGAGAGAGAGAGAGAGAGAGAGAGAGAGAGAGAGAGAGAGAGAGAGAGAATGGGTAATTGTGCCTCAGCGGGAGGGAGAGAGAGCTCACCATTGAGCGATGCGTGTGTATGTATGTGTGCATATGTGTGTGTATAAGTGTATGTGTGAGAGAGAACCATTAATTTTAGAGAGGAAGGAAGAGAGAGAGAGAGAGAGAGAGAGAGAGAGAGAGAGAGAGTGTTCAGCCATGGAGAGCTTGGGGAAGACATGAGAGTGAGAGAGAAAGGGGTGCGTGTGTGTGTGTGTGTACTCTATGTGTGAGTGTGTATGTTCTGAAAATTGGTTGTTCTTAGCTTGTGTGTGTGTGTGTGTGTGTGTGTGTGTGTGTGTGTGTGTGTGTGTGTGTGTGTGTGTGAGAGAGAGAGAGAGAGAGAGAGTGTGACGGAAAGAGAGAGATAGAGAGAAAAAAAAGGTGGTGGGCTAAGAGAGAGAGAGAGAGAGAGAGAGAGAAGGAGGCCTCTCCTCGGGGGGGGGGGGGGGGGGGGGGGGGGGTCACTATGTATAAATTATGTATATCACGTGCGTTTAAGGACTATTTTTAAAGCTCCTTATTTGTAAATTCTTGGTAAATAAAATACACCCTTTTGTAAATTAATATTTTTTTTTTATTTCATTTTATGATACCCTTCTATATGTGAAAATGTGAGAAAAAATAAAAATAAAAAACCCCTTTTGTTGCACTCACGTGACAGTCACATAATTATTAAGTGGAAACCCCCCCCCCCAAGCTCTCACTCCTCCTTTGTTGACTTTGGCTTCATTATTGGTCACCCCATTTTCAAACTATAGATATAATATTGCTTAAATAAGTTAAGAGTGGAGCCCAAGCATGGGAAGAAAAGCATGGGAAAGGAAGATGCCCTTGGCTCCACCAATGCTTGACCATAATGCACCCTCTTGACCGTCAGTCCCATGGCAAGCTCTCGTAAGAGATTTTCCTCCGAACTTCGAGTCTTCAAGTGGACGTTCATCCGCAAAACCTTGAAGCCTTGCCATTGAGTGCATACCAAGAGAAAGGTGGACCAAAATTTGAAATGCGGTCCTCACTTGATTTAGCTTCCTGACACAATAATGCTCCATCGGGTCTTTGTATATTTTCACTGCCTAGTCATTTTAATATGGGTATTGTAATTGCATGAGTTTATTTTTGCTTTAGCACTGAACGTTCCAGTGATTTTAGCTTGACTTTTAGAGCTCACATGTATAGATCTTTCGAACATGATATGATAAGACTTGTCCAATGATATATTCTTGGATGGGCTCTAAACTCTCTTTGGTTGATATAGTACTAACTCGATTCCCCTACGCTTGATTCTTAGACTCATACAGTCGCCTTGGTCTTAAAATCATAAACATCACAATGGAAGTCAATATAAAATCCCAACTTGTTACCTGGTTTTCAAGAGTCCATGTATCTCTACCTTGGATGTATAATACTTTGTGGCAATCCTTGTCTCTTCAATGTGAAAACCACCAGTACTCAACAGTTTGTTAGTTCACTAGTTATTTATATTGTTAATCTACTAGATTTTGTTATATCATGTCAATTCCATCTTGAAACACTCCTGAGTTTGGATGACACACTTACCTTGGTCCAAATTCAAATTGGAAAACGATAAAAAGATCTTGATCACTAGGGCTATCATTGTTATTAGTCTTGCTTAATGATGCTAAAAGTGATGAATTGTGATCCATCCTTAGGATGGAATGGACTTGAGCTTTGTAAGGTTATGAGATTTGTCCTAGAGTCACTAGAGTCTGAGTGAATGAGAAAAGAGGTGGAATTGCCCCACAAGTAAAAAAGCCACCATAGGGCCTCTGAAATCTCTCATCACAGGAGGAGCCTTCATGGATACACAAAAACGGTCTAAGCGTACATAGATGTTGTAGTGCTACTCTTGGCCATGGAAGAACCGGCTTCATAGAGGGAGGAAAGGAAAAGACCCTCATGATGGAGAAAAGAAGGCAATAATTGTTGTGCATAGGTTGCTTTTGGAAGGCTAACATGTAGGAAACTTGTATGAAGCTGAAGCTATTGCGGAATCCCCTCCCCCTAGGGTTAGAAAAATACGTTTTTCCTAACCGAATAAAATAAGGGCAAACTTGAAATTCTCTCAGTTTTTTGAAGCTAATTCACTGTCCGACCTAGCACACTTCTGATGCTGCTTGATGTGGCGACACTTTTAATATTAAAAATGAATTTTTTTCATATTTTCCCACCGTTTTCTACACCATTGGTTGCCTCTCTTCATCCTTGGGCGTACATTGTGTGCCCGACTGTCATGCTTTGAGCTTGTGATCTTGCCTCACCCATATGACCTTATTTTTCCTATATGTAGGTATCTGTTGGTGCTAGTTGCTTATCGACACGATAAAAGTAGAGCAAGAAAATCTACCTCCTTACTATGGCTTGGCTTGATGCATCGTACGGCTTTATGAGAGACTAGGAGAGGAGGAACAGTTTAAAAAAATTGAACCATACCTATTATGCTGAAAAGGCATTGAACCATGGGAAAAATGGGGTTTTTTCATAATAGGTGCATTTACTCGGGTAGTGTAGTGTTTTCTTTTTTGGGGGGGGGGAGGGGGGGGGTCTTTTCAAAAAAACTTTATCAAAACTTGAACTATACCCATTGTGCCAAAAAGACATTTCAAAAAATAAGAGAATTGACTTTTTTGCACTATATGTACATTCCAAACTTAGGAAAGAAGAGAGCCGGAAGGAGGGGGGGGTATTTCAACCAAAAAAAACATTGAATTGTACCCATTACACCGAAAAGGCTTTTCAAATCATAGCAGATTCAAGTTTTTTGCACAATAAGTGCAATTACTATAGAGCAAAGGAGGGAGAGCGGGAAGGGTAAAACATACCTATTATGCCCAAAAAGAATTACTTAAGCTTTTTGCACATTAGGTGCATTCTGGCTTTTAAAAATCATTAAAAATATATTATCATGCAAAAAAGAAAGAAAAATCATTTTGAATTCTTTTGGGTTTTTATTTGTAGACAAACTCATGGCTAGAACGAAGCAAACTGCAAAGAGAGTGGATCAACAAAAAGATAATATTCAGTCATCTGCATAGACTTTGATTAGAGCTCGATGAAGACCTGTTTCGCAAAGCATAAGTGTGCTTAGAAAAATTAGAAAGGGGCAAGGTAAAGTAACCTTTTGTATCCCAAAATCTCCATTTGCTCGAGTTGTCAAGCAAACTAGTGCCAGATGTAAAGAGGGATTGAGATGGGGCATATCAAGGAGCTTGTGAAGACTACTTGATAGAGTATTTAAATGACACATATATTCTTGTTGCTCATGCATATAGAGTTATTGTCATGTGAAAAGATTTTGGTAGTCTCGCAATGCTTAGATCAAAGTTAGAAGAACAAACAAACATCTTGCTGAATTGAGAGTCTTTTTTCACGATCATTTCTTTCATGTGAAAAATGACCTCTCTTCTGGAACACTGGAATATATCTCTTTACCAACATTTACCATCATTGATTGGCCTCTTCTAACAAGTGAGATTAGTGAAGCTTATCGCCTGAAACTTGTTGAACAAAACTTCTATTCTCGTTAACTCTGAAGTCTTTTACCCTTTCTTTCCATGAAGCCAGAAACTCATTTGAGCTTGTTTTCTTTCTCTTTCTTGATTGAAGTAATATCCAAGAGTCTTTTGTTACCGCAAGTGGTATCCATTGATTTCTCTCATCAAGACTATTTGTAACAATGACAGACTCAATAATTGCTAGCGGCTTTCTTGATCTTTCCATGGAAGCCATGAAGAATATAGATGATAGAGAAGTTGTTTGTAGTGTTTAACGGAGAGAGAAGACAACGACAAGATCGAAACATAAAGAGATCAAGTTTTCTCTCATTTCCCTTGTATCTCCTTATTATGAGTGCTACTTTAAATGAGGAGAATCTAAGAAAGCTTCTCTTTTACTTGAAACTCTACAAAATCATAATCGTTAGATTACTTTTGCGAGATTTTCTTCAAAACAATATATTATTGATTGATATTTTTTAAACTAAATTCATATACTATGCATATTTTTTAAAAAATATCTCCATTACGGTGCCTTCCATGCCATTGGTTGCACTCGATCCTTTCTCAATTCTTAAAAGGCCCTTAAGTGACCCCAATATTCCTCTAATGTATGATAATCATTCTAGGGAAAGCATACCTACTAACATAATATGGCGGAGGTAGTAACCCTTTACTCGTGTCTCTATCTGCGAGATGAAGGTTAAATACCAAAGTGAGAGAAGCACGTGATAAAGAGAGGGAGCGAAAGAGAGAGAGAGAGAGAGAGAGAGAGAGAGAGAGAGAGAGAGGCCGCCGCCGTACTTGTATCTTATATGATTGTACAAGGAAAAACATTTCTAGCAAGGATGTACATTTGTGGGAAAGACAATGATAGGTAAAGGGAGGGAGATAAAAGAGGCCCAAAGGGATTGGCCAAAAAATTATAAGAAACAAAATCATTGGTGTTACCAACAATTTTTAATAAGCTAGAACCAAACTAGAAGGAAGATAAAACTAGTCACCCATATTGAAATCTACTTCTACCAACTTGGATGCCACACGTCTAAAGTAAACTTGTCATCCTTAACACTAACTATTCTTTTGGAAGTCAAAGATTTCCTTGCTGAAGATTCTCTCGTTGTTGTTGATAGAAACTTCCTCAAGGAATTGGTATTCAGTGTGCCACTTTGATTTTCCATTCCTACCACCATACCTTAGTTGTATTCACCTTGGACTGTAGGTAGGCTCGTGACGCTGAACCATTTCAGCTTCATCTACAAGCTATTTAGTGTGTCCAACACACCACATAATCTAGCTATTTCAAATTGTAGTGCTTTGATAGGCAAGGCATTGAGTTACAGATCCAATACATACTCCTTCACATATAGCAAGGAGAAAAGTTTTGCAAAGCATAAATGAATGGCAAAAGGAATCAAGAATTCAAAGGGAAGTTTTTGGTTGATATCCTTACAATTAGGTATGTGTTCAAAATTACAACAATAGGCATCCATCCTAGAGTTATCATCCTTCTTTTCCTTAACCCAAACATGGCTCTCCTTATTCTTTTGAAAAGATAATGTTTACAGAGCTTGCTTTCTAAAGAATATACCGATTGAACCCGCAAAGGGGCCATTGCACCATACACTCATATGTGTTTCGCGAAAGAGAACAAAATCATTTCCATAAGCATGGATTTTATGGCATTCCTTGTCCGTGGAAGTAAATAGCTTTTAAGTATCAACTCATAGGAATCATCTCATTTAACGTTGCTCCTTTAAAGCTTGTCATCGTGCACCTAAAAAATCCTCTTTATTCTTACAATACTTAAGGGTACAATCACTCTTAATTAGTGTAGATTTTATGGTATCCGATGGCCATGGAGGTCGATACCTTTTCAACATATGGCATCTCAGTACTCCCTAGCAATATCTACTCCATGGAAGGGTTCTATCCTCAACATACCCTTTCAGAATTGACAAGTGCAACAACACACATCATACTAGATACTGCAAATCTAAAATTACAATTTTCTGAAGAGTTCTTAGATGCTTGCATAAGAGAGGTGTATCGACAAACACTTCTGTGGATTTAATTAATAAATTCATGACATCAATCTTGGTATGGATATTCAAAACTAAACATGCTCTCTATTGTGGAAATTTTTTGGTCCTCCAAAAGCCTTTCATCAATACACTAAAGCAAGAAAACACATTGTGTTACTTCAGTATCGAAAGTGCAATTGTTGGTGTTCACAAACTTTTGCAGAAGATAGACAAATCAACAAGCACTTGCAATACATGAACCAAGGATCCCATTACTCGCAGCACATCAACCAAGGATCTAATTAACGAGTTTCAAGCACTTGTAACACATTAACCAAGAATCCAATTCATTTGAGTCCATGACATCAAGCTTGCACGTATTATAGCTTAACTTGCTCTTTACTATGGGATGATACTCGAGAGCATTTGGAGAAACAAATTCCTTGTGAACATCCTCTCTTTTCCTTTATAAGTCACTCCAAGGACATTCTAACAAATGCTCATAATTATAATACAATCATTGCCCAAACCTTAGTTCGCATATTGTAATCAATGGGTCGCTAGATATTCAAATCACCCAAAAAAACTGTTCTCGACCGATTTACATTGTAAACTTACATAGCTAAATTAGGACATTTTTATACTCATGTATGAGAGCAAAAATGAGAAGTAGGAAAGTAGGTGTCAAGTTCAACATCAAGGGTAAGAAAGTACTACAGAAGCCACAAAACAACCATCCACGCTTGGTACTATCGTACGATTACCTAAACTCTCTAAAACAAATAGCCAAGGAAAGCCCCACAAGCTTGCAATGCCTATTTGGACAAATGCAAGAAACCTTAGAAGAAAAAGCTTGCTTTGACCAACCTGTGCTAAAAAATCAACAAACACCAACATGACAATTGATTGACAGTCGGCAAACCGGCAAAAGAAAAGCAAAAAAAACAGCACATAGAAAGCAGCAAGAAACATAGCTTTGATGTGAGCATCAATAAGTCATTTTACAACTTTCAGTAGGAAATGCAAGAAGACAAAGGTCCTTAATGGCTTTAAAAAAAGGAGATAATCTTGAGAGAGAGCAATACATCCTATCATATTGCAAAGAGTAAACCCCATGCTTATTCGAAATGTGTGCGTTGGCGCGCGTGCACACAACATGTGCATGTAGACCCACTATGCACCTTCTCACTCTATACAATTGTAAAAACTACAATATTGAAGAGATCTGCAGATTGTGTTACTTGTCAACAGAACAGAGACAAATCTAAACATTGTATCGAGAAGCTGTTCATGTCATATCTTACCTTACATGAGCACATTTTTATCACTGATACACAGATCTGCGCAAAGTTAGGGAAATAGAAGACACGTCACGGAAGATAAGCGAATGTAAAAGAATAATCTAATTTAGCCCAAATGTGCACAAAATCTTTGATAAGGCTTGCCACTGCAGATGTAGATAAATGGGCGTAATGCCGAGGGAATGCGCACATGCATGCTAGCATACAGACTAAAGTTGATTCATGTTTAGTTTGACGAAAGGGTGGCCACCCTCCCATCATTAAACATGGCTGTAAGGTTGCTTTGCTAGGTACCATTAAAAGAAGAAAAAATGGCAAGTACCTTTTACTTGCCAAGATCCAAATTCATACAAATTTAAGCAGAACAGCGCATTGATAAGAGAGTCAGCAAAAGAACCCAAAGCTCAAATACAAAGAAAAGAAAAATCTTTGAGCAACCGCAGTGCGATTGGCCCAAATGGAGTGTGGGCACAGTCAAATATACAATGTTGTCTTCACTTAAGAGCGGCCTGCAAACGCTTGCTTGCAAGGTTGTGTTAAGAGTCAACTCGAAAAGGCCAGTGCTTTACGCATTCAGGGTTTCAATGGAAAATGATGTTCCTATTGAAATTTAGAGAGAGGTTGCCATACTGACTACACAGAGCATTGCGCAGAGAGAGAGAGAGAGAGAGAGAGAGAGAGAGAGAGAGAGAGAGAGAGAGAGAGAGAGAGAGCAGACGGTTGAAGACTCGCATAATTGACATAGAAGTGAAGGGGTGTGATGTGACGAGGTGTGTCAATAGGGTTCTGGGCGGCGGACAAATAATTAGCGCCCAATTTGGGCTTGCACGTTGAGGGCATCGCCGCTTCTTTGGGCAGTAAATTGGAAGCACCAATCGGTTCTTAAATCAAAATAAGACTTGCTGGGAGTAGGCGATTCAATGGAGTTGAGAAAAGGGAAGGCAAGAAGCCCCCCTATTGGTTCTGGAACGGCCATGAGGCTGCAAGAGGGAAGGGTGGGATAGGTCCATCAGGCTACCAAGGAGGAGGCTAAAACCGGCCCGTGGGGTGGTAGACTTTGGCTTTCAACGAAATTCTTTACTTTACTTTAAATTTTCACACACTCACAGAGAAATTTGCAAAGATAACCTGCGACAGGGATTAACACTTAAAGCACACACACGGCTCGGAAGCTAGAATGCTTTGAGCAGACACCGACAACCGGTAGGCCCACAACATTCTTTACTTACTTTAGATTTTCACACACACAGAGAATTTTGCAAAGATAACCTGCGACGTGGATTAACACTTAAAGCACACACACCGCTCGGAAGTTAGAATGCTCCGAGCAGACACCGAAAACCGGTAGGCCCCAAAATCGGCGCCCCTTTCGGTATTTCTTTAATCTTTAAGAGGGTAAATTACAAAGAAGAGTCCTGGGAATTCTTTACCTGTATCCAGTTGGATACCACCTGCTCTTTCAAAATTTCGGTAACATTAACAGCCCCAAAACTTACCCCAAACCAATTCCCCTGCTAATACTTACTTCCACTAACATAAACCCTCTGTTTTCTGCCCAAAAACAGTAAATTCAGCACGCTGTATTTACTGGGTTTTGCCCTGTTTTCAGCCCTAAACAGTCCTTGGACTGTCCTCTAACACTGGGGCAATATTCCCAATGGTTCTGGCATCCGTATGGCTGAAAAACAGCCCAAATTCAGCACATAACCAGCACTGAAAATGCACCTGTTCAGTGAGGTTATCACCCTCACCGTTTGTTCCAGCAGTTTGTCACGTGCACATCTAACCCTATGTGTACGTGGACAAGCTACTTCATGACATGGGATCAGTTCAATTAGCTTAGGAAGTGTTCTGGCACTTTTGTGAGTCTGTTCGCAAACCGTGCATGTTTAGTCACTTACGAGTAGATGTATATCCTCTGGTTGCACACAGCATGATCATCAGATTACAGTCAGAACTCATCAAGAGCATTTTTACAGTGCATAGACCTATTTTCTCTATTTTAGCAATTTTTCACTTATTATTTTTAAGTGACTTTTGTTGGGAACTGGGTAGGGCAAATTGAGTAAGTCAATATATAAGCAAGCTAGCGCCTTTCTGGCAGAAGAGGCAGCAAGAACCCAGCGTTCAACAGGCACCTTTTCAGCAAGACTGCTCGAGCAGCAAACCTAGCGTTTTCAACAGTCCATGATCAAGCCTAGCGTTTTTCATCAAGGACAACAGATCAAGCCTGGCATTAGCAGATTTCCCCAGCAGAAGCATAGCGTTGTTGCATCAAGTACCAGATCAACCCTAGCGTTTTTGGATCAGCAGAGACACAGCGTTTTGTGTATTCTCCGCAACAAGACCACCATTAGCATCAGCGTTTTTAGTTTCCAACAGTCAGACACCGCAGTAGAAGTCCCAAACCTCGCAAATCTCACCTTCCTGCAGCAGGTCCTCGCCGCACGGTCTAATCAACGAGCGCTTGCAGTTTCAACCCGGAAAACGCAGATTTCAGCATTTGTGTTCTCAGCGTGTCGTCGTCACGTCGTCATCATCGCCGTCGTCACCGACATAGAGTCAGAATTCAGTAGATAAAGAATATCAGATTTCAGCCCTTAGCGTTTTCAGATTTCAGCCCGTCTCGTCGTCGTCCTCATCATCGTCGACATCGTCGGCAAGTCCATTGCATTGTAGAGATTTGTGCAATCAATAGTAGACCGCTCTCGCCATTGAGAGTGGGCCTTTGAAGGAGGATTTGACAACATTTTGGTGTCGTATTCTTCTCTCTCTATCTCTCAGTCTCAGCACCTTCATTCACAATGTTTACCACTTTGTTTGTGATCATTTGCACTCTCTCACTAAAGGAACGGAAGGCTCTCCCTTCTGTAAGTAAAAGGAACCTTGAGCACAGTTCGGAGCACTCATCTTGAGCAAAGTTCAACATTCACTTCCGCTGCACCTTACATTGCTATCAGAGCTTTGGCAATGTTCTGTATCACTCAAGGAAAGAACCACAAGAATTTTTTTTGCTTGTTGCGGTCGCACGTAACCCAAGTCCTCTTGGGCGTGACGATTCCTAATCGTGTTTTTGAAGAGTGACGGGAAAGAAGGGCTTGTCCAACCTCCCCTTGTGTCTCTTTTCACTCATTGAGGGTGGATCGTGCACTTAGCGGCCGGCCAATCGACGTGAGGTGGGAAAAAGCAACCTTGGTGTGAGCGCAAGGCCGCCAAGGGGTGCGCCCGCGGGAAAGAGAAGAGCTCGGGTAAGAGAAGATCCTTCTCTAACACAGATTGCAAGTGAAAGAAGAACCTCAAGACTCCAGAACCTCAAGAATTTCAAGACTCCAGAACCTCAAGAACCCAAGAACCACAAGAACCTAAGTTCCTCGTGAACTTCAGAACCCAAGTCTTCAGTGTATGGTCATTACCTAAAGCGGAATGGATACTTCGCATGGAGGTGATGAGCATGGCAGTGGCGAAGAAGAATTTTCCCCATCGGGAGGTTTTTTTGACCCTCCTCCTTCCCCATCTACGCCAAGGATTGCACAAACTCCTATGGAGCTTTTCGACAAGGCGATGATGGACAGGAAGAAGTTACAACAAGAAGCGCAACGCGCCGCCTTGGAGCACGAGGGCGAAGAAAGAACAGCAGAAAGAATGGCAGCCATAGAGCGTAAATACGTAGAAAGAATGGCAGCAATAAAGCGTGAGCACGAGCGCAAGCACAAGCAAGCACACTTGGAAGCCCAAGTACGAACCACTGAACTGAATCGTGAGCGCGAAGAAAGAAGAGCAGAATTGGATCGCACGCACAAAGAAAGACAAGCGTTGAGAGACCGACACATGAAAGAGTTTTTGCGTGCATGATCAAGATGTGATTATTCACAAGCATGATGATTTGCAGGAAGAAGCTGTGATTGTTCACAAGGATGATGGTTTAGTTGATGCTTTGTCTAGTGAAGCTAACCTCATTGCAGATTCGATCGATCATGAAGAACCGATCTTGGCTCTCGAGTCAAGGTCCAAAGCACCCCACAGGAACTATTATGTGTTCGAATCATTAGTCAGCACGCATTGTTCAAGTGTTTCATTCGTGATGCTTTCCTATATTTTAATCACCGTCCTTATGTTATCCCTTTTCACAGCATGACATATTGTACGCTGAGCACGATTCACTCATGAATGAGCACGGATGTATGCAGAACTCTCATGAAAAGATGAAATGTTTGCATTCAAGGAATTCACATTCCTCTTGGCATGACACAGTATCCGAAAGAGCACAAGAAGGATTGAGCATAAGTATCGGCATTTCCATTGTGATTTGCCACAGTTGATTGATTTAGGTCAGAAAGTCAAGATTCGACCCCATTGTTTGCGAGTGTTTGATGAACGGTTTCCCACTCCATCTCTGTGTTCATCTATATTACACGCACAATCTTTAAGGAATAATAGTATTTTTCCAGTCACTTTACATGGAATGGGTATGTTCATGTTTTTGTGTTGGAATTGGTTTCACGAATTTTCACCCTTGGAGGTTCTTGAAGAAGGTAGACGCATGACTATGGACGAAGTTGAAGCATTGAAGGAGCCACAGATGACTTTGTGTCGCTTTCGGTGCGGCCCAAAGAAGCAAGCGTTGCAGACCTTTATGAAGTTCAAGTATCGCATGACCCATGCATCAGAGTGGACCGACGAAGAGTCCTTCCCAGGATTCCAGATGTTGTTGGCGATCTCCCTCGACGCCATACAATTCGGTACCAATACCTCACTTTGAAAAGGAGGGGATGTCACGCGCACATCTAACCCTATGTGTACGTGGACTAGCTACTTCATGCCATGGGTTGGGTTCAGTTAGCTTAGGAAGTGTTCTGGCACTTTTGTGAGCCTGTTCGCAGACCGTGCATGTCCAGGCACTTAGAGTAGATGCATATCCTTTAGTTGCACACAGCATGATCATTAGATTACAGTCACAACTCATCATGAGCATTTTTACAGTGCATAGACCTATTTTCCCTATTTTAGCCATTTTTCACTTATTGCTTTCAAGTGACTTTTGTTGGGAACTGGGTAGGGCAAATTGAGTAAGTCACTATATAAGCAAGCTAACACTAGCACTTTCTGGCAGAAGAGGCAGCAGGAACCCAGTGTTCAACACGCACCTTCTCAGCAAGACCTTGGCATTAGCAGATTTCCCCAGCAAAAGCATAGCGTTGTTGCATCAAGTACCAGATCAGCCCTAGCGTTTTTGGATCAGCAGAGACACACGGCGTTTTGCCGCACAAGACCACCATTAGCATCAGCGTTTTTAGTTTCCAACAGTCAGACACCGCAGTAGAAGTCCCGAACCTCGCAGATCTCACCTTCCTGCAGCAGCAGGTCCTCGCCGCACGGTCAAATCAACAAGCGTTTGCAGTTTCAGCCCGAAAAACGCAGATTTCAACATCTGCATTTTCAGCGTGTCGTCGTCACGTCGTCGTCATCACCGTCGTCACCGACATAGAGTCAGAATTGCAGATTTCAGCCCTTAGCGTTTTCAGATTTCAGCCCGTCTCGTCGTCGTCCTCATCATCGTCGACCATCGTCGGCAAGTCCATTGCATTGTAGAGATTTGTGCAATCAATAGTAGACCGCTCTCGCCATAGAGAGTGGGACCTTCGGAGGAGGGTTTGACAACATTCTGATGTCGTATTCTTCTTTCTCCATCTCTCAGTCTCAGCACCTTCATTCACAGTGTTTACCACTTTGTTTGTGATCATTTGCACTCTCTCACTAAAGGAATGGAAGGCTCTCCCTTCCGTAAGTAAAAGGAACCTTGAGCACAGTTCAGGGCACTCATCTTGAGCAAAGTTCAACATTCACTTCCGCTACACCTTACACAGTTAGCCACTCTTGTTCCTGCTCAGAGAGGCTCTTACCTCAGCAAAAACGCATATGACCACACAGTTGTACATGAGTCAAATGAAGAGCCCTCTTGAGGGGCGTCACATTACTGCATGTAGGGGAGAGAGAGGGCAGTGTAAGGTGTGCAGGACATGACTTCTTGCACTACATTGTACATGAGAGGGAAAGCTTGCAGTCAATAGCTCTTAACCTGTGACAAAAACTTGCAAATGAACTCTCCCAACTAGAAATTCAGCGCTACCTCTTGCTGCATGAGGAAATTTCATGAAAATGTGCCACTTGGCACGTTTCAAGCAATTTCCAGCTTTGGGCTTCCCACTTAAAAATCTCCCGACTCATTGCCCAATTGACTTTGCAATAGAGTTCTAAAATGTTCCCCTTGTCATTCCGGAGGTAATGACGTGAACAGATTTTATGGTCCAAAATAGCAATTCGGACATTGTATGGCCAATGTGAACGGTAGTTTCATCCGCAGACGAGAAGTTGGTCGGCACTGGAACTCCTATAGTAAAAGGTTGTCTATGCTCAGTTCAAGATCATGTAGGTTCCCCCGTTGCACTTAGCAAGTTGGTGGATACTAGGAAGTGAACTCAATAAAGGCACAATGCCAAGGTGGGGTCACCAAAGGAAAGTACCCGACAGCTGGGCTACATTGCATTTTTGGCCGGGTCCCAGTGGGGATAGATGGTCAGATGACCAACGGGAGTCCAACGGAAGCATCCCCTAAAATTTAGGAACCATTTGCAACTTCAAAAAGAGGGTCTCAAAAATTAAACAAAAATCATTGAAAAGAAACCAACTACTAAGGTTAGCAATTGCCACGTCCTCATGACATAGTTAACAGTTGCCATGTCCTCGTGACATACCCCCCTCTTGAAATCGCAAATGTCCTCTATTGCATACCATAAATAGATGCCATTGATAATCTTGTGTTGTTAGCACTCTTTTATCATCGCATGTATCCGCAAGAAAGGTCGTAACACATAGATACAAATGACTTAATGAGACCTTCATACTTTTGTCATTTCGATCTATTACACTGAATTCATATGTACATTTGATGTACTAGCTCTATCATTACACCTCTTTTGCATACGTTGGGTTGGGGCATAAGTAGGCTACAACCCAAAGACTTCCACGTAAAGCTGCAATACATTTGGTGACTCTAACAGTTCATACTCTTTCATCCACTTTGCACCCATAGGTGGATAGTTCTTGAACTTCACCAAGTAGCGGAAGTTCAAGTAGCGTCTTGCAACCTGTCCTTCAACTTTTTTGCCCTTATGTGCCAAAACTTGCTCAGGTACCAAGATCTCATCAAGTTCCTCAACTTTTGGTTGATCCTCATCTGGCATATCTTTTGGCACATCACCGACGAAGGTCTTAGAAGACTCACGTGAAACGCATTGTGAATCTTCCACGAAATTGCCTGTAAGCTACATCGCTGATCTTAACAAGCACTTGAAAAGGCCCATAGTAACGCATGCTAAGCTTAGGAAACAGCTGTTCCTTGCCTTTCATCTTCTTTAACCTTGCCTTCTCAAACCTTAATAGAACCCAATCACCAGGTGATAACAACAATTCACGACGGTGACGATCAGCAGCCTTGCCTTTTTATGCTTTGCATGAGTCTTCTCCAAGGCAACTTTAATTTTCTTGTACATTTCATCCATGTTCTCAACATATCGATCTGCCTCAAAGATCTTGTCCTTTGTATGCAAAATGGGAGGAACCTTTTTGCCACCTTCAACAATCTCAAAAGGTGCTTGCCAGTCAACGAATGCACCGTATTGTTGTACGCATACTCAAGCATAGGCAAATACTGTTCCCACTTGCCCTTATTATCTCACACATAGCATTTCAACACAGCCAAGACAATAGAATTAGCCTCTTTTGACTGTCCATCAGTTTGTGGATCAAACGAAGAAGAGAATTCGAGCGTAGTGCCCATGTTTTCAAACAATCCTCTCCAAAGCAAACTTGTCATGCGAGGATCACAATCACTAACAATCGATTGTGGCATACCATGGTACTTAAAACACATTGTACATGAACAAGCGTGCCATCTGATCAAATCTTATCTTCTTCCTAACAGGGATAAAATGGGCGTGCTTGTCACAAGACTAGCACCACGTGCCAATAGAAAAGAACAGATTGAATAGACTTTTAGCACTTCAATAACAACTAAACAGAGAGAGAGAGAGAGACGACACGCGACACGGAGTTGCGGAATTCCACCCCAAAGAGTATTGGCCCCAAACCTTGGCGCCCCTTTCGCATAGTACAAGCCGGTACTCCAGACTCTGCACCTTCTCCAGGAAGCATGCCAGAGAATGAGCCCTAACCTCATATTTAAAGGCACATGGCCTGAAAAGGGGTTACAGTGTGCAAGGTGCAGCGGAAATGTTGTATTTTCTCAAGATTAGTGATCTTTATTGCTCAAGGTTCCTTTTAGTTCTTAGGGAAGGAGAGAGCCTTCTGTCTTATAGAGAGTGCTATGATCACGAACAAAGTGAGTGGATATTGTGCGTGCAAGTGAATGAGACTGAGAGAAGGAGAGAGAAGAGATACGACACCCGAGACATTGTAAAACCCTCCTCCGAAGGCCCCACTCTCGTCGGCGAGAGTGGTCTAACTTTGATTGCACAAAGGTGTACAATGCGTATGCAATGGACTGATGCAATGGGACTATGCCGATGACGACGACGGTGATGACGACGACGACTTGATGGCTGAAATCTGAGATCTTCTAATCGCTGAATTTCGGGACTGTTTCGGTGGCTGAAAATGACTGTTTTGGCTGCGTTTTTATGGCTGAAAATGGGGGATCATCTGCAACCAACTTGGGGCTGATCTGCTACTGTGTCATAGGCTGAAAACTGTGTGTATCTGCTGCGGTAAGGGCTGAGAATCAAAAACGCTGATGGGCCCTGCTGCTAGCCAAAAACGCTAGGCTGATCTGCATCTGAAATCCAAAAACGCTGATGGCTGAAGTAGCAAAAAACGCTAATGCTGATGAATCTCTGGCGATGGCAACAATCTGCTAACGCTAGAGTGCTGAGGGTGATGGCGATGACCTGCTATGGAAGGAAGCGCCAAGGATGGGGTAAGGATGCAAAAACGCTAGAGGGTCATGAGGGGGTACTGCTGAGAAGTTGCCTGTTGAGCAGGAAGCTCGAGCGGGAAGCTCCTGCTGCCTCTTCTGCCAGAAAGTGCTAACTTGGATTTGCTTATATATTAACTTAGCAAAATTGCCCTACCTACTTTTGTTGGAAAGTCACTTAAAAATAATAAGTGAAAATAACCAATAAATAGGAAAATAGGCTAAATGCACTAGAAAATTCCCCTAACTGATGCTAATGGATTCTGATGGGAATTCCGATGATCATGCTGTGTGCAACCGGAGGATATGCATCTATACTCAGTGACTGGGCATGCACGGTCTACGAATAGACTCACAAAAGTGCCAGATCACTGCTAATCTAAACTGACTGGACTGACTGAACCCTGCTGTGGTGTAGCTTGCCCACGGACACATAGGGTTGGGATGTGTCACGTGACATCCCCTCCTTTTCAAAGTGAGGTACTGGTACCAAACTGTATGGCGTCGAGGGAGATCGCCAACAGCATCCGGAATCCTGGAAAGGACTCTTCGCCAGCCCACTCTGCTGTGTGGGTCGTGCCGTACTTGAACTTCATAAAGGTCTGCAACGCTTTGCTTCTTTTGGCCGCGCCGAAAGCGACACAAAGTCTTATGAATCTCCTTCCTTGCTTCAACTTCGTCTAGAGACTTGCTTCTTTCGTCTTCAAGAATCTCTATGGCTGAAAATTCCTGAAACCATCTCCAACACAAAACCATGAACATACCCATTCCATGTAAAGTGAAGGAAAAAAATCTTGTCTTCTAGAGACTGTGGATGCAATGTAGATGAACAAATAGACAGAGTGACAACCCGTTCATCAAACACATGCAAACAATGAGATCGAATCTTTTCTGTTTGATCAAAAGATATTAATTGTGGCAAATCAAAATGAAAATGACCATGCTTGGTGCTCATACTATCATGTGCTCTTTCGGAAACTATGTCATGCCAAGGAAGAGACATGGACTGTGACTTCCTTACATACAAACTTTTCACCTTTTCAAGAACAATCCGCATACATCCCTGCTCATCCATGAGAGAAACGTGCTCAACATACAATATGTCATACCTAGGAAAAGGGATCACATAACGATGCTGACTAAAATACAGGAAACCTTCACGAACGAAACACTCGAACAATGCGTGCGTATCAATCATGCGAACACATAATACTTCCTGTGAGGGTTCTTTGGACCAAGGCTCGAGAGCCAAGATCGCTTCTTCGAGATCTGTAGAATCTTCTTGTGGTGGATCTGTGGACCTCGACTCGAAAGCCAATGTCACAAAGTGATGACGTGGCGGACAGCAGAAACCCTAATTTCTGCCAGAAACCCTAAAATTCCTGCAAACCCTAAATTTTGCCAAAAACCCTAATTTCCGGAAATCGCGGAGGCGGATTATTATTTTTTTTAAAAAAAAAATTTTGAAAAATGATGAGCGGCGCGAATTTTGCTTTTGCTTTTTTTTTTTTTTTTTTTTTAAAGAAAAGACTCTCTAAGAGAGAGAGAGAACTAATGCTTTTGATTTTAAAAGCTTTTGGGGCTCTGCTTTTGGGCATCCCTTGTAACCTTTAAATTAGTGGTGAGGGCCTCACTTCTCAGAGCATCTGGACGCAGAGTCTGAGAGTGAAACCCTAACCGCTCTCTTGTACTTTGATGATTGATTAATATAAAAAGAAATACCGAAAGGGGCGCCAGTCTTTGGGGCCAATATCTCTAGGCACGGAACTCCGCCGGGCCAGTGCAAATCTATTGTGATCTGTGAATTGTTTTGAAGTGGTTATTTGGTGCTGTCGCGGTTGATTCTTGACTTGGAGTGTCCAAGTCAGTTACAGTGGTATCAGAGGACGGCCGATTTCTCTTCTACGGGAAATCCGATCCCCGAATTTTTTTCCCGCGGCACCTATGGCTTCAGGCAATGATCAGTCGACTCCCTCTGCATCTGGAGATGCGAGCTGGGATCACAACGAAGATTCAGACAGAGAGTATGGCCCGCCTTGGCCTACTTGGGCGGAGCGGCGAGAGATGGAGTGTCGCCAGTTGATCGGCGATGCAACAAAGATGATGCTCAATTTTGCCAAGGACTCGAAAATGGCAAAATATATGAACCAGACCTCTTTGGAAGAGGTACAGACGGAGTGGCAGAGAACCACAACACCACTCCCGAAACCCGCTCTCAAGGAACCTTCTGCCTCTAAGAAATATACGGAGAAGGAACTGGAGAACGTGGTTGATGCACGGATTGCTCAGCTTTTTGACACGCAAAAGAAAGCCAAAAAGCACGGCAAAAAGCAGAAGAAAGGCACTGACTTCCCGGGATATTTGGGTCGTCGGTCGACATTTGACAAGGCAAAGAAATTGAAGAAGCGCGTCAAGTTTGAAGACCTACCCAGTTCTTCTTCTTCTTCTTCTGACAGTTCTTCTAGCTCCTCGGATTCGAGCGAAGAAGACAGAAAAGGTAAAAAGCGAAGCAAGAAGCCACGCTTTGGAAAGGGCAAGAGAAAGGCAAAGAAGGCTAAATCTCCCCCAGAGACTCACAGTTCTACTGAGGACTCGTCTACAGACAGCTCAGATTCCGATGACGGAAAGTTTTATGCGAACAAGAAGAATTTTTACAAAGCCAACCAGTATGACTTTCTCGAAGATAAAAGCAAGAAAGTCCGAGAGTTTAAGGAAGGTGGCCACTCGATCAAGTTTGATACTTTTCAGGATACTCAGATGCTTCGAAGGCTTTGTCTTTTATACAGCAGTTTGACATCGCTTTCGCGGGAGGACGCTATTCAGAGCACTCCAAGATTCGGAGAGCTGCCTCTTACTTTAAGGGGAATGCTCGTACTTGGTGGTCCACGCTTCTATTAAGCAAGACTGTGCCAGTTACATGGCTGAAATTCAAGAGGCTTTTTATTTCTTCTTGGTTGACTCAAGAGTTTGAGCGAGATATATGAGCTGCTTGGAACCATCTCCGGATGACCAAGAGCGATACAGTGAATTCTTATTGTGAAAGATTCTGGAGCTCTTTTCTACCCACCTCTTCATTCAAGAAGATCTCGTTCAGAGAACAGATTGAGCGGTTTACCTTGGGTCTACCTACAGAGATCCGAGATCATTGCTTGGAACAGAAATCAGCTTCTATTCAGGAGTTGATGAGTCATGCGAAACGGGGCTTTGCCATTCACTCTGGCAGTCTGACCTACCCCACAGATGAGGCCATGACACAACGAGCCGAACAGACTTTTGGGAATGAAAGTAGAATGAAAAAGAGCAACCCAGAGAAAAAAAAGGATGCACGACCCAAGCTTACTCCTGAGGAGAGAGCTCGCTTCATCAGAGAGGGGAAGTGCTTTGGATGCGGGGAACATGGACATATTTCCGCGAAGTGCCCTGATAAGGCACAGAAAGAACAGAATGATAAAGACGACGACAGGTCTGAGAGTTCGAGAGCAGCTGAGGAATGTGGCAGAAAAGGCAGATAGAAAGTAGAACTGGTACCACATGGCGTGGGACTTGCACCGAATCAAATGAATGAAAAGTACAAACTTTGCCGCTTTCGGGGCAAAGCGAAGGATCAGGAAGCTCTTTTGAAGGAGCCAAGGCCAACTTCTTTTCACTTGGAATTGGCGACTCGATTTGGAACTACGCCCGACAGACTGACGCCACAGGCGGAGGTAGTTCCACTCGCACCCGGATGGGATGTTGCCATTACACCGAGCATTGGCAAACTTCGTTTGCAATGACAGGGGTGTTCAGGGCACGTGAGTGACGTTCTACTCAGGATCCCTTGGTACCACAAGAACTACGCCGTGGTTGACTACGGGGCCGAGAAAGCGACTTTGATAAATGAAGGGCTTAGAGATTGTACTTGATGAAGTTCAGTTTTCTTACTCATTCTTTTGGGAGAACTGAACGATGGATAAAGGTTGAATATGTTTTGACCTGAAGAAAAGAACGCCAAGAATTTTTTTTCTCCACGCTCATGCCGATTGCTTTTGAGAGGGCCTGAAGATCATACCATTGATCTGATATCTGGAAGCATGCCACCGAATCGGCCACCTTATCGTGTGAGCCGAGTACAGAATGAAAAGATTATGAACTCAGTGAAAGACCTCTTGGAAAAGGGTCTTGTCCAGCCTAGTACTTCACCGTATTGCTCTCCAGTGTTATTAGTTTTGAAGAAAGACGGATCTTGGAGAATGTGCATCGATTATAGCACTCTCAACGAAATCACCATCAAGAACAGATTTCCGATTCCTAGGATCGATGATATACTCGACAGGTTACAGGGATCCTCGTGCTTTAGCAGGATTGACTTGAAGAGTGGATATTATCAGATCAGGATAGCACTAGGAGATGTCTACAAGACAGCTTTTCGGACGACTTTTGGGTTATTTGAGTTTTTGGTGATGCCTTTTGGCTTAACCAATGCTCCTGCGACATTTAACCGGATGATGGACAGGATTTTTCGAGAGTACAGGCTATTTGTTGGCACTTTCTTTGACGACATCATTGTTTTCTCCAAGAATGAGGCAGAACACAGAGATCATCTGCTTCAAGTCTTTCAGGCATTACGAGATCACACATTAGTGATTAATGCAAAGAAAAGTGAATTTTTCCTACCAGAGATACACTTTTTGGGACACATTGTGTCAGCAGCAGGAGTGCGAATGGACCCGGCCAAGATAGCGACTATCCGTGATTGGCCCGATTTGAGGAATGTCCATGAAGTTAGAAGCTTCTTGGGACTGTGTTCGTACTACAGGCGGTTCATACGAAAGTTTGCAGAGGTTGCTTCCCCTTTGCATACCTTGACACAGAAAGGAGTACCTTTTTCATGGGGACCCACAGAGGTGACTGTCTTTCAGACATTGAAAGAGAAACTCACTACAGGACCAGATTTGACTTTGCCGGACTTGCAGAAGTCATTTGAAGTATTTTGTGATGCTTGTGTTCGTAGTCTGGGTGCGGTCTTGATGCAAGAAGGCCATGTCATAGCTTACGAGAGCCGTTTGTTCTCTAGGCCGGAGATGACAGCACAGATCTATGGGAAAGAGCTTTTGGCGGTTATCCACGCTCTTACTCAGTGGCGGCATTACCTACTCGGAGCGGATTTTATTGTCTTTACAGACCATCAGAGTTTGCGCTACTTCTTGTCACAGAAGCAGCTTTCGGAAAAGCAGATGCGGTGGGTGAACATCTTGTCACAGTTCCACTTCCAGATTGTCCATGTGCAGGGACAGAAGAATGTGGTGGCAGATGCTTTGTCTCGGAAACCGTTGGTTTTGGCTATTTCCGCGATACATCATAGGAGCTTCGAGGATATGGTCGATCAGTGTGCCACAGATACAAATTTTGCAGATATTTTCACACGGATACAGGATGGGGAGACAGTAGCTGGATACTCCCTTCGGGAAGGCTACTTGATGAAAAAGACTATGTTGTGCGTTACACAGCCGTTGAGGGAAAAGGTTATGACTGATTGCCACTGTCCACCTTTTACGGGTCACTGCGGCATTGCTACCACCATGAAAGGGGTAGAGAGAGATTTCTTTTGGCGGAGACTAAAGAAGGATGTGGAAGAGTTTGTGCGCAGTTGCTTGGTATGCCTCAAGGTCAAGTTTGACAGGCATAAGGCACAGGGATTGTTACAGCCTTTACCCATACCCACCCGCCCCTGGGAAAATATTGAAATGGATTTCATTTTTTTTAATCTCCCGAGAATACAGAATGATCACGATGATTTTCGGATTACATGGCACGTCTGAGACGATTCTCTCCGACATAGACCCCAGATTTATGAGTTGGTTTTGGAAGGCAATTTGGGAGAACATTGGCACGTAGTTGCAGTTCTCGTCATCGTTCCACTTGCAGACTGACGGGCAATTTGAGATTGCCAATTCAGTGATTTTAGATTTATTGAAGTCTTGTATCTCGGATCAGAAGACTCAATGGGAAAAGAACCTATCGTTGGTGGAATTTGCCTACAGTAACACGATACACTCTTCGACGGGGAAGACGCCATGTGAGATTGTTGAAAGAGCTGCGAAGGTTCCATCCTTCCCGAGCACGAAAGATTAGAAATTTGAAGCGGATGAATATTCGAGAGATTTGGATACGGCTTTTGCCAAGGTTCGCGAGACTTTGCAGGAGTCTCAAGAACGACAGAAAAAGGCAGCGGATCGCCATCGTCGCGACTTGAAATTGAAGGAGGATGATTGGGTGCTCTTACGTTTTGAGAAGGCACGCCTACGAAAGAAAAAGGGAAAGGAGAGGCTTTTTCCAAAGCTTAGTATGCGATACTACGGACCTTTCCAAATCACTGACAAGATAAATGATGTCTCCTTCCGATTGAAACTGTCAGATACTTGGAGGATTCATAATGCATTGCATGTGAGTCTCTTGAACCCTGTTAAGGGTGATGTGCCTGATGATGGGGAGCCTGATGAGCAACCCAAAGTGAAAGAAAACGAGGAGATCCTTGTTCCTGAACAGATTTTGGCACATAATGATACGAAGAAAGGTAAAGTCCGAAGGCGGGTTCTTGGTTAAGTTCAAGAACTTTCCTGCATTTGATGCGAAGTGGATGGAGGAGGAGGACCTAGCAGATACTCCTCGAATTGTGAAACTTTACCTCGATGTTTTGGTTTAGCATAGTCTACTCCAAACGGAACCTAGAAACTCAGCTTGGCCGAAGATCTGGTGCAGTGGGATGCACAAGAGGGGAGTTACTCCGCTCCTTTGTCAACAGATGCCTCGATTTTGATACTAAAGTCACTGATGTCTCTTTGAGCTTCAGGGATAGTGAGAGCTGACAGTATTCTGCTGAATGACTTTATGAAATGGAATTCCTGATTATGATACTGATTTGTTCTTGACTTCTTGTGAGTGCAGGAACTGATAGACGAAATGACTGCAGCATTTTGGTCTACTTGATCTCGAATAGACATGGTTGCAATAGGGGTTAGTCAATCGGACATCGATGAGGTCCCGATTGGACCTAGATGTGATTGCTAGCTACATTGCCGATAAATCATGGTCTAAGATCCGAATGAATGTTGAATGTCATGTGATGTCCTGTGATGTCTGGTGATGTCCTGTGATGTCGTGTGATGTGACTGTCGATTTTGTACATGTGCTAGATGTGTGTTCCTAGTACGTAGGTACTAACAGTCAGTGTCTGCTAAGACGGTTTATGGCTTTTGTCGGTTTTGCAGGCGTAATCGCGGTCGATTACAATGCTTTCAAGAGGGGGGTATGTCACAAAGTGATGACGTGGCGGACAGCAGAAACCCTAATTTCTGCTAGAAACCCTAAAATTCCTGCGAACCCTAAATTTTGCCAAAAACCCTAATTTCCGGAAATCGCGGAGGCGGATTATTATTTTTTTTTTAAAAAAAATTTTTGAAAAATGAATAGCGGCGCGAATTTTGCTTTGGCTTTTTTTTTTTTTTTTTTTTAAAGAAAAGACTCTCTAAGAGAGAGAGAGAACTGATGCTTTTGATTTTAAAAGCTTTTGGGGCTCTGCTTTTGGGCATCCCTTGTAACCTTTAAATTAGTGGTGAGGGCCTCACTTCTCAGAGCATCTGGACGCAGAGTCTGAGAGTGAAACCCTAACCGCTCTCTTGTACTTTGATGATTGATTAATATAAAAAGAAATACCGAAAGGGGCGCCAGTCTTTGGGGCCAATATCTCTAGGCACGGAACTCCGCCGGGCCAGTGCAAATCTATTGTGATCTGTGAATTGTTTAGAAGTGGTTATTTGGTGCTGTCGCGGTTGATTCTTGACTTGGAGTGTCCAAGTCAGTTACAGCCAAGATCGATTCTTGGTGATTGATCGAATCTACAACGAGGTTAGCTTCGCTAGAAAAAGCATCAACTAACACATCATCCTTGTGAACAATCACGTCATCGTCATGCAACTCATCCTGCTCGTGAGAAATCACATCTTGATCATGCAAATCATCATGCTCATCATTATCATCCAAATCATCATGCTTAGTAATATCATTCAAATCATCATGCTTATCTTTGACATCCAAATCATCATGCTTGTCATTCAAATCATCATGCTTATCATCATGCAAGTCATTGTCAATGAAATCATCATCAGGCTTCACACAATCATGCAAATCCTGTGTGTCATGCTTTGGAGAAGAAGACACTGAGAGAGTCTTCTTTTCGTGATTCTGTGCAAAGTACGCCTGTACTTGAGAAAAGAGTCACAACATCTCTTGCCTTATTGCTTTGTTCTCGCGATCAGATTCTGCTTGTCGTGCTTTGTTCTCTCGATCAAATTCTGCTTCTCTTGCTTTGGCTTCCAAGCGTGCTTGCTCGCTCTCACGGGCTACGGCTGCCATTCTTTCTTGGTACTTACGCTCGATGGCTGCCATGTCTTCTTCGTAGGCTTTTCTTTCTGCTTCTCTTTCTTGGTCCAACTCCTCCATAGGAGTTAGTGCAATCTTTGTCGTAGATGGGGAAGGATCGGAAAAACCTCCTGGTGGGGAAAATTCTTCTTCGCCTCTCTCATGCTCATCAACTCCAAGCAAAGTATCCATTCCGCTTCGAGCGATGACCATTCTGCAATCGTGGGTTCTTGTGGGTTCTTGGGGTCTTGGGTTCTTAAGTCCACGAGGAACTTGGGTTCTTGCGGGTCTTGGGTTCTTAAGTTCACGAGGAACTTGGGTTCTTGAGGTTCTTGAGTCTTGAGGGTCTTGGGTTCTTGAGGTTTTCTTTCGCTTGCAAATCGCGTTGGAGAAGGATCTTCTCTTCACCCGAGTTCTACTCCTTTCCGCGGGCGCACCCCTTGGCGGCCTTGCGCTCACACCAAGGTTGCTTTTTTCCACCTCACATCAATTGGCCGGCCGCTAAGTGCACGGTCCACTCTCAATGAGTGAAAAGAGACACAAGGGGAGGCTGGACAAGCCCTTCTTTCTTGGGATTCTTGTCACTCTTCAAAAAACACGATTAGGAATCGACACGCCCAAGCGAACTTGGGTTCGTGCGATCGCAACAAGCAAAAAAATTCTTGTGGTTCTTGTGGTTCTTTCCTTGAGTAATGCAGAACACTTCCAAAGCCAATGTTCGGTGCAGCGGAATGAATGAAGTATTTTCTCAAGATTAGTGATCTTTATTGCTCAAGGTTCCTTTTAGTTCTTAGGGAAGGAGAGAGCCGTCCATCTTATAGAGAGTGCTATGATCACGAACAAAGTGAGTGGATATTGTGCGTGCAAGTGAATGAGACTGAGAGAAGGAGAGAGAAGAGATACGACACCCGAGACGTTGTAAAACCCTCCTCCGAAGGCCCCACTCTCGTCGGCGAGAGTGGTCTAACTTTGATTGCACAAAGGTGTACAATGCGTATGCAATGGACTGATGCAATGGGACTATACCCATGACGACGATGGTGATGACGACGACGACTTGATGGCTGAAATCTGAGATCTTCTAATCGCTGAATTTCGGGACTGTTTCGGTGGCTGAAAATGACTGTTTTGGCTGCGTTTTTATGGCTGAAAATGGGGGATCATCTGCAACCAACTTGGGGCTGATCTGCTACTGTGTCATAGGCTGAAAACTGTGTGTATCTGCTGCGGTAAGGGCTGAGAATCAAAAACGCTGATGGGTCCTGCTGCTAGCCAAAAACGCTAGGCTGATCTGCATCTGAAATCCAAAAACGTTGATGGCTGAAGTAGCAAAAAACACTAATGCTGATGAATCTCAGGCGATGGCAACAATCTGCTAACGCTAGAGTGCTGAGGGTGATGACGATGACCTGTTGTGGAAGGAAGCGCCAAGGATGGGGTGAGGATGCAAAAACGCTAGAGGGTCATGAGGGGGTACTGCTGAGAAGTTTCCTGTTGAGCGGGAAGCTCCTGCTGCCTCTTCTGCCAGAAAGTGCTAACTTGGGTTTGCTTATATATTAACTTAGCAAAATTGCCCTACCTACTTTTGTTGGAAAGTCACTTAAAAATAATAAGTGAAAATAACCAATAAATAGGAAAATAGGCTAAATGCACTGGAAAATTCCCCTAACTGATGCTAATGGATTCTTATGGGAATTCCGATGATCATGCTGTGTGCAACCAGAGGATATGCATCTATACTCAGTGACTGGGCATGCACGGTCTACGAATAGACTCACAAAAGTGCCAGATCACTGCTAATCTAAACTGACTCGACTGACTGAACCCTGCTGTGGTGTAGCTTGTCCACGGACACATAGGGTTGGGATGTGTCACGTGACACAGTGAAAAGCCTTCAAAACTCAAAAGCTTCTGGTCCAAAAGCAATGCCAAAAAGCTGCTAGCGAAATCCGTACAACTTCCATGTCAGTAGTCAGCGCAAAACACGGAAATCTGTACAGCCTGCCAAGTCGTAATTTTCGGAAATCTGCCTCGTCATCAGCAGCTACACAATTTCTCGTGTGTGTGGGGGGGTCCTGCTTTATTTCCTTTATGTCCCTTGGGGCCCAATCGGACGGGGTCCCCATAAGTTGGTAGGACTTCTTCTTCTGCTACTTGTTCTTCTTAGGGTTTAGGCCCCTCGGCCGGCATCTGCAAGTTGGCTTTATTCTTCAGGGCTTTGACATGTCAGCAGTTTGTGACATCTCCCCTTCTTGAAAGAGAGTAATCGTCCGCGATTACAGCATGTTTGCAAAACAACTCAAGTTAGCTCAAAAAAAATTCCGAGGGTCATTCCGAGTGTCATTCCGAGGGACATTCCGAGGGACATTCAGTTTGCTCTTTTTGTTAAGGAGTTATCTTCTCCTTTCGTCCAGATCGGAACTCTTGATATTCCGGCATAGTAAAATTAGCCATCACACCCAAACCGTACTGATCTTCCACGGGTGTCTCAATGCACTAAAATTACATACCCAAGCAATCTCATCCAATATGGAATATTCCCTAGTTGGCACATCACAATGCAACACAAATACTTACATATGCATGTTTGCAATACACAACAAACAACGCCATTGAGCACTTCCTCGAGACAAACGGTCTGCGGTATGAAGCTACTCAACGACTACCTCATCACTCCCCCCGCAAATAACCTAAAAAGGTCTGGGCCATGAGCTCAAAGGACTATAGAACCAAACGCTCCCCAGACCGCAATCTGCGTCGCTTGGAGGTTCAAGCACACAACCAAACGCTCCCCAGGCATCGGCCTGCGCCGTTCGGAGGTTTTCTAGCATACAATAGAACGCTCCCCAGGCATCGGCCTACATCGTTCCAAGGTTCAAACAATACCAAAACAGTATTTCTCGCTTCTCCACCCGGGAGTAAAATCACCAATTATTGAAACCAGTATTAAAACCAGAGAAACAATTCAAATCGGCACCAATACAGGTTTAAAACAAATAACATCCATTTCAAACAAATTTCAAACAATACTTTCTCAAACAATGTTCAAATGTATCTAACTAGAAAACAACTAGAGAGGTCGTTCAAGGTTTTGTTCGGACAACCGAACTTTGAGGACAACCGGCTTGCCCTTCAGCATCACGGCGATGGTTCGGTTCCGGACCTAGAGAGTTGCATCATTCTTGTCGTGCCAGGGCATGCCCAAGAGAACGTCGCAATTATCCAACTTCATAATGTGGAAATCCGCTTTTCCATTGTATAGTCACTAGAAGTGCACCAATGAGCGGTACCACTTTCTGAGTTTGCCCCGTGGCTAGCTCAGCTTCAATTTCTCCACCCTCTGCATCATAATCAAAGTGCATCTGCTTCAAGAATTCTGGATGGATAAAGTTCTCCATAGCTCCGGGGTCAAAGAAAATAAGGGCTTTCAAGCCGTTGACTTTTCCATAAGCTCTGCATAATTCATTAAAACTCGAGGTGTATACCATAAATATCGGGTACTAGTCCAATAGCAGGTCTGGCCTTCTTGGCCAGAGGGGGCCCCGGGATCTGTCTGACGTGGGAGCAGAAGGTTGCACTGAACACGTCGAGGCTCGCTCAGGACATGTATTGAACGTATGCCCTGTTTGGAAACATTCGAAGCATCGGCCTTCTTGTAACAAGGCGTCTCATTGACGTTGTGTCAGACGAGGCTATTGAGGTTGGTTTTCACAGGATTCCCGAGAATTTGTTTGTTGTTGCCGAGAGTTCTGGTTAGTGGCCGGAGGTTCTTCTGTAGTAAAAACTCCAACTTTCCTTTCATGAGCTTGTAGCCGACCGCAGCATGGTCCATAAGCTCTTGCATGGTAGAGACTTGCTTGGAGAGATGCAATGGTGATGGTAGTCCAATGGTGTAGCGCTCGCATTGGTCCTCCAAGGGAATGAACTTAAAGAAGGACACCAGAAGGTACACGTCGCGAAAACTTTGGTTATAGTCGTCCATGGTTTCGATGGCAAGCATTTTCAAGTTGCCCCACTTTGCCAAAATCCGGACTTCAAACATCGAAGTCATGTAACTACGTGCAAAAACTGTCTTGAAAGCTTGCCAGGTCCTTGCAGCATGCGGTTGTGTCACGATTGAACTCCACCATTGCATAGCATTATCTTTAAGAAATCCCGCTGCTTGAGAAATCTTGGATTCTTCTGTATAGTTCCCCAAAGCATAGATGTTGTCGAATTGCTGTAGGAACTGCAATGCTTTCTTGAGATCTTTCACCCCGGGAAAAGTGAAAAATTTGACTGTCGTGCCACCATCTTTGAAATCTTTGGGTTGGTTAGGCGCATTTCCAGGGTATGGATAATAAGGGTATACATATGGGCTCCAAACATTGTAGCCTAGTGGCGGTGGTGGTGGTGGTGGAGGTGGGGGCAATGGCGGTGGCAAAGGCGGTTGCACTAGATCAAGGTCAGTTGGCTGCACCATATTCCTGAAGACTCTCCTGATCGAAACAGATGGCTGAGAAGGTTGCCAGTTGGAAGCTCTAGCCTCTCGTACTTTCTGGTGCCAGAGGAAGAGGTACCACCTGGGGCATCAGAGGGGGTAACACGTAGCTCAAAAATTCTTGAAAACTTTGCCGCATCGGAAGAGGTGCCGCGAAAGAATGTCGTGAATCTCGTTGAGCAGAAATTGCAAATATTCTGTTGAATCCATGAATTCCAAGTCTTGGGTTTTTTATGCCTTACGCCCTGTAAGACACAGCAACTCAGCGAGGAAGACGGGAGCACCATAGTAACAGGGAATGGCCCGCTTTCAGGTCTCCGCTCCCCGTTCCCGTTCTGAGTTCCCGTTCCCAATCCCCGTTCCGTGTTTCAAACATGAGTACCTGAAACCGGCCCGTAGGGCGGTAGGCGTTGGCTTTCACCCGAAATTCTTTACTTTATACACACACATAGCACTTTGCAAAGAGAACCTGCGACGAGAGTTAACACTTAAACACACACACGGCTCGGAAGCTAGAATGCTCCGAGCAGACGCCGACAACCTGTAGGCCCCAAAATTGGCGCCCCTTTCGGTATTTCTTTATTCTTTAGGAGGGTAAATTACAAGGTAAGGTCCTTGGAATCCTTCACGTGTATCCACCTAGATACCATTTGATTTGGCCAAATTTCGGTAGCATAACAGCCCCAAAACTTGCGCGAAATCAATTCCCCTGCTGGAACTCGCTTGCACTATCGTATACCCTCTGATTCCTGTCCAAAAACAGTAAATTCAGCACGCTGTATTTACTGGTTTTTGCCCTGTTTTCAGCCCCAAACAGTCCCCTAACTGTCCTTTGCCAGTGGGGCACGATTCCCAATGATCCTGGCGTCCGTATGGCTGAAAAACAGTGAATTTACAGCGCATACACAGCGCTGATTTTGCACCTGTACGGTGAGGTTATGACCCTCACCAGTGCCTGCTTTGGAGCAGCAGTTAGCTACCCCTGTTCCTGCTCAAGGAGGCTCTTGCCTCAGCACAAAAGCATGAACCCACACAACTGTACATCAGTCAAATGAGTAGCCCTCTTGTGGGGCATCACATAACTGCACGTAGGGGAGAAAGAGAGCAGTATGTAGCGTGCGGGGCATCACTCCCGTCACCATACTGTGCATAGAGGGCAAGGTAAGCATTCCATAGCTTCTGTACCTGTTGCAATCCGCATGTGGCTGAAAATGGGGCCCCCTTTGATGATATGCAGCTCGTTTTTGCCTCCCAGAGTGGCAGAATCGCTCACAAGCTGACACGTCGCCCAGTTTCCGAGTTTGGGCTTTCCCTGCTAAAAATATCTCAACTGGTGCGTCAGTTGACTTCGCGGCAGAGTTGTAAAGTGTTCCCCTAGTCATACCGAAGGTAATGACGCGAACACATTTCGTGGCCCAAAATAGCAGTTCCCTAAATTTTAGGAGATGCTTCCGTTGGGCTCCCACTGGTCTTCTGACCATCTATCCTCATTGGGACCGCATCCAAAAATGCAATGTGGCCCAACTGTCGGATACTTTTTGTTGGTAGTCCCACCTTGACTTTACGCCTTAATTGAGTTCACTTCCTAGTATCCACCAACTTGCTAAGTGCGACGGGGGGACCTATATGATCTTGCTCTGAGCCTAGACATCCTCTTACCATACGAATTCCAGTGCCGACCACTTCCCGTCTGCGGGAGAATCTACCGTTCACATTGGCCATACAATGTCCGACCGTTTGCTACTTCAAAAAGAGGGTCTTAAACAAATAAAATAAACCCCATTGGAAAGAAACCAACAACCAAGGATAGCAGTTGCCACATCTCTGTGACATGGTTAATAACTGCCACGTCCTCGTGACATACCCCCCTCTTGAAATCGCAAACGTCCTCGATTGCATACCATAAATACACGCCACTGATGATCTTGTGCTATTAACACTCTTTTATCATCGCATGTATCCGCAAGAAAGGTCGTAACATACATAGATACAAATGACTTAATGAGGCCTTCATACTTTTGCCATTTCCATCTATGGCACTGAATTCATAGGTACATTTGATGTACTAGCTCTATCATTACCCCTCCTTTGCACACGTTGGGTTGGGGCATAAGTAGGCTGTAACCCAAAGGCTTCAAGGTAGAGCTGCAATACATTTGGTGACTCTGACAGTTCATGCTCTTCCATCCACTTTGCATCCATAGGCGGATAGTTCTTGCACTTCACCAAATAGCATCTTGCAACTTGTCCTTTAACTTTTCTGTCCTTATGTGCCAAAACTTGCTCAGGTACCAGGATCTCATCAAGTTCCTCAACTTCTGGCTGATCCTCAACTGGCATATCTTCTCGCACATCAACCACGAAGGGTCTTAGAAGACTCACGTGAAACGCATTATGAATCTTCCACGTATCAGGCAATTTCAGCCTGTAAGCCACATCGCTGATCTTGTCAAGCACTTGAAAAGGCCCATAGTAACGCATGATGAGCTTAGGAAACAGCCGTTCCTTGCCCTTCATCTTCTTTAACCTTGCCTTTTCGAACCTTAAGAGAACCCAATCACCAGGTGATAGTAGCAATTCACGACGGTGACGATCAGCAGCCTTTTTCTGTTTTGCCTGAGTCTTCTCCAAGGCAACTTTAATCTTCTTATACATCTCATCCATGTTCTCAACATATCGATCTGCCTCAAAGATCTTGTCCTTTGTGTGCAAAATGGGAGGAACCTTTTTGCCGCCTTCAACAATTTCAAAAGGTGCTTTGCCAGTAGACGAATGCACCGTATTATTGTACGCATACTCAAGCATAGGCAAATACTGTTCCCACTTGCCCTTATTATCTGACACATAGCATTTCAGCAGATCTAAGACAGTAGAATTGGCCTCTTCTGACTGTCCATCAGTTTGTGGATGAAACGAAGACAAGAACTTGAGCGTAGTACCCATGTTCTCAAACAATCCTCTCCAGAACAAACTGGTCATGCGAGGATCACGATCACTGATAATCGATTGTGGCATACCATGGTACTTAAACACATTGTACATGAACAAGCGTGTCATCTGATCAGATTTTATCTTCTTCCTGACAGGGATAAAATGGGCCTGCTTGCTGAACCTGCAGATAATGGTCCATATACCATCATTCCCTGTTGGCGTCCTTGGAAGATCAAAGATAAAGTCCATAGCAATGCTTTCCCATGGCTTATCCGGAATCGGCAGTGGTTGTAACAACCCTGGTGCCTTTTGCCTGTCAAACTTGACCTTTTGGCAAACTATGCATGCTCGCACAAAGGCATCCACATCTCTCCTCAAGGTAAGCCAATAGAAGAACGTCTCTACCGCTTTAACTGTTGCATCAATGCCACGATGCCCTGCATACGGTGGGACATGACTCTCTTCCATGACCTTATGTCGCAGTGGCCTAGTGACACAAAGTCTGCCATGCATCATCATAAAACCATCTCTGAGGAGGTAGTGCTCGTGATGTTGCCCCTCTTGTAACTGTTCAAAGATCCTTGCAAAATCTTCATCAGCAGTATACTGTTCCTTCATGTCATCTAACTCATGATGATAAGGAATTGACACAGCTGAAATTTGTGGCTTTCTTGATAACGCATCAGCCACAACATTCTTCTTGCCTTCCACATGCATAATCTGGAAGTGGAACATGGAAAGAATGTTTGCCCATCGCATATGCTTTTCGGATAACTTTGACTGTGTCAAGAAGTATCGCAAGGTCTGATGATCTGTTTGGACAACAAAATCAGCACCTAAGAGGTAGTGCTTCCAGCTAGAAAGCGCATGAATCACGGCCAAGAGCTCTTTCTCATAGACTTGCATAGTCCTCTCTGGCCCTTGCAAAATTCGGCTTTCATAGGCTACTACCCGTCCATCTTGCATTAGCACTGCTCCGATGCTACTGCCACACGCGTCACACTGGACCACAAATGACTTCCTGAGATCTGGCAAAACAATAACTGGATCTGAAGTCAACTTTTCCTTTAAGAGACTAAAAGCTGAAATCTCTTTTTGGGTCCATCTGAAAGTGACCTCTTTCTTTTGCAATGCGTGAAGAGGCGATGCTATCTCTGCAAAATTTCTGATAAACCTTCTATAGTAGGAACACAATCCCAAGAAGCTTCTGACATCGTGCACAGTCTTCAAGTCTGGCCATGTCTTGATAGCTTCGACCTTTGCGGGATCCATTCTTACACCATCCTTTGAGACTATATGGCCCAGAAAGTGGATCTCTTCGAGGAAGAATTCACTTTTCTTAGGATTGACAAGTAACCTGTGACTGCGCAGCTCTTCGAACACAATGGTCAAGTGACGCCTATGCTCCTCTTCATTCTTCGAATACACAATCATGTCATCGAAGAATGTTCCAACAAACTGTTGATGCGAGCGGAAAATCCGGTCCATCATTCTATTGAACGTGGCAGGAGCATTTGTTAGCCCAAACGGCATCACTAGAAACTCATAAAGACCAAATGTCGTTCTAAACGCAGTCTTGTGCACATCCTCTGGGCTTATACGAATCTGATGGTACCCACTCTTCAGGTCTATCCTGCTGAAAATTGCAGCACCTTTTAAACAATTGATAATATCATCAGGGGAAACCTATTCTTGATGGTATTCTTATTCAACGCACGGTAATCAATACACATGCGCCATGAGCCATCCTTCTTCTGCACTAGGAGCACTGGGGAGCAAAAGGGTGAAGAACTAGACTGAATCAGCCCCTTCTCTAATAACTCCTCAACCTGGCCCATAATCTCTTTCTGCTGCGCCGCACTAACCCTGTAGGGAGGTCTATTTGGTGGGCTACACCCTGGCACCAAATCTATCCGATGGTCCTCAGGTCTCTCTGGCGGCAATTGCGACGGTAATGAATCAGAAAAACAGTCACTAAACTTTTGCAAAAATGCTGACCTTTCTTTATCTAACACAGATCAATTTGACTGATCACTATCTGAGACATCACATGCAAAAATCAAGTACACAGAAAGATGATTCTTTATTACAGAAGTGATAGCAGAAGCAGATACAATAGGGACTGACTCTCCTTTAAGCTTTACATCCAAGATGTGAGTTTTGCCCCTATGCTGTACAGTGATCTTTTTGTTGTAGGCATCCAAGACTCCATGCACTCGGAACATCCACGGGATCCCCAACAAGGTGTCACAACCTTCCAGCGGCATGATGTAAAACTCTTCAGTGTCCACATATGACTGAATATGCAGACGCAGTTTTCCAATGATGGGAGTAACACACTCTAAGTGGCCAGGACATGCCAACCCTGCCTCTGCTGTGTACCCCATCTCTTCAGCTTTGATGCCGAGCTTCATAGCTAACTCTGGTGAGATAAAGTTGACTTTGGCACCTGGATCAAAGAAGATGAGTGCCGTCTGATCCCTAACTTTACCCCATGCCCTGCATAACTCACTGGCATCTGTGCTGGGCCTGTCACCCACCATGTCTGGCACTAAACCTGCCGTGGGTTTAGGCTTCTTGCCTTTCTGGTCTTCTTTATCCTCTCAGTCAGCTGGCCTTTTCCTTTGTGGACAATTGATAGAAAAGTGACCAGGCTGCTCGCATATAAAGCATTTGTTCTCAGCCATTAGGACCTTCTTTTCCTCGAGCGACTTGCGCACAAAAGGCTTCCTTTTCTGTTTCTTTGCCTGCGCTCCAGAAGTCCCAGCTGAATCCTTATCTTTGGTGGCCTGATCTGACCCCTGTGACGCATCAGGAGCCGTCTTCACAAAGGGCTTCTTCGCTGAATTTTTCTTTTGCTGCCCTCCTTTATCACTGCTCGGAAATCCACTGTCCTCTCCTTTCAACAAGGCAAGACCAATGTTCGCAACTTCCATAAGCTGAGTAAGGGTAGCCACTCTATTCTTTGTACAGTAATCGCGAAGCCCTTTAGGCAACCCACAACAATACTTCTCTATCTGCTCTGTCAGTGGCACAAATCTGTAGGAGGTCACTGAAAGTAATGCTTTACAAAACCTCCTATTGTACTCCAGCAAGCTCTTGCACGAAGCTGCCGTAAGCTGGTGCCAATCTATCAAGACATCGGCTTCAAATTCATTTGATAGCCAAGCAGATGCAAACATTTGCTTGAAGTAAACCCAAGTGGCGGGTGCCTGTCCTTGCATTAACAATGTCGTCCACCATGTAAGCGCATTGTCCTTTAAGAAAGTGGCAGCTTTTCTGACCTTCGAGGCCTCTGTAAAATTCCCTCCCGCATAAGCTGTATCAAACTGCTGGAGGAAAGTGAGTGCCTTTGTCTTGTCCTCGAAACCACTGAAGGTACTGAACTTTACTGCTGCACCACCCTCTTTGTAAGCCTTCGGCTTCTCTAGTGCCCCCAAATTGTCATACGGAATGGTCTGCAACATGGGCACTGTACTAGGCATGATCGGCACGTGTTGGCCATTCACATTTTGCGTCAAAGGTGCCATATCTGGCTGCTGTCCAGAAAAACCAGCCATGCCAAAATGACCCCGCCGTAGGGCGGTAGGCGTTGGCTTTCACCCGAAATTCTTTACTTTATACACACACATAGCACTTTGCAAAGAGAACCTGCGACGAGAGTTAACACTTGAACACACACACGGCTCGGAAGCTAGAATGCTCCGAGCAAACGCCGACAACCTGTAGGCCCCAAAATTGGCACCCCTTTCGGTATTTCTTTATTCTTTAGGAGGATAAATTACAAGGTAAGGTCCTGGGAATCCTTCACGTGTATCCACCTAGATACCATTTGATTTGGCCAAATTTCGACAGCATAACAGCCCCAAAACTTGCGCGAAATCAATTCCCCTGCTGGAACTCGCTTGCACTATCGTATACCCTCTGATTCCTGTCCAAAAACAGTAAATTCAGCACGCTGTATTTACTGGTTTTTGCCCTGTTTTCAGCCCCAAACAGTCCCCTAACTGTCCTTTGCCAGTGGGGCACGATTCCCAATGATCCTGGCGTCCGTATGGCTGAAAAACAGTGAATTTACAGCGCATACATAGCGCTGATTTTGCACCTGTACGGTGAGGTTATGACCCTCACCAGTGCCTGCTTTGGAGCAGCAGTTAGCTACCCCTGTTCCTGCTCAAGGAGGCTCTTGCCTCAGCACAAAAGCATGAACCCACACAACTGTACATCAGTCAAATGAGTAGCCCTCTTGTGGGGCATCACATAACTGCACGTAGGGGAGAAAGAGAGCAGTATGTAGCGTGCGGGGCATCACTCCCGTCACCATACTGTGCATAGAGGGCAAGGTAAGCATTCCATAGCTTCTGTACCTGTTGCAATCCGCCTGTGGCTGAAAATGGCGCCCCCTTTGATGATATGCAGCTCGTTTTTGCCTCCCAGAGTGGCAGAATCGCTCACAAGCTGACACGTCGCCCAGTTTCCGAGTTTGGGCTTTCCCTGCTAAAAATATCTCAACTGGTGCGTCAGTTGACTTCGCGGCAGAGTTGTAAAGTGTTCCCCTAGTCATACCGAAGGTAATGACACGAACACATTTCGTGGCCCAAAATAGCAGTTCCCTAAATTTTAGGAGATGCTTCCGTTGGGCTCCCACTGGTCTTCTGACCATCTATCCTCATTGGAACCGCATCCAAAAATGCAATGTGGCCCAACTGTCGGATACTTTTTGTTGGTAGTCCCACCTTGACTTTACGCCTTAATTGAGTTCACTTCCTAGTATCCACCAACTTGCTAAGTGCGACGGGGGGACCTATATGATCTTGCTCTGAGCCTAAACATCCTCTTACCATACGAATTCCAGTGCCGACCACTTCCCGTCTGCGGGTGAATCTACCGTTCACATTGGCCATACAATGTCCGACCGTTTGCTACTTCAAAAAGAGGGTCTTAAACAAATAAAATAAACCCCATTGGAAAGAAACCAACAACCAAGGTTAGCAGTTGCCACATCTCTGTGACATGGTTAATAACTGCCACGTCCTCGTGACAGTACCTGTAACAGGGAATGGCGTTTTATGGCAGTTGTTGTTCCTCGTTCCCCGTTCCGGATTCCCGTTCCTGGTAACAATGGGGAGCGCACCTGATGTGCGATGAAGTAAGGGTGGGAGTGGCTAATAAGTCTGGGGTCGGAGGTCGACACTACCTCGAAGAAGCCTCTCGTTTGCTCTGTCTGCTCTTTTGTGGAACCGGTATGCTTTCAAAAAAGCACACGCCTGGTGCTCTGATACCACTGTCACAAGACCGGCACCACGTGCCAATAGAAAAGAACAAACTGAACAGACTTTTAGCACTTCAATAACAACTGATCTGAGAAAGAGAGACGACAAGCGACACGGAGTGGCAGAATTCCACCCCAGAGAGTATTGGCCCAAACCTTGGCGCCCCTTTCGTTATTTCACTATATTGCATCAACACAGTACAAGTCGGTACTCCAGACTTTGCACCTTCTCCAGGAAGCATGCCAGAGAATGAGCCTAACCTCATATTTAAAGGCCCTTGGCCTGAAAAGCAGTTACAGTGAAAAGCCTTCAAAACTCAAAAGTTTCTGGTCCAAAAGCAATGCCAAAAAGCTGCCAGCGTAATTTACGGAAAACCGTACAGCTGCCACGTCAACAGTCAACACAAAACGTGGAAATCTGTACAGCTTGCCACGTCATTAGCCAGTGTAATTTTCGAAAATCTGCCACGTCATCAACAGCTACTCAATTTCTTTTGTGTGTGTGTGTGTGGGTCCTTCTTTATTTCCTTTATGTCACTTGGGGCCCCATCGGACGGGGTCTCCATAAGTTGGTAGGACTTCTTCTTCTGCTACTTGTTCTTCTTAGGGTTTAGGCCCCTCTGTCACAAAGTGATGACCTGGCGGACAGCAGAAACCCTAGTTTCTGCCAGAAACCCTAAAATTCCTACAAACCCTAATTTCTGCCAAAAACCCTAATTTTCGAAAATCATGGAGACGGATTATTAAAAAAAAACAAAAACAAAATTTATTTTTTTTGGGAAATTTTGAGCGACGCAAATCTCAACTTTTCGCTTTGATTTGGGAGAAAGAAAGAGAAAAAGAGAACTTGCTTTTTACTGACTCTCATTGAGAGAGAGAGAGAGAATCTACTTTTGCTTTCAAGCTTTTGGGGCTCTGCTTTTGGGCATCCCTTGTAACCTTTAAATTAGTGGTGAGGGCCTCACTTCTCAGAGCATCTGGACGCAGAGTTTGAGAGTGAAACCCTAACCGCTCTCTTGTACTTTGATGATTGATTAATATAAAAAGAAATACCGAAAGGGGCGCCAGTCTTTGGGGGCCAATATCTCTAGGCAAGGAACTCCGCCGGGCCAGTGCAAATCTATTGTGATCTGTGAATTGTTTTGAAGTGGTTATTTGGTGCTGTCGCGATTAATTCTTGACTTGGAGTGTCCAAGTCTGTTACAGTGGTATCAGAGCACGGCCGATTTCTCTTCTACGGGAAATCCGATCCCCGAATTTTTTTTCCGTGGCACCTATGGCTTCAGGCAATGATCAGTCGACTCCCTCTGCATCTGGAGATGCGGGCTGGGATCACAACGAAGATTCAGACAGAGAGTATGGCCAGCCTCGGCCTACTCATGCGGAGCAAAGAGAGATGGAGCGTCGTCAATTGATTGGCGATGCAACAAAGATTATGCTCAATTTTGCCAAGGACCCAAAGATGGCAAAATATATAAACCAGACCTCTTTGGAAGAGGTACAGATGGAGTGGCAGAGAACCACAACACTCCCGAAACCCGCTCTCGAGAAACCTTCTGCCTCCAAGAAATATACGGAGAAGGAACTGGAGAACGTGGTTGATGCACGGATTGCTCAGCTTTTTGACGCGCAAAAGAAAGCCAAAAAGCACGGCAAAAAGCAGAAGAAAAGCACTGACTTCTCAGGATTTTTGGGTTGTCGGTCGACATTTGACAAGGCAAAGAAATTGAAGAAGCGCGTCAAGTTTGAAGACCTACCCAGTTCTTCCTCTTCTTCTTCTGACAGTTCTTCTAGCTCTTCAGACTCGAGCCAAGAAGACAGAAAAATAAAAAGCAAAAAGCGAAGCAGGAAACAAAGCTTCGGAAAGGGCAAGAAAAAAGGAAAAAGGCTACATCGCGCCCAGAGACTGACAGTTATACTGAGGACTTGTCTACAGACAACTCAGATTCCGATGACGGAAGGTTCTATGCAAACAAGAAGAATTTTTACAAAGCCAACCAGTATGACTTTCTCGAAGATAAAAGCTAGAACGTCCAAGAGTTTAAGGAAGGTGGCCACTCGATCAAGTTTGATACTTTTCAAGATAGTCAGATGCTTCGAAGGCTTTCTTTTATACAGCAGTTTGACATCGCTTTCGCGGGAGGACGCTATTCAAAGCACTCCAAGATTCGGAGAGCTACCTCTTACCTTAAGGGGAATGCTCGTTCTTGGTGGTCCACGCTTCTTTTAAACAAGAGTGCGCCAGTTAAATGGCTGAAATTTGAAAAGCTTTTTATTTCTTCTTGGTTGACGCAAGAATATGAACGAGATATACAAGCTGCTTGGAACCATCTGCGGATGACCAAGAAAGATACAATCAATGCTTATTGTGAAAGATTCTGGAGCTCTTTTCTACCCGTCTCTTCATTCAAGAAGATCTCGTTCAGAGAACAGATTGAGCGGTTTACCTTGGGTCTACCTACAGAGATCCGAGATCACTGCTTGGAACAGAAGTCAGCTTCTATTCAGGAGTTGATGAGTCATGCGAAGCGCGGCTTCGAAGCGCGGCTTTGCCATTCACTCTGGCAGTCTGACCTACCCCACAGATGAGGCCATGACACAACGAGCCGAACAGACTTCTGGGAATGAAAGTAGAAAGAAAAAGAGCAACCCAGAGAAAAATGATGCACGACCCAACCTTACTCCTGAGGAGAGAGCTCGCTTCATCAGAGAGGGGAAGTGCTTTGGATGCGGGGAACAGGGACATATCTCCGCGAAGTGCCCTAAAAAGGCACAGAAAGAACAGAATGATAAAGACGGCGACAGGCCTGAGCGTTCAAGAGCAGCTGAGGAATGTGGCAGAAAAGGCAGATAGAAAAGCAGAACTGGTACCACATGGCGTGGGACCTGCACCAAATCTAATGAATGAAAGTACAAACTTTGCCGCTTTTGGGGCAAAAGTGAAGGATCGGGAAGCTCTTTTGAAGGAGCCAAGGCCAACTTCTTTTCACTTGGAATTGGCGGCTCGATTTGGAAATTACGCCCAACAGACTGATGCCACAGGTGGAGGTAGTTCGACTGGCACCCGGATGGGATGTTGCCATTACACCGAGCATTGGCAAACTTTGTTTGCAATGACAAGGGTGTTCAGGGCACGCGAGTGACGTTCTACTCGGGATCCCTTGGTACCACAAGAACTACGCCGTGGTTGACTACTGGGCCGAGAAAGCGACTTTGATAAATGAAGGGCTTAGAGATTGTACTTGATGAACTTCAGTTTCTTACTCATTCTTTTGGAAGAGAACTGAACGATGGATAAAGATTGAATATGTTTTGACCTGATCAAAAGAACGCCAAGATTTTTCTCCACACTCATGCCGATTGCTTTTCAGAGGGCCTGAAGATCAAACCATTGATCTGATACCTGGAAGCACGCCACCGAATCGGCCACCTTATCGTGTGAGCCGAGTACAGAATGAAAAGATTATGAACCCAGTGAAAGACCTCTTGGAAAAGGGTCTTGTCCAGCCTAGTACTTCACCGTATTGCTCTCTAGTGTTGTTGGTTTTTGAAGAAAGACGGATCTTGGAGAATGTGCATTGATTATAGCACTCTCAACGAAATCGCCATCAAGAACAGATTTCCGATTCCTAGGATCGATGATATACTCGACAAGTTACAGGGATCCTCGTGCTTTAGCAGGATTGACTTGAAGAGTGGATATCATCAGATCAGGATAGAGCCAGGAGATGTCTACAAGACAGCTTTTCGGACGACTTTTGGGTTATTTGAGTTTTTGGTGATGCCTTTTGGCTTAACCAATGCTCCTGCGACATTTAACCGGATGATGGACAGGATTTTTCGAGAGTACAAGCTATTTGTTGGCACTTTCTTTGACGACATCATTGTTTTCTCCAAGAATGAGGCAGAACACAGCGATCATCTGCTTCATGTCTTTCAGGCATTACGAGATCACACATTAGTGATTAATGCTAAGAAAAGTGATTTTTTCCTACCAAAGATACACTTTTTGGGACACATTGTGTCAGCAGCAGGAGTGCAAATGGACCCGACCAAGATAGAGACTATCTGTGATTGGCCCGATTTGAGGAATGTCCATGAAGTTAGAAGCTTCTTGGGACTGTGTTCGTACTACAGGCGGTTCATACGAAATTTTGCAGAGGTTGCTTCCCCTTTGCATACCTTGACACAGAAAGGAGTATCTTTTTCGTGGGGACCCACAGAGGTAACTGCCTTTCGGACATTGAAAGGGAAATTGACTACGAGACCTATTTTGACTTTGCCGGACTTGCAAAAGTCATTTGAAGTATATTGTGATGCTTGTGGTCGTAGTCTAGGTGCGGTCTTGATGCAAGAAGGCCATGTCATAGCTTACGAGAGCCGTTTGTTCTCTAGGCCGGAGATGACAGCACAGATCTATGAGAAAGAGCTTTTGGCGGTTATTCATGCTCTTACTCAGTGGCGGCATTACCTACTCGGAGCGGATTTTACTGTCTTTACAGACCATCAGAGTTTGCGCTACTTCTTGTCACAGAAGCAGCTTTCGGAAAAGCAGATGCGGTGGGTGAACATCTTGTCACAGTTCCACTTTGAGATTGTCCATGTGCAGGGACAGAAGAATGTGGTGGCAGATGCTTTGTCTCGAAACCGTTGGTTCTGGCTATTTCCGCGATACATCATAGCAGCTTCGAGGATATGGTCGATCAGTGTGCCACAGATACAAATTTTGCAGATATTTTCACACGGATACGGGATGGGGAGACAGTAGCTGGATACTGTCTTCGGGAAGGCTACTTGATGAAAAAGACTATGTTGTGCGTTGCACAGCCGTTGAGGAAAAAGGTTATGACTGATTGCCACTGTCCACCTTTTACGGGTCACCGCGGCATTGCTACCACCATGAAAGGGGTAGAGAGATATTTCTTTTGGCGGAGACTCAAGAAGGATGTGGAAGAGTTTGTGCGCAGTTGCTTGGTATGCCAGAAGCTCAAGTTTGACAAGCATAAAGCACAGGGATTGTTACAGCCTTTACCCATACCCACCCGCCCCTGGGAAAATATTGAAATGGATTTCATTTTTTTGATCTCCCGAGAATACAGAATGATCACAATGATTTTCTGATTACATGGCACGTCTGAGACGATTCTCTCTGACAGAGACCCCAAATTTATGATTTGGTTTTGGAAGGCAATTTGGGAGAACATTGGCACGCAGTTGCAGTTCTCGTCATCGTTCCACTTGCAGACTGACGGGCAATTTGAGATTGCCAATTCAGTGATTTTAGATTTATTGAAGTCTTGTATCTCGGATCAGAAGACTCAATGGGAAAAGAACCTATCGTTGGTGGAATTTGCCTACAGTAACACGATACACTCTTCGACGGGGAAGACGCCATGTGAGATTGTTGAAAGAGCTGCGAAGGTTCCATCCTTCCCGAGCACGAAAGATTAGAAATTTGAAGCGGATGAATATTCGCGAGATTTGGATACGGCTTTTGCCAAGGTTCGCGAGACTTTGCAGGAGTCTCAAGAACGACAGAAAAAGGCAGCGGATCGCCATCGTCGCGACTTGAAATTGAAGGAGGATGATTGGGTGCTCTTACGTTTTGAGAAGGCACGCCTACGAAAGAAAAAGGGAAAGGAGAGGCTTTTTCCAAAGCTTAGTATGCGATACTACGGACCTTTCCAAATCACTGACAAGATAAATGATGTCTCCTTCCGATTGAAACTGCCAGATACTTGGAGGATTCATAATGCATTGCATGTGAGTCTCTTGAACCCTGTTAAGGGTGATGTGCCTGATGATGGGGAGCCTGATGAGCAACCCAAAGTGAAAGAAAACGAGGAGATCCTTGTTCCTGAACAGATTTTGGCACATAATGATACGAAGAAAGGTAAAGTCCGAAGGCGGGTTCTTGGTTAAGTTCAAGAACTTTCCTGCATTTGATGCGAAGTGGATGGAGGAGGAGGACCTAGCAGATACTCCTCGGATTGTGAAACTTTACCTTGATGTTTTGGTTTAGCATAGTCTACTCCAAACGGAACCTAGAAACTCAGCTTGGCCGAAGATCTGGTGCACTGGGATGCACAAGAGGGGAGTTACTCCGCTCCCTTGGATGCCTTGATTTTGATACTAAAGTCACTGATGTCTCTTTGAGCTTCAGGGATACTGAGAGATGACAGTATTCTGCTGGATGACTTTATGAAATGGAATTCCTGATTACGATACTGATTTGTTCTTGACTTCTTGTGAGTGCTGGAACTAATAGACGAAATGACTGCAGCATTTTGGTCTGCTTGATCTCGAATAGACATGGTTGCAATAGGGGTTAGTCAATCGGACATCGATGAGATCCCGATTGGACCTAGATGTGATTGCTAGCTACATTGCCGATAAATCATGGTCTAAGATCCGAATGAATGTTGAATGTCATGTGATGTCCTGTGATGTCTGGTGATGTCCTGTGATGTCGTGTGATGTGACTGTCGATTTCGTACATGTGCTAGATGTGTGTTCCTAGTACGTAGGTACTAATAGTCAGTGTCTGCTAAGACGGTTTATGGCTTTTGTCGGTTTTGCAGGCGTAATCGCGGTCGATTACAATGCTTTCAAGAGAGGGGTATGTCACAAAGTGATGACGTGGCGGACAGTAGAAACCCTAGTTTCTGCCAGAAACCCTAAAATTCTTGCAAACCCTAATTTCTGCCAAAAACCCTAATTTCTGAAAATCGCGAAGGCGGATTTTTTTAAATTTTTTATTCTTTTTTTTGAAAAATTTTGAGCGACGCAAATCTCAGCTTTTTGCTTTGATTTGGGAGAAAGAAAAAGAAAAAGAGAACTTGCTTTTTACTGACTCTCATTGAGAGAGAGAGAATCTGCTTTTACCTTCAAGCTTTTGGGGCTCTGCTTTTGGGCATCCCTTGTAACCTTTAAATTAGTGGTGAGGGCCTCGCTTCTCAGAGCATCTGGACGCAGAGTTTGAGAGTGAAACCCTAACCGCTCTCTTGTACTTTGATGATTGATTAATATAAAAAGAAATACCGAAAGGGGCGCCAGTCTTTGGGGCCAATATCTCTAGGCACGGAACTCCGCCAGGCCAGTGCAAATCTATTGTGATCTGTGAATTGTTTTGAAGTGGTTATTTGGTGCTGTCGCGATTGATTCTTGACTTGGAGTGTCCAAGTCTGTTACACCCTCGGTCGGCATTTGCAAGTTTGCTTTATTCTTTAGGCCTTTGACACATCAGCAGTTTGTGACGGTGCTTCCTGTTTGGGGTTCTTGGAAGATCAAAGATAAAATCCATAGCAATGCTTTCCCATGGATTATCCGGAATCGATAGTGGTTGTAACAACCCTGGTGCCTTTTGCCTGTCAAACTTGACATTTTGGCAAATCACGCATGCTCGCACATGCTCGCACAAAGGCATCCACATCTCTCCTTAAGGTAGGCCAATAGAAGAATGTCTACCGCTTTAACTGTCGCATCAATACCACAATACCCTGCATACGATGGGACATGACTTTCTACCAAGACCTTATGTCGCAATGGCCTAGTGACACAAAGTCTACCATGCATCATCATAAAACCGTCTCTGAGGAGGTAGTGCTCATGATGTTGCCCTCTTGCAACTGTTCAAAAATCCTTGCGAAGTCTTCATTTGTAGCATATTGTTCCTTCATGTCATCAAGCTCATTATGATAAGGAATTGACACAGCTGAAATTTGTGTCTTTCTTGATAACGCATCGGCCACAACATTCTTCTTGCCTTGCACATGCATAATTTGGAAGTGCAACATAGAAAGAATGTTTGCCCATCGTATATGATTTTCGGATAGCTTTGATTGTGTCAAGAAGTATCGCAGGGTCTGGTGGTCTGTTTGGACAACAAAATCAGCACCTAAGAGGTAGTGTTTCCAACTAGAAAGCGCATGAATCATGGCCAAGAGCTCTTTCTCATAGACTTGCATAGCCTTCTCTGGCCCTTGCAAAATTCAGCTTTCATAAGCTACTACCCGTCCATCTTGCATTAGCACTGCTCGGAAGCTACTACACACGCATCACACTGGACCACAAATGACTTCTTGAGATCTGGCAAAACAATTATTGGATCTGAAGTCAACTTTTCCTTTGAAAGACTAAAAGCTGAAATCTCTTTTTGGGTCCATCTCAAAGTGACCTCTTTCTTTTGCAAAGCGTGAAGAGGTGATGCTATCTCTGCAAAATTCTTGATAAACCTTTTATAGTGGGAACACAATCACAAGAATCTTCTGACATCATGCACAGTCTTCAAGTCTGGCCATGTCATAATAGCTTTGACCTTTGCAGGATCCATTCTGACACCATCCTTTGACACTATGTGGCCAAGAAAGTGGATCTCTTCCAAGAAGAATTCACTTTTCTTAGGATTGAAAAGTAACATGTGACTGCGCAGCTCTTCGAACAAAATGGTCAAGTGACACCTATGCTCCTCTTCATTCTTCGAATAGACTATCATGTCATCGAAGAATGTCCCAACAAATTGTTGATGCAAGCGGAAAATCCGGTCCATCATCTTGTTGAACGTGGCAAGAGCATTTGTTAGACCAAACGGCATCACTAGGAACTCATAAAGACCAAACGCAGTCTTGTGCACATTCTCTGGCCTTAAACGAATCTGATGGTACCCACTCTTAAGGTCTATCCTGCAGAAAATTGCAACACCTTTTAAACAATTGATAATATCATCAGGGGAAACCTATTCTTGATGGTATTCTTATTCAACGCACGGTAATCAATACACATGCGCCATGAGCCATCCTTTTTCTGTACTAGGAGCACTGGGGAGCAAAAGGGTGAAGAACTAGGCTGGATCAGCCCCTTCTCTAATAACTCCTCAACCTCGCCCATAATCTCTTTCTTCTGCACCGCACTAACCCTGTAGGGAGGTCTATTTGGTGGGCTACACGCTAGCACCAAATCTATCCGATGGTCCTCAGGTCTCTCTGGCGGCAATTGCGACGATAATGAATCAGAAAAATAGTCACTAAACTCTTGCAAAAATGCTGACCTTTCTTTAGCTAATACATATAAATTTGACTGACAATTATCTGAGACATTGCGTGCAAAAATCAAGTACACAGAAAGATCATTCTTTATTACAGAAGCGATAGCCGAAGCAGATACAATAGGGACAGACTCCCCTTTCAGCTTCACATCCAAAACATGAATTTTGCCCCTATGTTGTGAACGGTGATCGTCTTGCCGAAGGCATCCAGCACGCCATGTACTCTGAACATCCACGGAATTCCAAGTAGCGCATCGCACCCTTCTAATGGCATGATATAAAATTCTTTTGAGTCTACATATGACTGAATATGCATACGCAGCTTTCCAATAATGGGAGTAACACACTTTGAGTGGTCAGGACATGCAAACCCTGCCTCTGCCGTGTACCCCATCTATTCAGCTCTGATGCCCAGATTCATAGCTAACTCTGGTGAGATAAAGATGAGTGCCGTCTCTAACTTTACCCCATGCTCTGCATAACTCGCTGGCATCTGTAATGGGCCTGTCACCCACCATATCTGGTGCCAAACCTGCCATGGGTTTAGGCTTCTTGCCTTTTTGATCCTCTTTATCATCTGAGTCAGCTGGTCATTTCCTTTTAAGGACAATTTGTAGCAAAGTGACAAGGCTGCTCGCATATAAAGCATTTATTCTCAGCCATTAAGACCTTCTTTTCCTCGAGCGACTTACGCATAAAAAGCTTCCTTTTCTGTTTCTTTGCCTGTGCTCCAGAAGTCCCGGCTGAGTCCTTATCCTTGTTTACCTTTTGTGACCCCTGTGACGCTTCAAGAGCCATTTTCACAAAGGGCTTCTTATGTAAGGTGCAGCGGAAGTGAATGTTAACTTTGCTCAAGATGAGTGCTCCGAACTGTGCTCAAGGCTTCCTTTACTTACGGAAGGGAAAGCCTTTCGTTCCTTTAGTGAGAGAGTGCAAATGATCACAAACAAAGTGAATGACACTGTGAACGAAGGTGCTGAGATTGAGAGAGAGAGAGAGAGAGAGAGAGAGAGAGAAGAATACGACACCAGACTGTTGTCAAACCCTCCTCCAAGGGCCCCTCTCGATGGCGAGAGAAGTCTGTGTTGTTGATTGCAAATCTGGTACAAAGGTGTTGATGCAAGTTCTTGATGCTATCATGCAATGATGGTCTAAGTTAGTGACAGCGGCGATGGCGAGGGAGGCGATGACGCTGATGACTTGTTGGCTGAAAACGTTGTCTTCAGAGGCTGAAAACGCTACTGTATCTGGGCTGAAAAGTTAAAACGTTGGATTGTCTGGCTGAATACAAGCTGTTGAAAAACGCTGCTGCTGGCTGATATAGTCTGCTGAAAACGCTGGCGTAGGCTGATCTGCAAACGCTAAATGCTGAAAAGTCCCGGCGCTAGGGCTGATGATGCTGGATCAAAACGCTAATGCTTGCTGAGGTTCTTGCTGAGGAGAAACGCCAGAGGGCCTACTGCAAAGTCTGCCTGTGCTCCCTTGGTTTCTTCTGCCTCTACTGATTGACTGCCAGGTTTCTTTTATATTAACTTAGCAAATTTGCCCTACCCAGTTCGTAAGCTGACCTGAACCCTGGACTTGAAGTAGCTTGTCCACATGCACATAACGGAGATCATCAATGAAGCAAAAGTCATGGAGCCGGAGCAAGTGTTGTTGCATCGGTTTCGCCATGGCTCAAAGAAGCAAGTCAGACAGTACTTTTTGAAGTTCAAGGATCGAGAAACCCTTAGCCTCGCAAGAACCCGCATCATCTGTAGCAGACCCTCGCCATCACAACCCTAGCACCCAGACTAGCCTAGCGTTTTCACTTTTCAGCGCAACCAGTTACCAGCCAACGTTTTGCAGATTTAGCCCAAATCAGCCAACGTTTTCTGTTTTCAGCCATTGACAGTCAACGTTTTTGCAGTCCTCAATCTAGCAGGCCTTGGCGGTAGCAGATCAGCCCTTGCCTCGCAGTAGTAGCAGATCCACAGCCTCAGATCTTAGCATTTTCAGATTTCAGCCTTGACGTCGTCATCGTCATTGTCATCATCGACATCATTCGTCATCAAGACCACAGCATCAAGAAGCATTGTACCAAACTGTGCAATCTAAAGCAAATACCTCTCTATTGCTAGAGAGGGGGGCCCTTGGACTCTGGAGGGGGTTTGGGACCCCATCTAGTGTCGTCTCTCTCTCTCTCTCTCTCTCTCTCTCTCTCTCTCTCTCTCTCTCTCTCTCTCTCTCTCTCAATTTGCATTCCACTCTTGTTTTGGTCATCGCACAGTCACTCATCAAGTCAAGGCAAGCTCTCCCTTCCCGTCGGTAAAAGGAACCTTGAGCATCTCTCATCAAGTCAAGGCAAGCTCTCCCTTCCCGTCAGTAAAAGGAACCTTGAGCATCACTAATCACTCATCCTAAGCCATGCACCATCATTCACTTCCGTTGCACATCACAGTAATCACGTGATCATCAATTATGCAAGCCTTCGACCGTCTGCAGTGTTCTCTCTCTCTCTCTCTCTCTCTCTCTCTCTCTCTCTCTCTCTCTCTCTCTCTCTCTCTCTCTCTCTCTCTCTCTCTCTCTCTCTCCGCAAAGCTTTGCGTAGCCACTATGGCACCCTCTCTAAATTGCCATTTACTTGTATCACTTGCCTATGCACCGCACGTGTCGCAAGGCACACAAAAAAAGAACACACATGTTAACATAGTCGCACATAAGCATTGATTCAATAAAAACCACATGCTCCTCTCTCAGCAACTGTGTTTGAGGATCTTGCCTCATCAGCGCCTATCAGTGAGGTATGAAACATTGCAAGAAATCAACGTGACTGCTCACATCTGCCTTTTCAGGCTTATAAATGTATGACCACTATAATGAAAATCATCGCTTTCAATTGCCTGCAGTCAACGTCATCCTCTCTCTCTCTCTCTCTCTCTCTCTCTCTCTCTCTCTCTCTCTCTCTCTCTCTCTCTCTCTCTCTCTCTCTCTCTCTCTCTCTCTCTCTCTCTCTCTCTCTCTCTCTCTCTCTCTCTCTCTCTCTCTCTCTCTCTCTCTCTCTCTACGAAGTCGTGTGTGTGTGTGGCCGCCATGGCCCACTCCCTAAACTTCTACATGGAATCAGAGCTGGAACGGCCCTGCCACCGCACTCATGAATAGCCGTTGCCCCTCTCCCTCGTCATTCCTCGCACCAAAGAGACGACGACACTGCACACGGTGAAGGCTTCCATAATTGATCATCATGTGATTACATATTAATACAAGTGAAGGGGTGTGATGTGACGTGGTGTGTGAAATTGGGTTCTGGACGGCGGACAAATAATTAGCACCCAATTTGGGCTTGCACGTGAAAATTGGGTTGTGGGCGGTGGACAAATAATTAGCGCCCAATTTGGGCTTGCACGTCAACAATTCCCATGATATCAATAATTCATTGCATGCTTTTAAGGGGTTTAAATGCTGTGTCAATCATTTCCATGGCATATATTTATATGACTGACGACATTCTGTTCCAAAATATCCAACTAAAGCCTTTCAAAAGTCCACTCTACGCCATTCTTCTTTTTCTTTTGAGTAAGTTACTCAACTTACAAAGACAGTACATAATTAAGTTCATGGGGAAAATGTGCAACCTCTAAAGAAATGGTACAAAATCCATGATACAGATACAGATCATATGCACAACCGGGTTTCCAAAAATTGAGCACCAGAGGTGACTTTGACGTAAGGCCTTTTCATAGATGTACGACTGGATGGGCACACTATCCCAAATCGGGCGGCTCGACACATACCAAAAACGCAGCACACCAGAGCTGGAAATTATACAATATGGGGTGTGATCCTAAGCACCGTTAATCTGCCCATAATACCTCTGCATAGTAACAAAACCAAGATCAGTGATGAGGAGGTGAAGAATACCTCATTTCGATGATCCACTGAGGACCTCAGTCGGTGGAAGAAGGGGACTGTCAAGCTGGTAAAGGTTCAGTGCAGGGCCGACAAACCGAAACGCGATCCAACCTCCCACGATCACAAAAATTGCAGCATAGGCAATCTTGTTCAGCCAGAAAAGGGCTCCCTTTTCACCAACGTAAATTTCCCATGCCTTCTCTGCGAGAGTCATGGACTCCCAATCCTTCGGCGGAGGCTTGGGATCGACGCTATCTGCGTTAGGCTTTTCTTTGCGCGACCGCCTACGCTTTCCAAGCCTTTGTTCGAGGTCATCTGCAGAAAGGCCTATGGATCTAGAAGGCCCAGCGCTCTCCTCATCTTCTGATTCTTCTGCTGCTGATGCGAAAATGCGTGCACAATTGTGCGAGAAGAGACGGGGCCGACGAAGGAGGGTCTGAGAGAGTCTTAATCTGCGTGAAAACGAAGCGGCAGCAGGAGACGTCGACGGCAAAGGATATAGTCTTAAGCCCAGGCCCGTAGCTTCCATATCTTCAGCTCCTGCCTCTGCTACAAGAGATAATTTTTCATAAACTTTGAACAAAATTTACTATCTCTAAGTGTGTAGCTCTTTCTCCAACTTCATCTCTAACTCTAACTCTAACTTTATCTTTAATTGTCTAACTCTAACTATCTGTCTCTCTAACTCTAACGCTAACGCTAACTTCTTGTCCGACTCTATCTCATTGTAACTTCCCCTCTATATCCCTAACTATATTTAACTCTCCAACAAGCCTTCTTCATGTCTAACTCTATCTATATATGTATCTCTATAACCCTAACTCTAACTCTATCTCTATATGTATCCCTATAACTCTAACTCTAACGCTAACTTCATGTCTAACTCTTATCTCCAACTTCCCCTCTCTAGTATCTCATTATAACTCTCTAACTCTAATTATATGTCTCTCTAACTCTAACTCTAACACTAACCTCATGTCTAAATCTATCTCACTATAACTTCCTCTCTCTTGCTCTACGTATCCCTAAGTATCTAACTCTCCAACCAGACTCTGACACTATCTCTCCTTCATCTCTAACTCTCTCTATCTGTCATAATAATCAATATCTAATTCTCTTAAATGATTTTCTCATATTAAACTGATCATTTAATGTGGGGAAGTGCCAGGGGAGAAAAAGCTAGAATATTGGTTAAGCTAGCAGACCGGCCACAGTAGGGATCCAAAGGAGGGAAAATAGGGATCTAAAGGGGGGGGCATCTGCAAAAGAGCCATGTGCAACAATGGGCTAAAAAGACCCTAAGGTTCAGCCCATTAAGACTTCCAAAATGCTAAGGTTCCAAAATTCAAAGGTTGTGTCCAAAGGGTTAAAGCTTAGGGGGAATTGGATGCTTTGTGTGCTCTCCAAAGTCAATGCACATCCGTACATGGGAGGGGGCGAGGTAGGGGATGAGAGAGAAAGGCACACACACACACACAAGCCCCTTTACACAAAGGGAATTAGGGACACATGTCAGCTCCCTAGCCCAGATGCCCACAAGGTGTGCCCAATTCCTATTGGATGACCCTTGAAGTGGACCAATGAGAATTAAGCTAGAGTAAATCTAGTTTAATTAATTTAAAAACATTTAATAAAAGAAACCAATAAGAATTAAGTCTCCTAGAAGACTATTGGGCAGTCTCCCAAAGGGTCCAATGAGCATTCAGGAGCCCCATGGCTTGCCTGATTCCTATTGGCCAGGAGGCAAAGGAGTCCAATGAGAGTTTAGTTTAATTATTTAATTACCTAAAGCTCTCACAAAAGGGGAAAGGGGGACACATGTCAGAAGGCTATCACTTATGCTGCTTAATTGTGATTGGCTTGACTTGGGGAGGGCCAATGAGGCTGCAGGAAGAGCAAATAGCAAGGGGGCTCGCCCAAGAGAGAGAGGGGGCTGATTTTTGCAAGGCATTATCACACACACACTCACACAATCTCATGTGTGAAGAAAGAGAAGACTATCTCTTCCCAAGCTTTAATGGAGAACTCATCACCTACTCCAAGCTTGTGAGATAGAAGCCTACATCAACACTCTCTTGGCATGTGGATGCAAATCCAACCAAGAGCCAAGCTTCAATGCATGCTCATCTCCTCTACCAAGCTAATTACTAAGCTAAGCTATGCTAATATGAGTGATTATGTGAAAAGATGTACATCTTTCTCGTAAGATACTCCTTCTTCCTCTCAATCTACTCTCATACCTTGCTAGCTCTCACCATCTTCGAAGGTGTGTGAGGTCTTGGGTCTGAGAACGAGGATAATTCAAGTTGTGTTTGCTAAGAGTTTTGCTTAGTGCATGAATCTTTCATCTTCATTGCACTAGCTAGTCTTGAAGGAACACAAAGAATTGTATTGTACAATGTCTCTCTTGATGGGAGAAACCATAATACAAAGCCTTTTGGAGGGGGGACCGGCTCCATGCAAATCCGGTCCTCAACTGTTGTCAATAGCTTAATTTCTCTCTCTTTTGAAAGTATTGTTGATGCTATCTAACTAGGTGTTATGCTTTTTGTTGCTCTCTCCACCCAAGCACTCTTGTAATTCTCATTAGGAATCTATTCTAATGAAATGCCCACTATGTTCATGCTAATTTCCGCTACACATAAGATATTAGGCCATTAAATGTTACACTATCTAACTCTCCAACGAGGCTCTAACTCTATCTCTCCTTCTAAATGTAACTTTATCTCTAATTGCCTCCCTCTACTCTAACTCCCTATATCTCTAACTCTCCAACGAGACTCTAACTCTATCTCTCCTTCTAACTGTAACTTTATCTCTAGCTCCCTTCCTCTAGCTCTAGCTATCCTACTCTAACTTTGCATGCAACTGCCTAACTCTAACTATCTATCTCAATCTCTAACTATTACAGTTACTATAGCCCTATAAGCCTAATTGCCTAACCCTAACTCTCACTCTAAGTCATACTCTAACTATCCAACCTCACTCTAAGTGATCAATGTCCATCTAACTCTAATTCTAAGTCATACTCTCTCTCTCTCTCTCTCTCTCTATATATATATATATATATATATATATATATATATATATATATATATATATATCATACTCTAACTATCTATGTCAATCAAACAATAGAGAGAGAGGAAGTTAGAGAAAGAGTTGGAGAGAGCAGTGTTCAAATTAAAACTATGCCACTTGTTCATAATGTTGACAATGAGACCACCATATAGAGAGAATGAGAGATAGACAAAGAGACAAAGGGAGACGGAGTGAGATTGTGGGAGAAAGTTATAATTTAGCTGGCATATACACATCAAAGAAGGTTTGAGAGAGAGAGAGAGAGAGAGAGAGAGAGAGAGAGAGAGAGAGAGAGTAATGTTAGAATATGGGAGCGACATTACCATGGGCTCCATATAGTAGAATGACAATCATACTCATCAGTAGGGCTCATTTGCAAAGAGCTCACTCTAGAGCTCTACAAGAGAGGCATACAATGCCTAATAAATCCGCATACATTACACTAATATATCGGTCATGGTAAGTAGCTCTTATCTATGACCAACAAAACAAGACTATAAATTATAGATATGGCACACATTACTTGGTTTCCACTATAAAAAGAGAGGGGAAATGCCAGTTATCTAGGCCCATCACAACAAGAGATAGTAAATGATGGAAGAGGGTTTAAAAGTGGAAATCACTCGATGCTAAAGCTAGATCCACCATTCACTTACATCTTGGGGAGTCAATGTATTACTATTGTTGGTGAAGCTACTTTTCGTGCCTTGTGGGAGAATTTGTGTAGTACATATGAGAGCAAGAGTGAAAGTAATAAATTTTACTTGATGAAGAAGGTGCTTGAACTTGTATGAAAGAAGGTAGCACCGTTTTCAGTCAGTTGACATCATAAGGACTCAATTTTTTACGAAGAGTTTCAATCTATCTTCTTGTTATGCTATCTACATTACTCATGGAATGCTTTCTACACAACCACAAGTAACTCTACACCTAAAGGAAACTTGGTCTACAATGATGTAGACGGTAGTTTCATTATACTAAGGATGTTCACAAGAAATCTCTTAAAGCCTTTCAAGAATGGCGATGCTTATGTTACACGTTCTCACAAAGAGAGAGGTCGCAATCATTATCATGCCGAGTCAAAGTAATGCAAGAATTCTCACAGCAAGTCTTGTGGTTTCTATTGGGGTGATAAATCCCAATGTGCCGTCCCTAAGTTCTATTGGGGTCGGACACTAATCGGGAACTAACACTTACAATTCATTCTAGATAAAACAATAAGGACTCATAACCCAAAGCACCATTGTGTTTGGAGTCCACCACAACTTGTGTCTCCTTTCTTCTTCTCTCTTCTCCATTTGTTGCACACACACACACATGCTCTCGCTTGCCCACTTTAGTTGGTGTCAGAGCTTGAGGATTGGAGAGCACCATTGGAGCTCAGCAAGGAAGCAAGCAGGGAAGCAGCAAAAATTTCAGCATGTTTTGCAGATCTACTTTGGCATGTCAAAAGGTTTTTGTCTAGGCCGATTCCCTCTGTTCGTGACCAATTTTTGTGCTCTTCAACTTTGCATGAGAAAGTTTTTTCAAAATCCTCATCGATTTTGAGATATGTCGCGTAGGACAGGCTGCAGATTTTGCAGATCCAATTTCTCTTGGTTAGAATCAGTGTTTCAGGTCAATTCCAGCAACTCTTGACCATTTTTGAGTGCTCTACAACTTTACAGAGGGAAATTCTTGCAAATTCCACACGATTTGGGAGATATCTACTTCAAACAACAGGGTGGTCTACTTTTGTTGGTTCTTCTACATACAAGGTTTTCGTTGTAGATTCTCTCTGCAATATCTATCATATGCATATTTGATGTTAGATCTTGAGGGTCTGTTAAATCATACAAATGCGGTAGCGGTTACAAAAAAGGGTTTTTGTAGTTGATGTAAGATCTTATGCGATTTATGTATTGACAAAAATATGCAAATTCTATTGTTGAGGGTCGTGATAATATTATATTGGGATGGGGGATTCTCAAATAGGTTTTGGAGTGAGCCTCCAATATCCCCATAGTTTTGGCATCGACATAGGATGTATGTTTATGCGGTTACTGCAGTATTGGTGTGCATCTACTGACGCGCCATTGTTGGCATTGCTGTCATCTTTATGCGTATGTGTTTGACAGTGTTCAATTGGTAAGAGACACACTTCTAGAGTTGGAGATACTGACAATGATAGTTTTTTGTGATTCTATCTTGCCAGTTTGGCCAATTTGATCAGCGTTTCAATCATTGTACACATTTGTTTTTGGGTTTCAGTTTTGCAAGGGAGACTCTATAAAAAAAAATCATGTTTTCTATCATCTTGTTTAGTTCAGCCGATCTACCACTTTTGTTCCTTGTCAAATGATTGCTTCATCATCAAAGAACTCTTTGTTCAACATTGAGAAGTCAGATGGCACTAACTTCCCATTTTGGAATGAACAAATTTACAATGTCTTAGTACAAAAAAAACAAATCCGATCGATAAAGATGAAGGGGATAAAGCCTAAGGATATTGATGTATATGGTTGGCAGGAGTTGGATGAGCTTGCTAGGTCCACCATCATGCTGACTTTGTCAAAGAATGTGTACTTCAATGTAAACATGGAAAAGACTAGCCATGAGCTGTGGAAAAAGGTATGTGACTTGTATGAGAAGCAAAGTGCAGCATCACATGTTTATTGGCTGAAAATTTTAGTTGATTTGAAGATGGATAAGGGCACACCCATGTGCAACCAACTCAATAATTTCAACACAATTTTCAATTAGCTTTCTATGTAGGGAGTCAATTTTGAAGATTTAATCAAAGCAATGTTTTTGTTAGTTACGTTGCCAAAAAGTTGGGATACTTTTTGTACAGCCATAAGTAACTCAACACCTCTTGATGGTTTAACATGTGGTGATGTTGAGGGGAGTTTTCTTACTAAAGAGGTTAGTAGAAAGATTATTAATGCTTCTCATGGCACTAGCAGTGCTCTCGGTTTTTGTGCTCAATCACAAGAAAATGGCAAGCAAAATCAAAGAGGAAAATCTTGTAGCAAATCACATGGCCAAAAAGACATTGAGTGTTATCATTGTCACAAAAAGGGACACATCAAGAAAGAGCGTCAAAAGTGGAAACATGAGAAAGGTAAAGACAAGAAGGAGGAAGAAGGAAAGACTAAAGAAAGCAGTATAAATATTGAAGAGATCAACAATGTTTTTGTTGAAGATTCTCATGGAGACATTTATCTCGCATATGCCATGGATTCAACATTTTTTGGTTGCCACTAATGACTATGCTTTACAAGATTGGGTTCTTGACTGAGGTGCATTGTTTCATGTGACTCCTCACAGGGAGTGGTTGTAATGGAATTAGCCTATTCAACTTGAGAATAGCGGAAATTAATGAGAATACTTTCGAAAAATAACTTTGTGAGCATAGCGGGTAGACATAATTGAAGATAGCAATATAATCATAGCAATTAGTTAACTTGGCATGAACAATACTTTTGCAAGAGAGAGAATTTAGAGAACATGACAACAGTTGAGGACCGGATTTATGTGGAGCCGGTCCCCCCTCCAATAGGCATTTGTATTATGATTTCTCCCATTAAGAGAGACTTGTTACAATACATTCTTTGTGTTCCTTGTGACCTAGGTGATGCAATGAAGATGAAAAGCTTCATGCATCACAATCATAGCATAACATGAACTTGAAGAAAGCTTTAATTGTCCCAAGCCTCAGTCCCAAGACCTCAAACACCTTCGAAGGTGGAGAGAGCTAGCAGGGAATGAGGGTAGGGAAGAGGAAGAAGAAACATTTCATAGGAGAAAGAACTAGTTCCTCACTTATCATACTCTTGTTGCTAGCATACATAATAGCATAGTAATGAAGAAGAAGGAGATGACAAGCACAAGCATTGAAGCATGGCTCTTGGTTGGATTTGCACTCCATAGCCAAGAGTGTTGGTGTAGGCTCTCAACCTCTACTTGCTTGGAGAGGGAGCTCTTGCACTTTGCATAGCACACAATGAGAGTGTTTGTGAGTGTGTGTGTGGGTGAGTATACCCCCTAAGCACCCCCCTAGCTTGCTTGGGTCGACCCCCCCTTGTAGCTCATGCTTGAAGCTCATTGGACCCCTCCAGGCCTAGCCAATCACAAGCAGGAGCCATTACAAGCAACAGGGGTAGCCTTGGGACAAGTGTCCCCCTTTCCCCTTTGAGAGAGAGGGCTGGATAAATGCTAAAACAATTAGATAATTCATGTAATTTATCATTGGATCCCTTTGAAGCTTAGCCAATAGGCTTCAAGCAACACATGAAGGTAACATGGGTAGGGGCCTGACATGTGTCCTTGCTGCCTCTTCAAGTTGGGGCTTCCCTTGTGTGTGTGAGTGGGTGTTCTCTCTCTAGCCCCTAGGAAAAGGGCTCGCCCCCCCTCTTGTAGGAATGCTTTTGACTTTAGGTGATCAAGCACCTTACTCACCAAGCATGACAAAGCACTTGAACTAGGGGGTGTTCCCACAAGCATCTCAGGCAAGCTTCTCAAGGCACCTCAAGTACCTTAATCATGCAGCAAGTCAAGCACCTCAAGCATGGAGCCAGTCAAGAACCTCAAGCATCTTAATCAAGCACCTCAAGCATGACAAACACCTCAAGCACGACAAGCACCTCAAGCACGACAAGCACCTCGAGCTTGGGCCGGGTTCCCACGTCAAGCTCAGCCCTAGCTTACCTAAGGTCAAAGGACTTTTACACACATTTATTGGAGGTCTTCAATGAAGCTAACCCTAAGGTCTTATGCTCCATTGGTTAGCCTTGCTCTTTGATAGACCATCTCCCTTTTGGGCCCCTTTACCATTGGCCCCGTGTTGAGATAGATCTATAAGCACATATCTATATCTTAACACTTGTTCCCATTTATTCTCCCACATTAAGTGATCAATTTAATATGAGAAAATCATTTGGGTTGGTTAGATATTAGATTTTATAACAGTGGTTTAGTACATTTGATGCATCCCATAAAGGTCGTGTTCATCTTGGCAATGACTTTGCTTGCGACATAGTTGGTGTCGGCAATGTGCAGCTGAAATTTCAAAAAGATTCTTCCTTCATGCTCAAGAATGCAAGATGTGCCGAAGCCTATCAAAAGCTTGATTAGTACATGACAAGTGGATGACGTGGGATATTCCTAAGGAGGAAGAAGGAAAGACTAAAGAAAGCAGTATAAATATTGAAGAGATCAACAATGTTTTTGTTGAAGATTCTCATGGAGACATTTATCTCGCATATGCCATGGATTCAACATTTTTTGGTTGCCACTGATGACTATGCTTTACAAGATTGGGTTCTTGACTGAGGTGCATTGTTTCATGTGACTCCTCACAGGGAGTGGTTCAGTACATTTGATGCATCCCATAAAGGTCGTGTTCATCTTGGCAATGACTTTGCTTGCGACATAGTTGGTGTCGGCAATGTGCAGCTGAAATTTCAAAAAGATTCTTTCTTCATGCTCAAGAATGTGAGATGTGCCGAAGCCTATCAAAAGCTTGATTAGTACATGACAATTGGATGACGTGGGACATTCCTACACATTAGGTGATAGTTCATTGAAGATCACCAAAGGTTCTTTAGTGGTAGCACATGGTTCAAAGTTTGAAACTTTGTTCATGCTACATGTATCCAATGTTAAAAACCATGTAATCTGTGTAACCAAGTAGCCAAATGTTTCTTTGTGGCATCGCTGGTTAGGACATATGTCTCAAGAGGGAATGAAAATCTTGTCATTGATGGCTTGAAACATTTTTTCTTTATGTTTCTCATGTTGATGTCAGTCAGGGTCGTCAGTAAGCCCGACGGGCTACATTTTCCTATATATAAGTGGCCCCAATGGACCCTTTGGGATATATTTCTTGACCATCTTCTCACCCACAAGTATTGAGATTTGTATGTGTGGGTGTGAGTGGGTGTGTGTGTGCGTGCTCGTGAGAGCAGCTGCACACAATCGCAGTGCGTGGTTAGATGTGTGCAGCTCGCTCCACGAGGGGTGCATGAGTGTGTAAGGCCATTCTTTGGAATGGTGCTTATCATGGGACATTTGCTCGGTAACGCAACTGAGTAGTGTCCTATGATAAGTACGGCACTTCGTAGTGGTACTAGTCAGTAATGCGGCAATAATAGTATCTTTATGACGATGTCACCTTCTCTTCCCTTTATCAAATGCAGGCATATGGTCGATAACGCGGCTAAGTTATGTTTGTATACAATGCCTTTTCCCTTAGATTTGGGCGGCACCATGTTGGTAACGGAACAAAATGGTGTCGTTCGCTAGTGCACGTTGTATTTTTTGCATATTGCAGTATTTGGTCGATAACGTGGCCAAAAAATGTCGTAATTTTTTTTGGTTTGTTAGTTACACAACTTGTATTGTTTTTGTGTGCGTGATTCATGTGATACTTGGTTGGCAACGCGGGCTGAGTATTTCTTGGATCATAGTTTACTTCATATTATCTTCCTCTTCACTTTGATAAACCTCTAAAATTTATGACATATCATCTAATCTCTCTCTATCTCTATATTTATTAAAAAAAGATTCACACCATGCAATATCTTTCTCTCTCTCTCTCTCTCTCTCTCTCTCTCTCTCTCTCTCTCTCTCTCTCTCTCTCTGTTATTATGAACCTATAGGCTATATAACAATTGAAAATGTTACATATAATTCACTCCATTTCTCTTTATGACACTTTCAAAATATAAAATAAACCTCAAAAAATCATTTTCTGTGTCTACAACATGTAGTTTGGATCTCTCTCTCTCTCTCTCTCTCTCTCTCTCTCTCTTAAAATATAGATCAAGTTAAAAATCCCTAAAAAGCTACTCTTTGTTACTCTATATTTAAGATTTCAAAATCACATGTAGGGCACTCTCTATATTTCCCTCCATAAAAATATAAAACAATTCCAAACATTACTTTTATCTATCTTTGAAAATTTAGGAAACTACTCTAAATGCCTTCTAATATCCTCTCTCTCTCATTTTAGTGTAAATGGATAGCAATGTGATGTTTTTTTTTATGTACAATTTATTATCTGGTTACTACTGTCTGACGCTTTGTTTTTGTTTTTATATCAAAAGATATGGATGGTATTAAGTGTCTGTTGTTGTAATATTTCTTGAAGTATAATTAACCTGGATTTGGGTTTCATGGTACAAAAGCAAGACTTTCCATGATCTCATAAAAATTAAAATTTCGGCTTTACATTACATTCGGGTTGAGATACAGATTGCGGGAGGAATAAGTCAACATCACTTGAGATTGAAATTATAGTTGCATGAGTAGTTACATGAGATATACAATAAGCAGGAATCTTTGTTGAAATCTTCTAACACTCCCCCTTCCTATTTCATGTCGTTCCTAACATGAGTCAAAGCCGTGGTTATCTTTGAGAATAGCGTAGAGCTTGCTCCTCATTTCGTCGTGATATTCTCCAAGGTACATTGCTCGTCGATCATTTTTCATCTTTCTTTTTCTACTTTTTCATGCTTTGGCAAGTTGGCTCGCATTGAGGTTGCAATTTTTGAGTATTGTGATCCCGATAACTCCACCGACTGTCCTTTGAGAAGTTGTTGATTTTGTTGAAGAGACACTTTCATAAGATTAGATTGAAATGATTAAATAGTCTTCTTCCAATGCTACGTTGAGCTCAACACTAGCAAGAGTGTCTGCCTTAAAAATTTAAATTTTTTAAAAAAGTGAGAAATAGACCTTTCACGTCTATGTAATTGAACCAAATTTAAAAATGCCTTACTACAAAGAGTCACCATGTGTGTGTGTGTGTGTGTGTGTGTGTGTGTGTGTGTGTGTGTGTGTGTGTTGGAATATTAATCTATATATTCTATTCACAATTTGAACCATTCAATTCCAAAAAAGACTTGACAAAGGTAAATAAAAATGAGTACATACAATTTTTCCAGTATGTGTATGCACACCAACTGTAAAGTCGAAGATGAACAAAGAAGGTTAATCTTGCAACACATGATTATCCATGGTGAGGCTTGTGCATAATACTAAGTGGTTATGATTACATAGTATTCAAGTGTATGAGGTATGATCTAGAAAGCACCCAAGATCTCAAGCACATACCATAGTGAATGCAAGATGCAAAAAATGATGCAAGAAACAAAGAAGTCTAGCAGGACTTACATTACACGATCGAGTTTGTTCAACGAATCAAGAGGGAGGGGAGATGTTCATAAATGACAGGGAATCGATGCCAAGTCAGAAAGTAAGGGGACAAGAGAAAGCACGAATCGTGGCTCACGTAGTTACATGGTCTACATGGAAGGGAACCCGTGAGTGGAGAGAGAGCCATAAACAATAACGATAGAAATGTCCCATACTTTTTTAAGCAGCTACCAACCCAATAATGGAGGAGGATCCCACAGGGGTCATGCGAGCTTGAGTGTAGTCCCACATGGGCATGCTAGATTGATTGTAGTGACACTAGTAAAAAATAGGCAAGATCCTCATAGAATGGCAAAAAAATAACATTCTTTGTCAAGATTCACATAAACCACAAGATACCATCTTGTTAACAGGAGTTCCTCAAGTAAGGTAGATAAAGTAAAACTATATACTAATACAGTGTGTATTGCTATTTTTAGACTTATACTTATACACAAAAGAACATAACATTTCAAAATACAATTGACTTTAGACAAAAGACAATGATTAGCACAAAAACAACTCAGTCTTTGATTCATTTTTGTACAGTATAGTGAGAATGAGGTATCAATTTAGTGTTTTTGTACATAAGACAGTCAAAAACAACTTATTTTGAAGTGAAAGAGGCCATGTTCGATAGTGATGGACAACAACTTAGCCAAAAAGATCCTAACTAAAGATAGAGTCCTCACCTACATCCATATAAAAAAAACAATAGATTTGTTAGCCTTGAATACATATTACATGTGTCAACAAACCTATCATTTGTTATCCATGTCCTACTTAAACCTTTTTAACTTATACCTACCATCCATGTAGTGTTAATATCAACAAGTATCCATTCTCAGAATAGTATGCCGTAGATGAAAGTGACATGTGTGTGTGTGTGTGTGTGTTGGGGGGGGGGGGGGGGGTTCCCATGTGGGAACTATGAGATTTTAAGTGGGTCCCACAAAGTCACTACAAGTGCACCAAGAAAAAAACCAAAAAAAAATCCAAACCCATTGTTTCCCTATTGAAAAGATGGTAGCTTCATCATTGTTCTATTAAAAAAGCTTAGAAATATAATAAACAGCTAATAAAGATGTACAAACATCTAGACATGATACAGTCTCCAGGTGAAAAAGCCATGTCAATGTACACGCAGTTAAGTTCACTGAGACAAAGGCATAAGGAGGTCCAAATTGTTGTACCATAAGCAAACCCTACTAGGAGGAGGGGAGTAACCCGTCATGAAAGAAGAACCAAATAATCCAATACTAGCAAAAGTGTAAATGCTATGGGGGGGGGGGGGGGGGGGGGGGGGGGGGGGGTGTCAGTTGTTTTTGGTGGGAATGTGGTCTTTTGTGGGTGGGGTTTTATAGCCTCATTTCTGCAACTCTTTGCCCAAACATTCTGTGTACTTTTTTGAAGATTGAAGTTGCATAACTCTTCGATTGCTTCCAGAGGCTGTGAACTATTTTCTCTCTTTCGCTCATTTGGAACTTTTGATATAGGGTTGTTGTGTGGTAAAGTTACATTTAGTTGAGTTGCTTTTATTGGCTTTGGATATTTGGAATCTCCACTTGGAGATTGTATGGTAGAGTTTCCAACTTCTTATGAGTGCCAACACTGTGGTAGGAAATTTTTGTTATAACTCTCTTCCACGGTCTTCCCCTTCTCCATATCTCCCTAGTTTAATTCTTGATATGACTCATGGTTTTCCCCTTTGGTTTTATGATCCTGCTATATCCCTAGAGTTTTTTCACTTCCACCCTATTTATCTATGATACCAATGGGATCTTTTTCATTTTGCAAATAAGTAGGCCATTGAGGTATAATAGTAAAATAACTTGAGTCCTCGTGTCTCATGAAAGAGTATAATTTATGTACCTTTTGCTTGCCAAAAATGTAGGCAACATCAAAAATAAAATTGCATATTAAAAAACATAGGTATCTTATTCTTGGATCATTTTACTTATTGATAGTCTATGAAAAGTGTGGAAGTAGAGGTCTCCTTAATAATGCTTTTTTCCTTCAAAGAAAAGGAAGAACGATTGCTTCTTGGTTTTTAATCTTCATGCATAAAGATCTCCAACTCTTTGTGTTGAGTGACTCGTCGATGAGATGCCCAAGTTGGTGCTTGTAGTTCTCCTCTTTGGATTTTGTATTGCAAGTATTGATGCTTTGCCTTACATGCTCATGGGGTTATGTTTTTTATCTTGTCCTTTGATTGCTTGGACACACCATTCAAGGGGGACTTGGAGGTTCTTTGTGGGAAGAAATTCATGACGTGCATGGTTTGAATCTCTTTCCTTGCTTCATAAACAAGCCTTGGGAAACTTGAGAGGACTTTTTATTTTCTCTCTTGAGAGAAACCATATGTTTTCTTTGAGCTACTCATGTTATCTAAATTCCTTGACAATTCTAAAAGTGAGAGATTTCCTTCTCTGAGTTGAAAGACTAGTGGATTAGTTTTTCAATAATAACTACAACAACTTCTTCAATCCTCTATTTTACTTCCTTCTTGTACTCGCTAATTATGTGATTAAGTTAAGAAATCTTGTTTCTATAATCGTGAAATTTCTCTTTCTTACCTCAAAACTTCTTTAAATTAAGAACCTTGACATTTTTTAATCTCTTGCCTTGAGGTGGTGGGACCACTTAATAGAAGAAGAAGCTAGTCTATGCTCTAATACCAATGTCACATATAGGAGGAAGTCTCCTGCCACTCTCATGAATAAAGAGAGATACTCAAATCATATTCTTTGATAGACAAGAGACAATTGCATATGTTAAAACAAAGAAACATATTGGGTTTTGGTGTCTGTGTGCTTGGGGTTTGGGGGGGGGGGGGGGGGGAGGAGATAGTATTAAGGGTTGGAATGGTAGACCCCTCCCATATGGCTTTTAAATTACTTGTAGCTTCTACATGGGACTAAATACAATGATAATAAAATATTGTTTCAACAAGTGGCTTTCTTATAATGCCAACATAGTGGCCTTCTTTGATCAAGCCACTTGTTTGGCCTTTTATGATGAAAATATAGACTTAAAAAGAGTCCTTTGTAGAAGAAGAATCATCTTTCTTCTTCCTTGAAATATTTTATCATCTTGTAGAATCTTTAGATAACCATAGAAAACTCTAAAAAACATGTGCATAATTCTTTTAAGGACTATTTTCTCCATTGTCTCCTTCAAGACCTAGTGAAAATATATGTCAAACAAAGATGTTGTTTTAGAAAATAACAAATCATACAAATTATAGCTTAAACATGTAGATATCAAAGAGAACTTTAATTTGAGTTTTGGGCTGAGTGATTCTGAAAATCGATATGGAAGCCATGGCCATATTTGTGAAGATTTTCTTGCATGTGCAGCTATCTACTTCTTTGAAAGAGAGAGCCATGTGCATACAAAAATGCTCTTGCTCCCCTCTATTTAGAGATTTTTGGCTTCTTTTAGTAGCCTCTATTTACTAAACTTAACATGCATGCTATAATTATCTCCGAACCATGCAACCTTGTCAGCTTCAAAAAGTTCGGAATGGAGATTCTTGATAGTAAAATTGTTCATTTCTAGAAAACATAAAAGAGCACATTGGCTATTTGGAAAGTAACTTTGCTTTTAGAAAAGTGCATTTATGAAAAAAACACTTCTAAAATACATTCTAGTCATAATTCTTATAAAAATAATTGAAATGTATCTTTCAACATATTGGGACCTTGTAACTCCCTTTAGTCAAGGTGCATAGTATCTATCAATTATAGTCATACCACATATATCTGGCATGCCACCTATATCTACCATGCCTAGTAGACCATTGAGGTATGCTAGTAAAAGAGTTTGACTCCTGGTGTGTCATAAGCGAGCATAATTTATGCATCTATACTTGCCTAAAATGTGAGTAACATTTAAAAAAAAAACATAATAAAAATGTGTGTACCTTATTCTTGGATCAAACAATGTACTAGCACTCCATAAAAAAGTGGACGTAGATGTCTTCTCAATGATTCTTCTTATTGAAAGAAAGGAAGAATGGTTGCTCAAATTTTATCCTTCATTTTACTCTTCGTGCATAGAGAACCTCCTACTCTTTGTGAGAGGCTCACTGATAGACACTCAAGTTGGTGCTTTTAGTTATCTTCTTTGGATCAGACCTTGCAAGTATTGATGAATTTCTTACTATGTTATGGTCGTGATGCGTGTGAACATACTTAGAACTATTAAGGGACCTTTTTTCCCTCACTGGGAGTTATTTAGGTGCATTATGTGTTGTCAACTATAAATGTAGCATCTAAGATATTTGCGATTAAAGGTAGAGAGCACTTGGTATGTAAATTGCAGATGCAAGAGGTACTTTCCAAAAAAAACAGGACTAGGCAATGTGCAGTTAAAGTGGCTTTTATTGCTGCTCAAAGAAAGGGTGGTAACAACAATGTAGCCACTTCTTATGGTTCTTCTGCGAGTGGAAAATAACATGTTCCTAATGTTTTTGCTGGTAGCAATTCGTCTGGAAATTCTGGTGATAAGGACAAAAAGAAGATGCGTTGCCATTATTGTAAAGCTAATGATCACTTGATCAAGCACTGTCCTAAGTTGAAGGCCAAAGAGGCTCCACTGCAAATGCTGGATCCACTAAAAATGCAGCTATTGTTGAGTCTTCAGTGAAAGGAGACTGTGATGTTGATGTTGATGGAGAATGGGCTTTTAGTGCAGAGTGTACCTATAATCCTGTTGTCCATGATGCATGCATGTCAGTTGCTATAGATTCACATGTGTGGTATATTGACAATGGTACTACAAAGCACATTACCTCACATCGTGATTTGTTCACCTTTCTTGAGTCTATCCCTTATGGGAATTCAATTACTTGTGCCAACAATGCCTCTTATCCGATTCTTGGAGTTGGAAAGATTGTGCTTACTACTGCAAATGGTAGTTCTTTCACACTTGTTGATGCAATTTATGTACCTGGGATCAAGAAGATTCCTTTGTCTGTATATGCACTTGCTAGACTTGGTCTTGTAGTCAAATTTGTGGATGATAGATGTACAGTGGTGATAAAATTGTTGCATCGAGCAGTTTATGCCATGGGCTGTATAAGCTCAATTTGTATGACAAGTGTGGACAAAATTTTGCAAATGCAAGTTTGGATTCAAAGGCTATTTCAGATGCAAAACTTTGGCATGCGCGTTTTGGTCATTTGAATTTTGTGAGTTTGCTACGTTTGCAGAAATCTGATATGGTTGCTTCTTTGCCGCCTCTTGAAGCACCTGTCAAACACGTTTGTGAAGGCTGTATCTTGGGTAAGATGCAGCGTTCTAAGTTTCCAAAGGATGGTTCAATTAGGGCCACATGCAGGTTGCAACTTGTGCATAGTGATGTTTGTGGGCCCATGCAAACTCCGTCCTTGGGCAATTACCTTTACTTCGTGACTTTCATGATAATTACTCTAGGCATGCATGGTTATTTCTGCTTAAAGCGAAGTCCAAAGTATTTATATGCTTTAAACAAATTGTGGGTATGGCCGAAAATGTCTCAAAATGTACTATGGGCACCCTCCATTCTGATCGAGGGGGGGAGTATATGTCTCATGAATTTAATGCATTTCTGGCTAGTCGTGGGATAAAACACCAATGTACAGTGCCTTATACACCTCAATAAAATGGTGTTGCCGAGAGGAAAAACAGGTCACTTACGGAAATGGCACGATGTATGGTCAAACAAAAGCTTTGCAGTCTATTACTCCATATGAAGCATGGCATGATAGAAAGCCTTCTATTGAGCACATACGTGTTTTTGGCTATTTGGCATATGCTTTGGTGCCACAAACACAACGCAAAAAATTGGATGATGAGGCTATCAAATGTATTTTTGTTGGCTATAGTGCTGAAAGCAAAGGTTATAGGCTGTATCATCCACAAACAAAGTGTAATCTGGTTTCACGGGATATTGTGTTTGTGGAAGATTCTGTTCAGCCAAGCTATCATGTACTAGAGATAATAATGTAAGCTCACAAGACATTTATGACACTTTGTTGCCTCTTTTGAGTGGTGGAAGTACAAATGTAAATTCTAATGAGGGGTTTTTGAAAATGTTATAGATCAACCTATTACTGATGTAGATGTACATGATGTACTTGATGAGGAAAGGGCTGAAAATGAGCAGGCTAGACGTATGCCAAAATGGCTGGTGCATACATTGCGTGACAATAAATTGGATGCACCTTTGTCTAGTCACACTTGTTCAGGCTCTTGCCATGCATCTTATGCATCAGATTGTTATGCTTTGGCTGTGTCTAGCTTATATGATGTTGAGGAACCTTCGTCTTTTGATGAAGCACAAAATTCAAAAAATTGGATGAGTGCCATGCAATTAGATTATGATGCACTTGTAGAAAATGACACATGGACTTTGTGTGATTTGCCTCCTGGCAAAAAGGCCATTGGTACAAAGTGGGTTTACATGTTGAAACAAAATCCAGATGGTGAGATTGATCGCTATAAGGCTCAACTTGTTGCAAACAAAGGGTTATGCAGAGCAAAAAGGCATAGATTATGAAGAGACTTTTGCTCCCACTTGTCGTATGACTACTGTGCATTTTCTATGTGCGTTCATAGCTCATTTTGGTTGGGATGTACATCAATTAGACATTGTTACTGCTTTCTTGAATGGTGACATATTTGAGGAAGTTTATATAACGCAGCCTTGCGGTTTTGTCAAGAAAGGACAAGAGGATAAGGTGTGCAGATGTAACAAAGCTTTGTATGGGTTGAAGCAATCTCCTCGTGCTTGGTATGAGAAGGTTGGCACTAATTTGGTCAGACGAAGCTTTCATAACAGTCCAACAAAAAGCACATTGCATGTAAAGCGTGAGGGTGATGTACTTCTCATTGTGGTTCTATATGTGGATGATTTGCTGATCATTGGACCAAATGAGAGACATATTACTGAATTTAAGGTTGATTTGAATGCTACTTTCAAGATGAAATATTTGGGGATGTTGCATCATTACTTGGGTATACAGTTTAAGCAGTGTGATGGTGGTATTGCCTTGTGTCAGAAAAGTTACATAGAGACATTGCTATGTAAATTTGGACTTGAGGATTGCAAACCTATTGCCACTCCCATGGAAACAGGTTTGAAGTTGAGTCTACATGATGTTGGTGATCTTGTTGACGTCACTCTTTACCAAACTGTTGTTGGTTGCCTCATTTATGTACGCAACACAAGGCCAGATATTCAGTTTTCAGTCTCACAAGTCAGCAGATTTATGCATAGCCCAGGGTCTAAGCATTGGCAGGCAATCAAGAGGATTTTTTGTTACTTGAGTGTCACTTTACATCTTGGCTTGTTTTTATCCCAAGGGGGGATCATTTTCGCCAGACTTACATGCTTTTTCGGACTCAGATTGGGCTAGTTGTTTTGACATGCGAGTGTCCACAAGTGGTTTTTATTTCATGCTTGACAATTCATGTATATCATGGTTGAGCAAGAAGCAACCTACTATGGACACTTCGAGTTGTGAAGTTGAGTACAGGGCAGTCTTCACAGCTACGATTGAGTGTGTATGACTCAGACGCCTTATGGCCGATTTGGGTGTTGGATAGGACACTGCCAACACTATCTACACTGATAGTCAAAGCGCATTGGCAGTTTGTGAGGAACCCAGTTTTTCATGCTCGCACAAAGCACATTGAGCCCAATTGTATAGGCAACTGGTTAGGGTGTATGGACACTTGAACTTTTGGGCGACATCTTCTTTCACCCCGGTTTTGAATAAAGAAATGGGGGTCATTTTTCACCCTTGTATAGATGTTCTTAAGACAAGCTGAGTACTGGTCATAGTTGTTTAGATGGCAATATCGTGTTTTAAGTTAAAAGATGCTGCTTTTAAGGATTTGTTTTACACTGTTATGGGAAATAGAAAAGAACCATTATTATAAGTGTTAAAATAATGTGGTAGTAATAAGAAAATTAAGAATCATGTGAGTGCAGGGTGTAAGTGGGGATTGACTAAGGTTGTTGATCATGGATGGGTGGACTCAATTAATTGGGTAACTATCCATCTTCATCACATCAAGGTTTAGTAGACTTACCCATTGATAGGGGAGTCTACCAACGGTTGTACGCTCACATACATAGAGAAAAAAAATCATTGAAAAAGAATACCTTACCCCTATGTGGAGGTTACCAGACTGAAAAAGTTATAGGTCTTTTAGGTTTTTGTCACGTTTTTGCTAGTGAGACAAGATCAAGTCTTTTTTCTAGGGTTATAGACTCAAAACGTGCTCCTAGTTGCAACTTGCTGGGTAGTTTGTGCTCACTCCTTAGTAGCCTTTCATTCTGCCTCTGCTCTAGCTTGCAAATGGGTTGTAGATTAGCCTGTTGGGTTCTCTTGACCTCAGCCCTTGCTTCTTCCTCCTCTTTCTACTCTTGCTCTCACTGCATTCACACTTCCTCCTCTTTTCTTCTCTTGCTCTGACTGCCCCCCTTTTTTTTTCTCATACTCTCTTTAGTATCTTTGCTTCTCGCTTCTCTAAAGTAAGGTCATCAAGGGAATGACCTTCCTCACCCTTTGCATCATGTATTAGGGAAACTTTCTTGGTGTAGGCTACTCGGTTGCATGTGCTACCAGTTGGGTTACTTGTGGCACCATCTTTGCATGTAGAAGAGGGCCACCATGCTCTTCTTGCTCATTTCTTCTTTACTCCTTGTCCCTTCTTTCCTCCTTCTCCCTCTCCCTTTGAATCTAGAACTCCTCTTCTATTTGAAGTCTAGAAAGGGGGAGGGGGGATCCTGCAAGGGCATGCATCAAGGGTGGGAGATCACCAAATATTTTTCGCATGGTTTGGGAATCATCCATCAAGACTTGGTGGTCATAAAGGAGTTTCCTCAGTAAACTCAACATGCATGTAAGGTTGTGGGTTTTTCAATGCAAGTTCTACTATCGATGAGAGGTTGTTGGGATTTAAGGGCTTGGTCTACAAGAGGAGGAGGCTACGATTTATCTATGATAGATTCCACTTGAGGTGGAGGTTGTGGGGCTTCAAGGGGTTCTTCTAGAATTTGTGGTGGTTACAGGTTCTCAGTGGTGGATTCCACTTGTGGTGGTTACAAGTTGTTAGTGGTGGATTCCAGTTGAGGTGGAGGCTGTGGGTTGTTGATGGGTTTGAGATGTGGTGGAAATTATAGCCTTTTGGCTATGGATTCCACATGAGATGATGGCCGTGGATTTTCTATGGCATGGTGGATGACAATGCCATTAGTGTATGTCATGATTTGGTGCTCTATTGACCATGGCATGCAAGAGAGGAGTGTGTGCTCAAGAGCACGAACTATAAAGTGTTTAAAACATTATTTTTTAAAAAAATTTATTAGAAATTAAAAAAACTTCAAAAAAAGATGAAACGTCACACACAAAACCATCAACTATGTTGTAAAAAATTAGTTGGTATTACTGTGCATGTTTACAATAAAGATGACAAATTTGCTAGAAACTTGTCAATTTTCTACCCAATGTTTGTCATTTCACCACTTAATTTCCAACCACCATTGAGAGGCAATCTTGTGAACTTGAGGCATGATACAATTGTGATCATCTCACATTAATGTTAGTGGTCTTGCATTTGAGACTACTTTTCACTGGAGACTTCTTCTTTCTCTTTCCATTAAAACTTTATAGAATCAATTGAACATCTCTTACATGGCATTGCTTCTTTTCCTCCCACCTCTATGATGTGTAATCTTGAAGTAGAGTGCTTTTGCTTGATAATATGACCGCTCCATTCCTTGGCTACTCTAAATTCCCAATGAGCCATACGTGTCAAGTATGTGCTACAAACAAATCTCGAAACAAATAGAGACTACTTAAGTTCAAACCAACAAAAAATTTCACTATAGAAATTACGTGTTATGTCCACCATGTAATACATTATGTGTGTATCCCATAGCCAACCTTTAAGGTGAAGATGTCATTAGAGGTTAGTTTTTCTTTTTCAAGAAGCTTAAACAATTTGTCAAGAGATTGCCACATGCAAGCACGCTTAAGTCCAAGGGCTATTTTGTTACCTTTGTAAGTGGTTATGCCACACACCTTTTTCTAGAAGCTCAAAGTCATTGGGACTTTGGGATTCATAGTAGTTTGAAAGTAAATGCTTTGATTTACTACCACTCATTTAAATTTTATTGGGTCTATCTTGTGTGCTTCACAATCTCTTCTTGTCCTTTGTTAGCTCAACCACGCCGCCATGGAGATTGACACTTGATATACTGCCTTTAAGTTCTCTTACGCTTTCTTCCATTATTTTTGTAGGTTCCGTATTCCAAGCATTATTAGTGTGGAGCATTAGCAACTTGTGAAGAATTCTTGAATGTGCATGAAGGGTGAATGCATGTACATTGGCCAATGGAATGTGTAGGATAGGATTCCAATTTGGGTCTTCCATGCCTCAATTAGGGGGTACACTTTGATCATAACTAATAATACCTTGAAACCATTGCTATAGTGCTTTACTCATTGTTTAAGTGGCAGGTGTGCCTTTCGCTAAGTTGGCTCCCCCTTTGTCACCCTTTCCCTTTTCACACTTTGCGCTTGCATCCTTGCCTCTAGTGGACATTGTTGACATTTTACTGTGGCAATAATAAATGCTTGGGAAGAGGGTCATAGCACCTTGCTTGCACCCTAACATACACTTTAGAGTTTTTAAGTCTCCTGCCTTGTGCCAACCGGCTTCAAAAGTATCCAAATTGGAACCTTTAATTTTTGCTCTTTATGTTCTTGCCGAACAACATCAATAATCAGAGTGTGATTGAATACCACCTTAGGGATTTATGTGTCTCGTATGGGAGATGAAAATCTACCAACCACCAAATATTCTTCTTTGATTGAACCCTAATAAAATAGCGATTGAAACATCACCTTTTAACTTGGCGTTTGCACGTAATGACATATTTCCCATAGAATTCTTCATTCCCATAGTTCATGTAGCCAAGGAAATAGAGTGGACATGCCACAAGCTATCAGAAAGGTTGGATGCTCTTGAGAAGCTAGACGAGACACACTTATGAGCTGTTGTAGATATCCATGCACAAACATGATACATGAAGGAGTTTCATGATGAACATGTAATCAATAAGGAGCTCAAAAAGGGTGACAATGTACTCGTCTACACCTTAAAACAACACTCCAAAAACTTAAAAAAGCGACGAAATGGCCCAATTGTTATTCATATCATCGAGTGGTGCCATAAAACTTGCAACAGTAGAGGGAGAAGAGATGACTAATTGGATTAGTGTCTGTGGGTTGAAGGAGTATCATTTACCATTAACCATAGCAATGCTACAATAGATCCATGATGCAATAGAAAGAAGGAAGCAAGCCAAGGATAATCATCACAAGCTTAAGAGGAAGCTAAGTTGCGGATTTTAAAATGAAAAACGACACAACCACATAAAAATTCTACCACAACTTGCGACAACACCTCCTCAAATTGAAGCAATTTAGACATAGAAAAATTATCTTGGAAACATGGATGTATGCATTACAATATAGCTTTCAAATGTACGGAAAGAGCGAGCACTTGTAGACACTAGAGCTTGAACCAATGCCATCAAGTACTCTTCTTACATAAAAATGTCCAATGTACAATCAATGACAAATCAGATAGAGCTCAAAGTTGCAAACCAAGGAAAGATGGTCAGCTTATGTCAAGCTAATGTATCAATTAGCATTGATGTTTTTCCTTCTCATTGGAAATTTAGCTCAACATCGATACCAGCCAAGGCCTTGATCTTACGTTTTAGAGACATTGACCTTTCACAACCTAGCACTTGATACAATTGGATGAGTTGAAATGAGGGACTATGGGTACATGTATATGAATAGTGACCTAGAAAAGTGAAAAAAAGGCAAAGGCCCAAAAATGGGACAAACAGACCTGACTAGGGCCAAAAGCATAAAAATGGACTAAAATGAATATGCAAGGCCAATGTGGCCATAAAACCATGCTATGAAGCCAAGGATGCCACACTTAGCATCCAAAAGAATCTATAAAAAATGGAGCTTGAAAGTCATGGGTCTAGTGCCAAAGGCAATAGTTAACAAACATATGCTCAATGCACGTGACACACACCACTGGGTAGAAGGCAAAAAAATCAACAAATACCATGTCCAACGGATGGGCAACCACCTCAAAGTAATCAAATGCAAAAGGATACAATAATTTTTACAAGATTTGTGGTTACCAGCTTCACAAGGCACATGTTACAAGTGCGGTTTAAGATCCATAAAGTATGGACATCCTAAACATACCATCTGATGCATATGATGCACGCTAAGAACCCAAAGGAGTACGCCTGAAAAATACTGTGTCTAATTTATTGCCACATTAAGTCTGCACCATCTATTTTGGAATACCTCTAGGCTGCTCATTTTCAGCCTCTTTCTAGACCTCTCACCATCAATTACATCCTTGACATACTCTTCAATAATTGGATGATCCATCACATAATTTTAAACCTACATAGACTATACATGTACCTTATCAGGACTTATATTTGTAGTCAAAAGACTAAATAGAGGCAAAAATGTATCATATACATAACGTGAACTCACTTTTTTTCTTCTTGGTACATGCTAATGAACTACATCTTCCACAAAAGCAACATTTCAACAACTTAAAATATGCTTAGTTTATGGATGATACAACCTATAACCTTAGCTTTCTAAACTATAACCAACAAATATATACTTCAGAACCTTATTTTCCAATTTATTTTGTTGTTTATTCTCATGCACCAAAGTATAGACCAAACAACCAAAGGCACTCAATCAGCCAATATATGGATTCTTGCCATGCCAATATTCATATAGAGTGATAGATTGCAATGCCTTAGTGGTACATTTGTTTAACAAATATGTAGCACACATGGTAGCATCAACATTAGGAAAAATATTGACCTTGCATGGTCCATATAAGAATCCCTAATTTTAAGAGATCAAAACTAATGTTGTGGAGGATTAAAGGGACAAAGAAATTTATAAAGCTAGTTTTTAATAATATTTTCTAGCCTTTTGTTTAGGCCAATGTAAGATGTGGATCTAAGAAGTCCTTTTCTCTCACTATCTTTTTGAAAGTGAAGGCAAAAAAGGGATTGTGGCATTAAGTACTCCTTCCTTTCTCTTTCTTTTGACACATCATCAAAAAGTGCATAACTAAGGGCCAAAAAGTGATTTTTTTGGAAAGTTCCCTCAACTTATATGCAAAAAATAAACTAAAATTGAAAATTTTATTTGATTTAAAAGTCCAATTTTTCAATATTCTTTTTTCCCTCCAAAGAAAACCCTAGTGTACTTTCCTCTCCCTCTTCTCTCTCTCTCCCTCTCTCGCCTCTCTCCTCTCTCCTCTCCTCCCCCCTCTCTCCCTCCCCTCCTTTTCTCCCTCCCTTCCCCTTTTGCTTCCTTAGGATCAGGTGCGATGGTGCTCAACGACTTTAAGAACCTTGTTTCTTCACCACATACTACATACACCTCCTCTTCCCTCCCTCCCCCTCCCCCTCCCTTCCTCTTTTGCTTCCTTAGGATCGGGTGCGATGGTGCTTAACGACATCAAAAACCTTGTTCCTTCACCACGTACTACATACACCATAATCTTACATATTTGCTTGCCCACAAAGTTTTCACTGAAGGTTGTACATGTAGGTGGGTGAACAAAGATCATCACAAGAATGTTATGCCACCGGTGATACTAATGTTTACCGTTGGGTGGATGGCCATTTGTACCTTTACGATCCTGTGAAATGCTTCCATCCAACATTCAATAGCCTCTTGATGTTTCTTCAATGAGTTGGGAGAGGAGAGACAAGCCTCCTAAGTTATTGCAAACGGTTATTCATGGGTGCAAGTGATCCTTTGCATTGGCGGATGCACCAATGTCGAGCACTTCAACACAACACATTGACATTGCAAGTAAAGATTGTTGCTTCAAAGAGAGATGTTGCAACCCTCCAACAAGAAATGTAGGAGAAGGATGCCAGCAATTAATAGCTTTGCAATACCATTGAGACATCATCGTGCACTTAAGAAAACACCACTTGGTATAAGAGAATGCAAGCATACATTTGTATCCATTTAAACACTTGTACATGTTGGGACAACATGCAAATGACCAGTGACAACCACAAGGTGATTTGTTTTTCACTTGCTTTTATGTTTCTACTTCACACTAGTCACTCATTATTCTCCCTTGATACTTGTATATGACGAGTGACATCCACAAGGTGATTTGATTTTCACTTGCTTTTATGTTTCTACTTCACACTAGTCACTCTCATTGAACTTGTTGCAAGCCAGAAACTTTATTCAAAAGGCATGCAATGGATTAAGCCAAGAAGATAGAGTCAACATTCTCACTTGTTCTCTCAATACATGTGATGTGACTTCTATCTCACGCCCACTTGGGGGGGAAGTAGATTAGTGATGCAGTCATCAAGGGATCGATGCATAAGTTGGCAAATAAGATTGATGAGGTGATGTGCAAGGTGCTTGCAATGAAGCCAAGATTAGCACTAAGTCCTACGAGGCTATTTTTCAACTTCTTAACACTAGAATGGTAACAGGACACTTTTATTTCCTTGGACACTTTTGTGTCCTGTTAAGTAACCATTTTGCTTGAATTATTTGAAGAGTATGAAAATGAATTTCTAGGTGCTATATATCCACAAAGTTGCCTTATGAGCTGAAAAAAACTTAGCTTTTTTTTTTTGAGTATCGATCTCACCATTAACCTTACTCTTGCACAACATTTTTGAACCTAAACTGTGTGAAAAAATGGGTCTTGTTTTTGGCTTTTTTTCAATTTTTGGCAACTATACCACTCTAAACTTCATGTTTGTGAGGTTTAGATGGCTAGAGGCTAGGCCTTCATAGTTCTCAACATGTTTTGATGCTTGTAGGGAGAGCTAAGTGTTAAAATTGAAAGGTATGACCAATTTACAAGAATTGCATAATCCTGTTTTTTGGCCAAAATTAGCACTTTTATGATTTTTTTGGTGGCTTTCTTGATATCCAAGTTCAATTTTGATTGTGTAAGTGTAATGTATAACATAAAGCTAATCTTCCTTGAGTTTTGGGGGACCTAATATGCTATATAGCATAGTATATGATGATGGTTGAGTTTTTTGATTGCTGAAGAATACGATACATTTTAGAGTAGCAAGTATAACTCTCTCAATATTGCTAGTTTCTTAGGCCAATTGTGTGTATTTTGCAGGTAGTGATCATATCTAATCATAGAATACAAACTTGGCTAGATATTGAGTAGTTTCTATGGGTTTCTAGAGGTCATAATGCTAAACCTAGTTTTTTCATGTTTAATGCTGTATTTAGCACTTTATCATTGCCCCCAAGGTTCCAATTGTAAGAGATCCATTATCCTTTTGACATGATCCATGGCTCATTTGAATCCAGAGGCCCAAAGGGAACTAAGAAAACATGTATATAGTATCTGTATTGAGCATGACTATAGAAACTTTGATGATAGGTCCGCAGAATGGCAAAAATGCAACTTTTTTGTACCTTTTTTTTTGCCCAAAAAAAAAAATCAGTGAGGTAAAAGCAAGCATATGTTTTGGTCACCAACCCATTGAAGTTAACGGGGCATTTTATCTCATGTCCTACAAAAATCTCCACTGTTATTTATATGCAATCAACCGTAAGAAATTGTTGTTTTGGGCAAAATGCATTGGTCCATCAACTTTGGAGGCTTGTTGTGACCAAGGGATGAGAAAAATTACAAGCTTCTCATTTTTTCCATATGTAGTAGTTATTGAACCATAAGCTCATGAAAGGATTTTTCAAAATGAGTGGATCTACTATGGTTTTGGAAATTTTTCCCAAAACCCTGAAAGGACACTTTTATGTCCTGTTAGGTTACCATTCTAGTGTTAAGGATGTCCTACGGGAGCAAGGCATTGTGAAGAATTCGTTTCCCATTTCGTGCAAGGTCAAATTTGCAAAGAAATCCACAAATGAAGATGTACTCTCTTGCATTGGGGCATGTCTAGACATTGAGGACACAATGTTTGCTTTGCTTTCATGATGCATGCATGCCAAAGAAAAGGGGAAAATGGTAGGCAAAACTGTGAAATATCTTTAGATAAGGGCTTACCTTACATTATGTGGAGCGATATATTTGTTGACCTCAAGTGGCTTCAGCAAGCTATGCTTGGATTCTATGAGTTACCTCAAGAAGGTGACACAATAGATCTTTTCATTTTGGTTATATTCTTGTTATCATGGACTATGATGGGTAAGTTCTTGTCCCTACATATTTTGTAGTGATTGGCTCAAAGGTAGGCTTTTGTATTGAAACTCAATGAGCGTTAGAGATAGTGAAAGGTCGAAAGCTCAAGAGGTTGAACATCACTCTAATGAATGAAGCTCAATTTTTAAGAATTAATTGAAGAATATTTATTGTGCACATACAAATTTTTAATATGGATCCAAAGAATTTTCAAGGAGTAGGATTGTCTCTCATAGAAAATAAACAAATCGAAGCTAGAGCTACTGCAAACTAGTCTATAGTGTCCTCAAATGAGGAACTGGTGCTACAACAACTCTCTCCCACGATATCAATGTACTCATGAGGACAATTCAAGTCATCAATCTCCAATGACATAAAAGAAAGGAAACATTTAAGGATTCGACATTGTCTCACCTTGTGCCTAAGATAAATGCAGTGCAATCCCATGAGAAGCTTCCAAAGCTAGTCAATGCTATTGTGACAAAATTCCTCCAAGCTGTTAGTGATCCTAAAGGAAAAAGTAAAAGTTCTCCTATCCCTATAGGTCTATAGGTAAACACAAGAGTCGAGAAGAAGTCCGAGGACGACGTAGACAACCCTCAAAGCAAGAATTCAAGAGCTAAAAACGCTTAGCACTGGGTGCCCAAACGCTTGTTGCCATCTTAAAGAGGATTCAACCACTAAACAAAGTTTTATGATTGCACAACCATGGCTCCCTACTCAATCCAAGGCCCAAGGCAAAGCAAAAGTGGAGCTCCCTCAAACAACTGACTTCTAAATACCTTATGCATCTCCATTGACCACTTCAAGAAGTAAACCCCCATTGAGAAAGAAATCCAATGTGCAAGATGATAAGACAAAGCCAAGGGTGGTCTAGCATCATTTTGATCTACCTTCTCATGGACATTTTGTAATTTTATTATTTCCTCACATTGATTGGACCTACCTTTTTATGCAAACAACTAAAATATTCCCTAATTGATTTAGTTTGTCAATGGGTCTTTTCTAGTGTTCAAGAAAAGACTTTATTCCAAATATATACAAATCCCTTTAATCCAATCCTTAAGTAGATTATACTATATTTACACTATTTTCTTGCAAAATCCGAATAGAAAATTTCCTTTTCAATCTCCTCTCACCCGGCTAGGTTGAATGTCTAACCAACTCAAGGTTAAGCTGAGATAAACTTTTCTCGAACATTGACTTAGGAAAGAAATGTGAAGTGACAAATGTTGGCTTAACTCTCTTCTTCAATGAGGCTTCTTTTCGAATGCCAATAATTCTATTTTTACGCCATACAACAGAAAACATCCTCTCATGCAAGTGTCCACACTAGGACATCATCCAATATTCTTACAACTAAGTCGTGTCCGCTCTAGTGGGGGGAGTGGAGAAAAGCAACATGGCAGGTCACACCTCCTCTCTAGTTTTGTGAGAGAGATTTTGAAGGGTTGTATGGATGCAAGTTGATAGCTTTTGATTCAAAGCTTGCAACCTACAAACAAAGAGAGGAAAGGTCTTTCAAAAATAAAGCCTATCACCTACTTTTTTCGTAGCACTAGCATGGGCAAAAATTCCATTAAAAAATGCAGCCATGCTTTTCTCATTTTCTTATATTAGAAGGTGATCTCCCTTGTCAATATATGGCATGACCATATGGTTTAGAGGGGATCGAGGGCCCAAATTTGGGGGGCGAGGCGGCTTTAATCTCAACTGTCGGATCATGCAGTGAACTAAGGGTGAACCTCAGGGTGAATTTGGGTGAACTATGGGTGGGTGAACTGGGGGTGAACTAGGGGCGGGTAAGCTAGGGTGTGATCATGTGCCATGCCAACATGGGCAGTGACGTGCTAGCGTGATGGTAGGGCATTCGTGTGGCAACTGAGAGGTCTTACATTCGTGTGGCAACTGAGAGGCGAGTGAACTCGGGGTGAACTGGAGGCGCCATTTTTGCCCCGAGTTCACTCCGCACGATCGGACGGCTGAGATCAAAGGCGCTCCGCGCGGCCAAATTTGGACCTAGATCACTCTTGGCTGGACCCTTCTGAGATAGTGACGAGGGGTGACCTCCCCCCACTCACCCAGGGTGCGATCTGGCACCTATTAGATAGGCGAACCCTTTACAAAAGCCGAAGGGCCCCCGTTTAATCTCGAGACCTATAAATTTGGCCTTCATTTCAATCTTTCGCTTTGGCGGCTCATTTGGTGCTGCAAGTTTTTCAATTCTCAAGCGAGCGTCAGATCAGCGCCTTGCTAGTTGCAGCTTCGAAGAAAAGGCTAATATGGCGGACTATTCTGTATTGCCCGCAGCACCTCCAATTCATCTTATCATTTACCATCTCCCTCCTCCCCCTCCTGGTTGCCTCTACGCCTTCACAAGTACCTCGCACAACAATAATGAGGGCCCGATGCCCCTGCAGATCATGCCCCTCGGCATGGCCCAACCTTTCGTCCCCTCCTGCCAAATTTTTCCACCTTTTCACCCTCACTATCAAGAAGACAACAGCAACATAGCTTCTACGAAGCTCTCAACGACGTCGTCCAACTCGAAGAGCTTCGGAGATAGAGCAGACGTAGATACTATCCAGCAGCTCGATCGCCGCCTTATTTGCAATGGAGCTTCTGCGGTGGTCTGTGAAGCGAACACCGACCTCCTGAGTGGCTCTGGAAACGATTCTAACACCGTAGATTGTAACCAGTTTCCTGCAGCTCCCTCGTACGACGAGATCCTTGTTTCTAATTCTTTGTCGAATGCAGATCGCGATAGCTTTGGCATTGAAGAATCTCAACATAATCAGCTCACTAGCCGCTTATCAGAACAGACGTGTCGGCCGGATTCTGCTGAAATTCCAAAACCTTCAAGGTTTTGGTGCACGAAGGAAATGGGATTTGTCCGTCCTCGGTTTCCTGAGGAACTCGACAAATCTATAGTTAAGTGGGGGGAAAGCACATCATCTTCCTCCAGCTCCGGCATGACTGATCTTGGTGATTTTTCCTTGCAATGCCGTTTCGATTGACTGGGTTAAGCTTCTCTATGAATATTGCTATGTCTGGAGTTCCATTTTTCTGGAGATCAACAGAAATTAGCTGCTATTTTTTTAAAGTACCGTGCGACTATATTTCTCCCCTATGGCTTTCCAGAGAAATCTAAGCTCCGTATTGTCAACATGTTTTATGTGATGGACAGATGGGGCTATTGCACAAAATAAACGATTCAATAAGATTCCGTCCTTTCGAGTAAGTTTCACAGTTTGTAGCAGACGTTTCTAGACGTTTGTAGCAGTTTGGTGTCGATGCTAATCGCTACAAATGGACAAATGCTCCAGGACAAGAAGTACGTAAGGACGAGTTCACGGAATGGCTGTCTGTGGGAAAGCGGCAGCAGGGTCGATGGAGTTCCGGAATCATGCAGCAGCTGCGACCGGCCTGCAGCCAATTATATACCGAAGCGAACTTCAACAAAGGTGCATCGTCTGCAAGATTGATCTTGAACTGTTTGTCGCGCTTTTACAGTGATGCTATGGCGTGTACGAGAAAAGCCCAAAGAACTTGCCTGTGCAGCAACGGACTCGGCACAAAACTACATGTAATTAGGTTCTAGAATTAGGATGAAGGACTTCTACCAATCAGATAAATACTAACACTATACCGATGTATTTTGTCAAGCATGCCAGCGGCAAAGGACAGTGATCCGAACGTAGGTGACATGGTCAAAGTGATGCGGAGTTTTTCGTTTGGCTTGAGAAGCTGAAGATAAGGTATATCACCCAAATATTCCTGGCAGCTGCAAAAAGGATTCACGACAGCTCACGTTAATCAAGATTCATTAACCATCAGACTTTGATTGACAGAAATTTCTGCGATCATCAGGTTCTCTTATGTCAACAACCAATTAACAGGGCTTGGATCTGTTGCAGAAAAGGTCTCTTAAAAGATCGGCAGGGATAGTAAGCTTGCGTTGGAGCTTTTCTATCCATTAAACCTTTATTCAGTGCCCATCTCCAATCTGCTGGACGGAACCAGCTATGCTATAGGAGAATTAGCATTAGGATTAGCATTCTTCGTTAGGTTAGTCAAAATAACTAGTACATTAATGTTAGGTTTTCTGCTATGACTTAGGAACATGTTCCTGTATAGTTTACATCACCGTTGATTTCTTTGAACGGCACATTGACTTTTTAAACTTAACTTCAAATGTTGTAATTTACATCCAACAAATTTTGACGAGCACTGCGGGTTAAACCATCTTATCATGCCACTTTTATGCTTTTCAATAGCCATAAAACATTACTTGCTAAAATCTTATTGGCTCAAAACTTGAGCAACTACATGTCAGACATTTTGGAACCTAGTTTTGTGCGAACTCTGACTACTCGCACAAAGCACATTGAGGTGCATTATCACTATGTCAAGGAGAGAGTACTCTCAAAAGGAGAGATAGCTTGGCTTATATGCGAACACAGAACAACCTTACAAATCTTTTCACAAAGGCATTGTGTGAGAAGTTTGAAGCTTTCCACAAAGATTTGGGCTTGCTCCCCTTTGTGGACTGATCCTGTCCTCAAGACATGGCACTTCCCTATACTCTATGTGCCAGCTCCCGTTCACCACATCGCTGCCAAGGGGGATTTGTTATCATATACATGTCATAGTGATGTGTATGAACACACTTAGGACCGCGGGGGTATTTTTTTCCTCACTAAGAGGTCTTTTCCCTCATGCATTGTATATACGCCCATCACTCTAGGGCTATCTCATCTTTCCATTGAACACTAAGTAATATACTCTTTGTTGTGTGCTTTGAGCTTACTTCACCTTCTCCAAGATGTATGTGTTTTCCTCTCAGAAGGTGCACCTTATATAACGTGCATTCAACGTGTATTTACAAAACTCCTTTACTTACATGCTTAAGGTAATAAAATGACCCCTTTTTCTTTAGAAATTTAAAAGTTTTTCTTTAGAAATTTAAAAGGTTTTCTTTAAAATGAATTAAAAAATCCCTTATATTAATATAATCTTGTTAAAATTTTATAATTTTGGCAATTAAAAAAACCCATTCATTTGAACTCTAAGAGGTATACCTCTGAGGTTTTCCTGCAACTCTAATTCCAACAATATTGTGGCTTTGTTTAAACTTTACATTCTAAGTTGGGATGTTTCAAGAGCTTGAGGCAGATCAACTTACAATGTCATATGTTGATATCATTAAGAATGTAAGTTGTATTGTTTTCTTCATCGTGTTGTGTAATAAGACCATGTATCTGTCTAAGGGGTGTGTAAATCTCTTGCAAGAGTGCCTTTTTATTGGAGAATAGCCATCTACATCAGGCTCTTTCCCACGTGATTAGCATGTATTACTATTAATAAGCATATTCATACTAAATCCAAAGTTTAGAATATCTTAGGCTCTTCCTCACGTGATTAGCATGTATTACTGTAAATAAGCATGTTCATACTTAATCAAAAGTTTAGAATCTGTTTAGCTAATTGTATGCATGTGATTTGTATTCAATTTTTCATTTTTAATCAACACAAATAAGGATCGTGATTTTGTTAGGTTATGTTCATGATTTAATCTAGAAGTTCGTAAAGTCATCAACAATATGACATTCTAAGCCACAACTATATATTGCTAAATTTTTCAAGTTATGGAGCTTTTCATTTTACGAATTGAAGTGTTATGTTTGTTCTTACTTGCTTTAGTTTGACAATTCATTGATTGAGGTCCACTTAATGAAAACCAAAAAAAGATTCAACCAACATACTTTGATAAGAAATCCAAATGCAATAACCTCTCCCCCCCCCCCCCCCTCTCTCTCTCTCTCTCTCTCTCTCTCTCTCTCTCTCAAGTTTTGAACCTCACCATGTCTTCTCGGTAAATTATAGTGTTATGGTTTATATCATATAGCAATTCCATCCCACTTGGTTAATTTAACCAAAAACAAATGGGCACGATACTTTTTAAGTAAAGCGTGAAACAAAAAATATGTGGATTCCTTACTATATTTGAAGTTTGAGAAGGGGGGGTAGAAGATTGACAACTCATGTTGGATCTCAATGAGCACGATAATTTCTTTAAGACCTATTAATTCTTTCATTTATTCTTGCTTAATCAAATGCATCCCATTATGGACAGGCCTTGTGACTTCATCACTTGTTTCTATAAAGGTGCTAGGGAACATGATATACAACAAAGTCCCAATAAACAAACATACTTTGAATTTCAATGAAGTGACATGAACATTGCAAGAAAACCTATTTGAGGTGCTTCTCACAAGTGTCAATTAGTATTTGGATTGTAAAGTTGTTTGTAGATGTTATAGCAACCCGTGGATTAATAGTCCACTGCTCTACCGACTAAGCTAATCGGAAACAAGAAGGGGATCCCACTACGGGAATTATAAAAACTTGTATTTCACATTACATAAACATTGTGGCTAACAACTAAAAGATCTTCATTGAGTATGGGTGTGTCTCTACTGCAATCACAACCCATGTATATATTGCAACCTTTTGAAGTATGGCTTTTACAACAAACAAAAATGTTCTATGATATCCTTGTTCTCATAAAACATGCGGCAGTAAAATTGTATGGGCAAGCAATCGTGCTGCACTGGCAAACTTGATAGACAAAAAAAAGTCCAATCTAGGTCCCTATGAGGACCAATACTAACTTTTACCATCAAGAATTTACTCGTCTCCATACACACTCAACCGTAGCTGTGAAGGCTATCCTTTACTCAGCCTCACAACTAGAAGTGGCCACAATAGGTTTCTTCTTGCTCAAGCATGATATACATAAACTGCAAAACATGAAACAAAAACCAATCGTGGACACCCAATCGTGGACACTTGCATGTCAAAATAACCAGCCCAAAATGAGTCCGAAAAAGCATGTAAATGTGGCGGCAATGATCCCCCCTTGGGATAAAACAACCCAAGATGTACTAAAGTGCCACTCAAGTAGCAAAAGATCCACTTGACAACCTACCAATGCTTAGACCCTGGGCTATGCATAAATCTAATGACCCTGTGAGATTGCAAACTGAATTTTTGGCCTCATATTGCATACATAAATAAGGCATCCAGTAATGAGTGACATTGGCAGGATCACTAGCATCATGAAGACTCAATTTCAAACCTATTTCCATGGGAGTGGCAATAGGTTGCAATCCTCAAGTCCAAACTTACATAGCAATGTCTCTATGTAACTTGTCTGACACAAGGCAATACCACCATCCCATTGCTTAAACTGTATGCCGAAGTAATGATGCAACAAACCCCAAACCTTTCATCTTGAAAGTAGCATTCAAATCAACCTTAAATTCAGAAATATGTGTCTCATTTGGACCAGTGATCAACAAATCATTCACATGTAGAACAACAATGAGGAGTACATCACCCTCACGCTTCACATTGAAAGTGCTTTCTATTGGATTGTTACAAAAGCCTAGTTTGACCAAATGAGTGTCAACTTTCTCCTACTAAGCATGAGGAGACTGCTTCAACCCATACAAAGCTTTCTTACATTAACACACTTTATCTTTTTGTCCTTTCTCAATGACAAAACCAAGAGTCTGCGTTACATAAAATTCCTCAAATATGTCACCATTCAATAAAGCAGTACAACAATGTCTGATTGATGTACATCCAAATCAAAATGAGCTACCAATGCTGTTGACTGCTGGGTCAACAACACAACATAACTCAAGTTTCGAACCAAAGTCTTATCTTTTGCGAGTTATGAAATGCTTCGGATTATGGCTATAAACGTCATTTGTAATGAGTAGTTATTCTAGTTTCAGAAGCCGGGGTGCAATGGCACTTCCAGATTGTAAATACAAAGCCATTTGACCCTTTCAACCCCATTTTTGGTTAAACCTAAGGTAGCCTTAGTATATAAGGTACCTAGGTCATTTTGTAAGAAAGACTTTTATCATAATCAAAACTTAGCGCTGCCGTCTACTGTGTGTGAGAGAGAAAGAGAGTGAGCGTGAGCTTTATCCTCTTGCTACGCCCGGCTCGCTCAACACATTGGAGATCCGACTGCACCATTGTTGTAGGCTCGAGGAGAGCTACACGACAACGCCAAGCATTCCACGCGAGACGAAGCGCACACGTCGACGCATCTACGAGCTATTTGTGGCCGTAAGTGTATCAAACAATGTCTGTTTTCTGCGTGCTAGTAGTCTATAGAATCGTGGCGACATAAGCTACGCATAGGTACTCATAAATTTCAGTTTCGGGCACTTTCAAAATTCTGCTCTGTCATCCTACGCGTTTTCCACAGATGGGTTTAGAGTGAGTGTAGAAGCTTAGGGACAGGTGTATCCTATTGAGGGGATGGTGTTCCTTAAGTTTCATACGAATCTAGAATGATTAGGTGAGTTACCTTCCGTATGTGTGTATGTGGCTAGGTGGTGTAGTTGAGAGCAGTGAGGCTCTTGATTGTGGTTTAGTTGGCCTTCCAGAGTGTTGTATGTGTAGGATGGTCTCAGCATGACAAGCTAAAGAGATTTCCTCCGTGTGCCTATCGTGTCATCTGTGTCCTCGATTGACATTATGTTGATCTAGGTAGTGTTTGCATGTACTTCATGGGTGTGTGAGTCGCTCCCGTCCAACATTGGCGCCACTGCCGGGGACACAAGGGCCTAAGTAGGTTTCCTACTAACACTCGTGTGAGGGTTGCTTGATTTAGTTTCGGCTAAAGAAAGCATTTTTCTTAAGTGGATCAGGAAGAGGATATTCCGTGATCAAGTGGATAGCCAGGAAGCGTGTGTCTTGCCGAGGGTCTGTGACTAGATAGGTTTAGTTAGGATTTGTGGATTAGAGTAGTTGTTGGTGGTCGAGTGATTTGTGAGGTGATAAAAGCGTTTACTAGTCCGTGTGTGGCAGTGAAGAGTTTTTCTACTCATAGATGCAAAACCCCATATGATTTGTAGGAGTAGCTTTAGGTAAGTGATCCGATTCTGATCTAGAGCTATTCAACACTGAATTATTTGCTCAAGTGCTTGATTGCATTTGAAATCACGGAAAAGTGTGCTTTTGAGGGTAAAAATGCATTAAACAAGCTTTTGTGGACATTTTTGTATGACTGACTGATGCTGTGCATATAAAAGAGCATTTGCAAGGGTTCTGTGAAGAAAACCTGCAATTCTATAAACATAGACATCCTACGCGTAGGATGTCTCAAGGGGGTTCTGGAGACCAAATTTGAAAATTCTGATTGCACCAGTGTGTTCAGAGGGTAGGTTTTACCCTAGTAACATATTGACTTGAGTGTTTTTCCCTATTTTTGTTGACCAAAAGCCAAAAGGCGGAGTCAGAGAACGTAAAATTTTAGAAAAGGCTTAAATTGAGTGATTTTTGCATGTTTTTGCAATTGTGAAGCATACTTGCACTTGCTGAGAGCATAAGGAAGCATCAGGGACACTTCATTCTGAAAAAATAAGTAGTAGACATCCTACGCGTAGGATGTCTACAGGGTGATCTTGACATTTTTTTGAAAATCTGAGGTTACCAGTGTGTTTAGAAGGTAGGTTTTACCCTATTTTCACCTGGAAAGTGGAAATTTGACCAAATTTTGAAAGATCAAAGCCAAAAGACGAGAATTGCCAGACATCCTACCCAAATTGTGTCCAAGGCCTAATTTTGAGACCAAACCATAGCATGACTCCAAAGGCATGTTCTAAATGTTGTATTGAGTGCATGTGATAAATTTCATCTCATTTGGGTCAGTGAAAGTGAAGATTGAACAGACTTTAGCGTTTTTGGACAGACAAAAGGCAAGAACAGCTAAAATTTGGGACTTTTGAAATCCAAACCAAAATCTAAGCATACCACTGGGTTACTGACGTCAAGGGGAAGCTGTGGGACAAGTCTGGGGTCAAATAGGCCAAAAAGACATACATCCTACGCGTAGGATGTCTTCTGTGTGATTTTGGACTCTAAACAAAATTCTGAGCATACCATAGTGATCAGCACCTTAAGGAGAGTATGTGGTTCAAATTTGGGGCAATTCTGAGCAGTTAGACATCCTACGCGTAGGATGTCTAAGGCATAATTCTGAGACCAAAATTCTCCCGTGACCATACCATGCTGTTGTATAGCCTTAGGCAAGCCTCCTAGACAAATTTAGTCCATTTTGGAGTTGATTTGACTTGGGAATTCATCAGAACAGACATCAGGTTTTTGAAACAGATTCTTGACCATTTGATCAACCTATAGGTGTCAGAATCAAAAAGTAAAAATAGCTGTGAGTTTAGCACATCAAGGGGAAGCTACAATGCAAGTTTGAGCTGAAACAGAGCAAAAAGATCTGCAAGTTTGAGCTTGATTTAGGACTCCAAATCAACCTATGAGCACACCACTGTGATCAGCACATCAAGGAGAAGCTGGGGTGAAAATTTCAAGTCATTCTGAGCAAAATTTCAAGGAGAGCAAAAAGACATCCTACGCGTAGGATGTCTCAAGGCCATTTTTAGGTCCAAATGAAATTCTGAGCATACCATTGTGTTGCTGGACTTAAGGGGAGTCTCTGGACCAAATTTTGTTAAATTCTGAGCAAAAAGACATCCTACGCATAGAATGTCTCTAGGCCAGTTTTAGGGTCTAGCTATAATTTTGACCATACAGAAGTGTTCACAGTGTCACAGAGATCCCAAATCTTCTTTTAAAATTGAATTTGGACTCATTTTGACCAGTCTAAAGTGCATTTCACTGTTTTGGCCATAACTTTCACAAACAGTATCGGATCGGAAAAGTTTTTATATCAAAACGTAGCCTGAGAGCGGCTCTACAGATCTTAGAGCAAAACTTGAACAACTTTGAAAAAAAAAAATTCATTTAAGGCCTCAAAATTCATCCGCAAGTTAGGGGTGTCTGAAAGCGACAATTTGCGAGAATTGTGACGAAACGGTTGCAGTTTTGGACATAGTTTCGACTTTTCCCTAACCAAAGCACTTGAACACAGTGGACTAAGTCTACTTGAACCAAGCAAAAGCTCTTAAGCCCAGAAATCATGTCTACCCTAGATTCAAACGCAGCTTACACAAGCTTGGAGATCCCGACGATAGAGGAATATCCTCCCACAATGGATCTTCCAAACTTGCAATTGATAAAGACCCATCTTGTTGAGAGAGTTTGGATGATTGGTCATGAGAGTGAATGACTATATAGATACATTGACGACAATGAGGTCAATCTTTATAGGTGCTTAGATCCATACCTAGAAGAGATAACGGATTACAAGCTCTTATATGTCTACACATACGGAGTCGACTGTTAATGGAGATCTATAGTTGTCGACAAGTATGGACGAGAATACAGAGTTGTAGAAAGCACAAATCCACAGACTGTACCAGAAAGAGGTGGATATTTGGTCAATGAAGGACCACAAATGCCTCCACCAAACACGAGAATTCCTATAGGATTTCCAAGAAGAGAGCCATGCACCAGGATTCCCTTCAAGAGCGATAACGAGAGAAGGATTGGGAGAGTCTCTGGTCAGACTTGTAGACAATCGATGAGTTAGACCATCCCAAGTCCAGAAATGGGTAAACAGAAAATACTCCGGAGATAAAGATCCGAGAGATCACGTAACGCTTTTAGAAGAGTGATTAGAGTAGAGGAAGTTTTAGATTTTGCGACACAGTTTGCGGGATTTGGATTGACTCTAGAAGATGATGCAGCTACATGGTTCGACTCGGTGGAAAAATGGGATTTTGAGACCCTAGATGAGCTGTTTGAGGAGTTTATTGAAGAATTCTCGCCAAAAGGCATTGCTCACAACACGGTCTCGCAAATCCATAGATTCAAACAGAAAGAGAATGAATCAGTACGCAAAGCATCATTAAGGCTCAAGAGATATGTTAAGCTCTGTCCGAGAGCGGAATTACCTACGCAAGCACGATTGATGCTGATCTTTATCCAGGGAATGAGACATGCAGGCCTTCAGAAGGATCTGCATATGATAAGGAGGATGACGCTAAACGAGTTGATCAAAGAAGCTCTTTATCTAGTGGATAACTGTGAGGCATACAAAGAAAAGGACTTAAAGAGTCAAGGAGATGACACATCCTCTCAGCACAGTGTTTCACAGATACGTGAGTCCATTGCCAAGCCAACGGCACCTATTGATCAAGAAAAGCTTATCGACGACTTGGTCAAGAGGTTGATTCCTCTTGTAAGGTCTGATTCGAAAGAGCCGAAGTGGTGTGAAATTGAGAGAAAATGGACGAACCATACGGAGAAAGAGTGATATTATAGCATGGAAAATTCTAGGGAGAGGTATGTATAACCTGTTCCAGAAGCACCTACTCCACCTAGATACATTACGGAGAATGCGCCAGGACCAGTAGGAATTTTAAGGCCACAGCTTGTCTTAGGACAACAACCTCCGCTGCCAGGTGCTAGAATGCCGGTAGACATGAGATACATGCCAATGATGGAAGCATCAAATAAACCAACGCCAGTACCAGCTACAATGTGGTATAGAAACCAAAGTGAGTACTACCCTTTGGAGCAACAAAATGTGAGAGAAACACATTGAGTGGTGAGGTCGGTACAACCTCCACCTCCTAGATTTCAGTTGAAAGAAAGAAGGTATGAAATGGACGAAAGGACATTGCGATTCATTGCAAATAGTGGCTTATCTAGGTCAAAGCTTGCTTATAGCGAAGAGGAAATGCTAAAAAAATCTCCTCAACCAGAGACAGATTGTCACAAAAGTCGTGACAACCACTTGGTCAAACAATGTCCTCATATAGAGATCATTGAAGTAAATGCCTATTGTCTTGAGTGTGGCATCACTCACTTGATCCCCGATTGCCCCAAAAAACCAAACCAAATCAGGAAAATCACGACAAATGTATCAGGGATTGTTTAGCTACCTAGTAGCTCAGAAAATGAAAATGTCGTCCCAGTTCAAGTGGTTACGAGAGCACAAGCTCAAAAGAAAGCTGATGAGAATCCAGAGACAAAGAACACGGAAAGTGACATGAGTCCAAAGACAGATGATGGACCAAAGACAGACGCACCTAGTCAGAAAGCCAAGAGCAAATGAAATAGTTGGAAAGCTAGAAAGACTAGGATGAAAGCACGCAGGGAACGAGAGCAAAAATCCCTAACTGAGAAGCTTACCGAAGCTGAGGAGAAGATAAAACAACATGAGGAAAAGGAGGCACCTTCTCTTACACAGATGGTTAGACCTCTAGAAGAACCATCCACGGATGAGAAACCGAGAAGTGCTAGTTCAGGAGGATTTGTGTTGGCAGAGAAGTTTAATGAGACATTAGATGCCATTTTGAAAGCCTATGATGTGATGCTCAAAAACAACCAAACCCAAGAACATAGGTGGATGACATATCCCTATGCGGAACTAGAAAAGCAAAGGTTTGAAATGTGCCATAAATAGATTCAAACAGCCCAAGCCTTACTAGAACCACCAGTTGCAAAACCTGAGGATGTGATCCGTGTCATGCCTACACAAGTAATCCCACCAAACCAGGAACTAAAAGAGCCAATTTCTAGCCATGAGCACAGACCAAACCTCAAAGACCCAGCATTAGAACCAAGGGTAGTACTGAATACCATGGATAACTCTTCCGAGGGATTTCACCAAGCTATACTTGAGGATTGTTAAGAGATAGATGGTCTTGATGAATTGTGGAAACAAGTCAGAGAGGCCAATGAAGCCGATGACCTAAGAAGACGAGTAGACAAGACTGGTGATGAACGAGGAGTGTTTCTACCACCAATAGAGGAATTTGAGACTGGATCTCAAATGAATCTAGACGTGCGATCGTATTGGGGCGACAAAGGATCTGTACAATCTATGGATAGTCAACCCCATTCGCTAAGAACACTACCGTCCTACATGGGAGAGTACGAGACCAAGTCAGATGTGGTTGCAGTCCCATCACAGAGACTGTCTCCCAACAAGGCCATCGATTCAAAGGGCTAGTAGATATTCTATCTACCCCAGTCACCTGTACAATAATGTTAGCCGAGTTGCTCAGAATAAGACCAAACATGTGGGCTAATGTGGGTAAATGTCTAGAGAAATTTGGTGTAAAAACCCCAATGACTCAAATTGAGGAAGGCATCAAAGAGCTTGAAATGCCTCAACTAAATACTAGGCCAGTGCCATTAAACAAGGTAGGCGAGTATTACGAGGGAGAAGATGGAAACACCACCTTCCTGTGGAATTTAATAATGTAAAAACCATGGCAATCCTTGACAGTGGAGCTGGTGTGGCCATTGCAACCAAGGAGGTTTGGAAAAAATGGGGAAAACCTGCCTTGATATCCACACGAATGACCCTGCAGCTTGCAGATGGACACAAGGAAAAGCCCCTAGGACTGCTAGAAAAAGTACTTGTTACTTCTTGTGGCATTGAATATGAACACACTTTTGCTGTTGTTGACTTTGGCAAGAAGAACAACTATGACATCATTCTGGGAAGACCATTCATCCGACAATTGAAAATGGTCCAAGATTGGGGTTATGACCATATATACCTAAGACATATGGAAACCATAACAAAGGTAAACTTGAGGGACCATAGCTATAGGGATGTGACGAGAACACCGGTTGAGGAGTTTGATTCCGCCACAGTGGTGGGATCAGAACTTCCAGCTTGGTTAGGTAAGCCTAAAGAACTGTGGATTTGTGGAGCTTCACAATGTGGTAGCTTGAAACGTGAGGAATGTATCCTAGAGCGGGTTATAGAGGATATGGACTATATCCCAGAACCATTCCCTGAAGAAGAGTTAGAGCCTTTTGGATGGGAACACATCTTGGCTACTCTGGATGTGTGCGCTATGGAGGATGCTCCCACAACAAAGTTTTGTGATGAAAATGGCTATGATGTCGTTCCTTATTTTGCAGTGAGTGTAATCCAGGAAAACGAAGAGATCCAGACATCAACAAGCTCTCAAAATAAGGAGCAAACAAAGAAATTTGGAGAATCAAAAGATGAAGAAGACGACGAGTTCTATGACTCTGTAGAACACTTCGAGCTTCAAGAAGATCAACGACCCGGGAATCAATGTCATCGCTACATGAATAACTTGCATCAGTGGATTCCAAAGTCCTCGGTGAAGACACAACCACCACAAGCATCCTCATACATGTCTCCTAATAAGGATGCAAAGAATCAACTAGGAGGAATACGACCAGAGCAACGAGCTAACAATGCTCTAATCAATGGGCTAGAAAAGTCCTCCAAGAAACTATCACCCACGAGCAAACAGACAGTAACTTTCCACTACCAGCCAAAAAATCAAGGGAAAGTACAAGAAGTCAACCTTGCTGAGGATAGTAGCGATAGTGATGAATCTTACGACATCCCCTATCATCAACTCAGGCCATCACTATCACCAACCCCTTCAGCAACAACCATGACAGGTCAAAAGAACAGGACAACAAGTCAAAGCCAAAAAGCTCGACCAATCTGGATACCAAAAAGCCAGATCGGCCAAAAACAGATATGGATCAAGAAGACAAAGATCTCTAATGACAAATCACAAGATCCAACACCAAAACAAAAACAAGGAAAGCGTGCACGAGCGGGTAAGAATATCACAAAGTCGCAAGCTTTCACAACTTAGGTTTGGGCTCAAAAGAAGTTGATTCAAGCACAAAAAAGTCAGGAATTCATTTGGATTCCAAAACAACCACAGTATCAACTTTCAAAGCCTAAATCCCGTCCCCAACCAAGCGTACAAGGGCTAAAGCAAAGACCACTGTTGACTCACACAACAAAAAGGTGGATCCCAAAGAAGTCTCTTCAAACACAAACGAAGCACGGGCAAGTATGGGTTCCCAAACGAGCGTAAGCAACAAAACAGCCAATAATCGCAAAGAAATGGGTCCCAAAGAAGAACAACAAAACTGTTGTCAGTGCATCGCCGCTTGAATTCTTACAATTCTTCCTACGATTACAATACAGTTGAAGAGAGCAAGTCGCTTCAATCAAGCAACGATACAGGAGCTTCAAAGACCATTACATTGCTTTAGAATAGGAAGCCTCGCCAACAAATGCCAATAAGCAAATTGCTTATACCCACATCTTGCACAACATAAATCTTTTCCATGCATTGACTGTGTATGCATAATAGGGCTACATTACAAGGCCTGCATAGGCACAACTTTTAATTGCCCAAGCACAACACATATCCTTTGCGATACCCTGTCGTAAAAGATGACTCCAAATAGGAAGGGGGGAGGCATTCTGAATGCGGACCTAACATTATGACTATTAGAGGGTAATGTTTTGTGAGATGCATTGAATTTTGCGTTTTATTGTGATAAATTTTTGACGAAATTTAGAGTATATGCCCTCATAGTAGTGTTACAGAGGAGCATGGGGACAAAATCCATATATGAGCCCCTAGGGACATGTGTATAGTGTACATAGCATTTAGATTTCTATTTGAATGATTTTTCTTTTGTTGAGTTGTTTTAAGATTTTCTTTGTTTATTATTAAGAAAAAAATATAAAAAATCCATAATCCACATGAAGAAAAGACTGACGAGAGGCCTGAGCACTACAAAGAGAAGAAGGTACAGGAAAACGATGAAACTTCACAAAGTATGTCTCAACAACCACTATAACAGCCGAAGAACTTGTCACAAAGTAGTGTCAACAGGCAACCGACAAGTCATAAAAGTCAGAATCGAGTAGCTAAGCCACAAAATGAGTGAGGTGTTAGTCCCAAAGCTTCAAGTAATATTCTCTGTGGTCTAAGCGTCTTAGCTATTCTAGGTACTGCTCAAGCTGGAAGAGTTGAGCATATTTACGTTCACTACAACACAACATGGAGATATCGACGCGCGTATATCGACGAAATTAGCGGGCGTCGCTATACGCGTCGATATACGCGTCTCAATGTACGTTGATATACGCGTGGAAAGGCTTTACTTCCCACGCGTATATCGACGCGTATAGCGACGCAAAAAAATTGGGGGAAAAAAGCGAAACCCGCGAGCAGCAGGGGCCATTTTTGCCTGCGCTCTGCTCAAATCTTGGCCTCCACCTGCTGCGCAGGTATTATGCCCCCCCCCAACCCCTCTCTCTCTCTCTCTCTCTACATCGTGTGTGTGTGTGTGTGTGTAGGAAGGAAAGAGAGAGAGAGAGAGAGAGAGAGAGAGAGAGAGAGAGAGAGAGAGGGAGAGAGAGAGGGAGAGAGAGAGAGCGGTGTGTGTGTAGGAAAGAGAGAGAGAGAGAGAGAGAGAGAGAGAGAGAGAGAGAGAAGTGTGTGTGTGTGTAGGAAAGAGAGAGAGAGAGAGAGAGAGAAATGTGTGTGTGTGTGTGCAGGTAATCAAAGAGAGAGAGAGAGAGAGAGAGAGAGAGAGAGAGAGAGAGATAGAGAATTAATGTATGCTTAGGAAATTAAAATTAAAGAAAAATAATTAAAGAGAGAAATGAAATGAAATGTTATATTAACGTCTTCGAAAGGCCAAAGTGACCGATGAGACATGAGACAAGAAAGTTACAATGTGATGGATTTGATACAAAGTCAGAGTAAGAAGATGACAAAATAAAATATTATGGAATCCTAAACTGCTGGGTATGGACTAAACGGTTAAACTAGCTAGCTGGGATAGGTATATCATAGGAGATCCAGCAGCTGTCGCTGGCGGATCTCATCAATCTCCTCCATGGTCAGTAGTCTGACCAGGCGTTATGCATGTCGAGCCAAAGTGACCTAGCTAGATCCTTTGATGCAGCCTCTGTCGATGTTGTGTAGTCCTCCGCAGTCGTGGACGTCTAGATCTCCCTAGCTCAGTCGCTCGTTCGATCAGTAGAGAGATAGGGAAGTAGAGAGCGAGAGAGAGAGAGAGAGAGGTAAGTAGAGAGAGAGAGAGAGATAGGAAATAGGGAGATAGAGAAAGAGAGTTATATATATATATATACATATACATACATATATATATATATATATATATATATATATATATAGAGAGAGAGAGAGAGAGAGAGAGAGAGAGAAAGAGAGTTATATATATATATATATATATATATATATATATATATATATATATATATATATATATATAGAGAGAGAGAGAGAGAGAGAGAGAGAGAGAGAGGTAGGGAAGTGAAGAGCGAGACAGAGAGAGAGAAAGGAAAATAAGGAAATAGAGAGAGAAAGAGAGATAGCGAGAGCGAGATCGAGAGAGAGAGAGAGAAACAGAGATGGCGAGAGTGAGATCGAGAGAGAAAGAGAGATCGAGATCGTTTTTTTGAGCAAGAACCATGCAAGGCTTTTGAATCTTTCTCAAGTTGCTCATCCATCTCCACATTATCTTCTGGCTTGGACATGGAGGCCCTGTCCGGTTTACAATCAGGTAGAAAACTTTCATTGGGTTGAGAACTTCCATGGATTGTGCTTTCATCAAGTGCGGCATTGGAAAGCTTTCTCTGACAGGCTACCTCGGAATGGAGGCAGGTGGGTTCGTAGACAGAGAAGAAACTATGGAACTAAAAGAGGAAAAGGGGTTTTGTCTGCTACATGCATTGCCATGTACACCTGGGAGTGCACGTATGTGTTTACCCATATAGGATTTGACCAATAAAGACGAGATTTTGACCCGGTGGTCCTGATCTCCGTACACCTTTGGACCGAGGTGTACGGAGATTGGGCAAGACTAGAGAATGCGAGGTAGTTTACATTGTGAGGAGTGTATATATATATATATATATTTTTTTTTATTTATTTATTAAAACAACATTCATAATCATTGTAGATGGCAACGTCATCAACTAACATGGAGGAAAAGATTGCATGCTCGTGCACTCTCTGCAAGTATCAAATCCTGCGCAAGCGTAGGATATGTAATGAGCATGTGCACAAGTACGGAGAGTTTGCTAAAGAAAGTGTACAGAATCTGCGATACGACTCTTACGGAACGGGCATTGATTTCCGCGACATAACACCTACATCTGAGAGAGAGAGAAAAAAGATTATGCATGAAGGTCCGACCAATATAGAGCCACGGATGGAAGCAGAAAAGGGCTTACAGACAGAAGACGACGGCATGGAGGAGATGCTAGATGCCTTCTTCCAGACAAGCGAGGAGAACGCGAGCGACACATTTGCTCTCCCCGAACATTGCGAGCAAGTGGTCTTTGTACCGGACCCTCGAGAGCGACAATGGTGGTTTGTGGTTCAGGTTGCTCCAAGAAATAAACAAGTATTTGAAGGGCAAGATCTCCAGGAGGAAAGTCAGTCAGACGACGTCCATACTACTGTGACATTAGATGAGATGGACGAACGTATGGCAGAGGAAGCTGACAGATATACGAGGGATGACGCAGACGAGCCAGAATTGACACTTGTAGATGAAGATGCAATGGATGAAGACAATCTGCCAGAACGAGTTGGGGCAGAGTTATGTTTGCAATTAGAGACAGACGATGATACGGTGCAAGATCTTATCGATGATGCCTCACTCGTTGAGGCCTAGGCCTGTAAGTGTTTGTGTGAAGACTTTGATTTAAAATTAAGCTTAAAGTTAATTTAAACAACTGTGTTCTGACGCTTTATTTTACTTTCTTTGTGCAGGACTTTAGTATGGCAGATGAGATTCCAGATCCCGCTTCCATGAGTGCAGATGCATTCATGGGCTTCGTTACACGGATGACGCCTGCTCAGATGGCAGAGGCTTCTCAGTACTGGGTAGCCAGAGGCACAGGTACTACGCCTCTGGGCTTCACACCCGAGGGACCGACGCCTAGGGGGGGGACGCCTACAGGGTTCAGGACGCCTATGGGTACGACGCCTTCTTCTCCCATCACGGCCGCTTCGACACCTAGGGGTGGGGCAGAGGCGGGTACGTCCTCATCTCCGCAGCACAGGCGCACTCGCCGATCTCGGCGATCGTCAGGTGGAGGTGGTGGTTGATGTGGAGGAGGGTCCATAGATGCTTCGACCCCTCCTTGTTCACGACCCCTGTCTTACCTAGGCACACCTCTCGACACACCTCTTGGCACACCTCGGACACCTTGGGGGGCACACGATCCTAGTGCCTCCAAGCTCTATACTGTACGGGGAGATGGTTCTGTTGACATGGATAGAGTTGGGACTGAGATGCGACAGCGGATTCGCCAGCTCGTGGAGCTGTAGTTTTCGACCAGCATTTTGACGTCTTGGGATCATCAAGACAAGGAAAAAGTCACTTACATAGTGGAGACCATCCTGAGAGAGTACCAGCCTGCTCCGGGTTCTTCCGTTGTTTCGGTGCGGTGAATCAAGTGTGTTGCACGGGACACCATCAAACATCGACGAGATGCAGCTCGGAAGGCTTTCAGGACCGGCTCGCCGAAGCCTTCGGGCATCCCACACGAGACGTGGCTGCAGATCAGGGAGGATGAGCGGACAGCGGCCACGCGGTTCAGACAGTAGCGTGAGGCCGCGCAGGTACGACAGATGACTAGGGGGACATCTCATCTTGGCAGCGGAGGCTTCGACACCTTTCGCTATGAGTTTGTGAGTTTCTAATCCAATCTTAACTATGGCGTTTTTTAAAACGCGATGAATCATGTATTCTTATTACTTTGATTTTTGTATAAACGCAGAATCTTGCGATGCATCGAGCTCCATCATGCGAGGAGGAGTCAGATGGATATCGTAGAGGTATCTATCAAGTACTGAATGATCTTGAAGCTTCAGGAGAGCCTGTAGACTGGGAGGCCTTACAGTCTCGCTGATCGCTTGAGGTGAGACGTTAATATGTGTGAGTTGATTTAATTAAGTCAATATATGTGAAGTAATATCAATACTAATTTTGTGAGTTGTCCTATGTGCAGGTTGCGACGCCTAGTCATCAGTGGACCAGATTTCATCTATATGCTTTGTGAGACACAGACACGCTTCTGTGTCTCTTTTTTGTTCAAACAGTTAGTGTTCAGACAGTTATTGTTTCCCTTATGGTTATGATTATTGTCATTGTCATTGTATAGATAGTTATTGTTTCTCTTTCTGGTTATGCTTATGGTTATTGTTAATTTTGTTTATGGTTATGGTTATCTGCATTATGGTTTTGATCAAAGTGGTTATAGCCGGTTATGGTTTTAAGTTATGGTTATGGTTCGTTGTGGTTATGCTTTTAAGTTATGGCTATGCTTTTCAGTTGGTACGGTTGTCTTTCATTGGCCTTAAATCTCATGTGAGATCCTACATGGATAGCATGTAGGAGGCGTATACATGATATGGTTTTTTTGAAAAGTTTATGTAAAAACAAAGGGAACTCTGCCGAAATTTCTGTGCGCGGGAGCATGGTTGATATTTTGGTGCTGCTCGCTTTCTTGGGCAGAGGGCAGAAAGTCTGGCTGTGGCTGTGTCCATCTTTTAATTGGGCACAGGCCAGGCTACCTGCCCTCTGCCCAGGAATTTTTTTTTCTGTTATGGTCGTCGCTATATGCGTCGCTATGCCCGTCGCTAATAGCGACTGGTTTCACAGCGACGCGCATAGCGACGGGCAGCGTCGATATATGCGTCGATACCACCTGTTTTTGTTGTAGTGGTTGTGTCGCTCATGCTGGTATAGATGGGCAAAAGAGTCGAAGTCTAAGTACTTAAGTCTGGTGAAGTGAAGGAGAAGGTCTAAAAGACACTCCCGTACTGAGCACAGTGAGATACGAGTGGAGAAACTTCTACATCGAAAACCCTTCTTGGAAAGGTGGAAGCTATTGAGACATCTTTGATGTCACATGTGCTACATTTATTCCTTGAAACACCCATCATCTCCTTCTTTCACATTGCATGCTTTTGTTGACAAATTTCTCATATGCATATAGAGTGTCCCATAATTGGCACTTGCATCAGGCACTCTTTCCGTGTTCCACCCAAGAACTCACCTTTCATGAACATGTACTTCACGTTCAACTGCTCAACTCCAATAAGAGCGTATACCAAAGGCATTTTTTTTTCCCATCGGGTTTTTTTCCCTTTGGTCATCCAGGTTTTAGACCCTAATCTAAAGACACCTATCACCATCCTCTTGTACATATTCCTTCTACATCAACAATAAGGAAATGCTACTCAAATCAATTGACAAATGAATTGGAGCACCAATTTCAGATCATAGCATACTTCTCCTCAATGGCAAGTCGAAGAATGGCCTACAATGACAAAGCTGTAGACAAAACTAACAACATGATTGCACAGGAACAAAGAAGTCCCCAATGAAGAAGAGCAGACATAAAAGTAATCAGAGGATCTCAAAAGATGAATGGTTATGATGATAGATGTCCGCTCTAATGGATCATAGTTCTTGTTGTGGTTCAACAAAGTTACAAGCAGTGTAACAAATGAAGCAAAACGACAGCAAAGACCACATCGCCATCGACAATCAGGACATGTCGGGGACGACATGAACGCGGAAGGGGGGAATGTTGACCGCTGGGTCAACAACACAACATAACTCAAGTTTCGTACCAAAGTTTTATCTTTTGCGAGTTATGAAATGCTACGGATTATAGCTATAAACGTCATTTGTAATGAGTAGTTATTCTAGTTTCAGAAGCCGGGGTGCAATGGCACTTCCAAATTGTAAATGCAAAGCCATTTGACCCTTTCAACCCCATTTTTGGTTAAAGCTAAGGTAGACTTAGTATATAAGGTACCTAGGTCATTTTGTAAGAAAGACTTTTATCATAATCAAAACTTAGCGCTGCCGTCTACTGTGTGTGAGAGAGAAAGAGAGTGAGCGTGAGCTTTATCCTCTTGCTACGCCCGGCTCGCTCAACACATTGGAGATCCGACTGCACCATTGTTGTAGGCTGGAGGAGAGCTACGCGACAATGCCAAGAATTCCACGCGAGATGAAGCGCACACGCCGACACATCTACGAGCTATTTGTGGCCGTAAGTGTATCAAACGATGTCTGTTTTCTTCGTGCTAGTAGTCTATAGAATCGTGGCGACATAAGCTACGCATAAGTACTCATAAATTTCAGTTTTGGGCACTTTCAAAATTCTACTCTGTCATCCTACGCGTTTTCCGTAGATGGGTTTAGAGTGAGGGTTTTGAGTGTAGAAGCTTAGGGACAGGTGTATCCTAGTGAGGGGATGGTGTTCCTTAAGTTTCATACGAATCTGGCATGATTAGGTGAGTTACCTTCCGTATGTGTGTATGTGGCTAGGTGGTGTAGTTGAGAGCAGTGAGGTTCTTGATTGTGGTTTAGTTGGCCTTCCAGAGTGTTGTATGTGTAGGATGGTCTCAGCCTGACAAGCTAAAGAGATTTCCTCTGTGTGCCTATCGTGTCATCTGTGTCCTCGATTGACATTATGTTGATCTAGGTAGTGTTTGCATGCACCTCATGGGTGTGTGAGTCGCTCCCGTCCAACAGATGCACATAAAAAACACACAGGATCAATTTCACCGTCCAGCTTACACTTCAACTCATAAACCCACTTTGTACCAATGGCCTTTTGCAAGTAGGCAAATCACATAAAGTCCATGTGTAATTTTCTATAAGTGCATCATATTCTGATTGCATGGTAGCCATCCCCAATTTTTTGAATTTTGTGATTCATCAAAACACAGAGGCTCCTCAACATCACATACATAAAACCAGCCAAAGCATAGCAATCCAATGCAGAAGGTGCATGGCAAGAACCTGAACCAGTACGACTAGACAAAGGTGCATCCAATTTATTGGCACGCAAAGTATACAACAACCATTTTGACACACCCCTAGCCTTCTCATTCTCAGTCCTTTACTCATCAAGTACATCATGCACATCTGCATCAGCAATTGTTTGATCTGTAACATTTTCAGAAACCCCCATAGGTTGTATATTTGTCTCATTGGAATTTACATTTGATCTTCCACCACTGAAAAGAGACAATAAATTTTAAAAAATGTCTTGTGAGCTTACATTGGTGTCTCTAGTATATGACAACAAGGGCTGAATAGAATCTTCCACAAACACAACATCTCGTGAAACCAAGATACGCTTTGTTTGCGGATGGTACAACTTGTGACCTTTGCTTTTAGCACTATCACCAATAGAAATTCACTTGATAGCCTTATCATTCAATGTTCTGCGCTACGTTTGTGGCTCCAAAGCATAAGCCAAACACCCAAAAACGCGAATGTGATCAATAGGTGGCTTTTTATCATGCCATGCTTCATAGGGAGTTATAGACTACAAAGCTTTTGTAAGAAATATGATGAATACATAAGTGGCACACATGATGGCCTCAAGTCAAAACGAATGTGGAAAATCTTGACTTCTAACCATACATATTGCCATCTCCATAAGCGACCCATTATTTCTTTCAGCACACCATTTTGTTGAGGTGTAACGACACTGTACATTGGGGTTTTATCCCACGACTAACTAGAAATGCATTAAATTTATGAGACATATACTCCCCCCTCAATCGGAACGGAGGGTATCCATAGTATATTTAGAGACATTTTTAGCCATAGCCAAAAATTGCTTGAAGCACATAAATACTTTAAACTTCGCCTTAAGCGGATACACTCATGCATGCCTGGAGTATTTATCAATGAAAGTCTGGAAGTAAAGGTACTTGCCCAACGACAGAGTTTGCATGGGCCTACAAACATCACTATGAAGAAGCTGCAGCAACAACCACTTTTTGTTGTGCATAACCCTTTGCAACAAGTCAAGCCTTATAGCGATCAATCTCACCATCTGGTTTGTAGTTCAAGTTGTAAACTCACTTTGTACCAGTGGCCTTTTAGCCAGGAGGAAAGTCACGTAAAGTTCATGTGTCATTTTCAATAACACTATAAGAGGAGTTTATAACTGCTAACATTGCTGCAGAAAAACAAAGGGAAAAGGAGAGAGAAAAATTTGCGAGAACGGCAATAACCGCGGCTATGCATGTGGTAGTGGTTTCTCAGCAATAAGCACGGTAATAGTCACGATAATATATCCGCGCTGCTATTACCGTACCAATTGCCGTAGAATATTACCGTGCTTATTGCCGCTCCACGCCAATTCAAAAATAAAGGTGCTCATTTGTTGGGTGGCCCAAATGAGTACCTTTATTTTTGACCCGCATAAAACAATGAAACATCAATTGCTTTTTGGAAGAGTATAAAAAATACGAAAGAATTGAAATTGAATTTATTTTATTTTGACAAATGCAAAAGATCAACTATTTAAAAAAGTTACAATAAAAAGTAAATAGCTAGCTGTATATACATTGTGCCACATTGGGACTTTACGAAAGTTTGGACAAAATATTTTCTATCTAATCCTCCTCTATCTCGTCATCGTTTAAAGGCACGTATGTTTGATCAATTTGACTCTACATAAACCCAAACCAAATTAAACAATTATCAACAGCTCAAAACAATTGATACAAAATTACTTGTTTACACTTACTGCTTGTAGTGATCCAACCACCGTGTTGAATTGCTTGCGAGAGATGTCGTTGTTTTCGAACAACCATCACCAAGTATCAAATTCTATATGTCGCTCCCGATACTTGACCATCTCTCTGGTTGGTTGAGAGAGAGTAATATTTTCCTAAGTTAAAAATAACAATACCAAATCATCAACTATAATCTTCATAATCATCGATCGACGTTATAATTTAATCAATCTTACATATTTATCCTTCCAAGCTCCCTTGCCTCCTGAGCCATAGTGTGTGGGAGTTTGTCTTGCGCAAGCATCACGTTGTTGTCTGTATGATGAGCCCGTCGCAGCTTGATCGCTTTTTTCTTGAATTTCCCACTTCCACTCCGCGTCTGCCATGTCACCACCGCGGTAACTCTTGTCTTGATCTCTGACCTGGTTGGCTGCTGTGTGCCGCACACTGGACTGCTTGTTCTTCAGAAATGTCTTTATGTAGCCCTCCAACCACAGTTGTGAAAAACGTTGATCGGGGGTATTTAAAAATCTAGCTAACAAAGCGTCCTCAATGTACCGTGCATGATCGGGTAGTTGGTCTCTAAACTTTATAAAATAGTTCTTATACGTTGAATACATAAGAATTTGTAGATGGCATCGAAATGACCTGCCCTGTGCTGTGCCGAAGTCCACTTCCTCGCCATATTTAACTTTGTAGTAGCACCCATGCGTGTCTGGCACGGGTGCGTCAGTATCCTTGTCCTTTGCGTAAGGGGCAACACGCTCTAAAAGTGGGACTCCATTCTCCACCACTACCAAAACAGGTGAAACCACAAGATCCACCGCCGCTTCGTCTCTCACGACACTCGCTGCCCTGAGACGAGCATCGACGTGCACTCCTAGAGGAAGTTTGTCGACGGTGTTCTGGTGAATCAGGAGTGGAATGGAGTGGCATAGGACCCTGTGTTTCAATGGGAGTGGAACCCTGCGATGGAAGGGGAGTAGGACCCTACGATGGAAGGGGAGTAAGACGATAAGAAGGGGCCGTAGACTGAGGTGCCGTCGGTTCGAGGCTCTGTAGGTAAGGAGTCCCTCCCTGACTCCCCCATGGTATAGTCTACGAAGAAATATCGTAGGTCGCAAGCTGCTGCGGAGTGTAGCGACCAAAAAAATTCTCTGTTTCTCGGAGTTACTGGTCTCGTAAAGAGAGAGCCCGCTATAGGTCTGGATCTACGACTGGTGGAGGAACCTGAGAATGGTAGGTGTAGGATGGACATGCCTGCAAATAACAAAAATAAACCTATGACACTCATGGTTTAGGGTTAACTAGCCAGAAACATTATTTATTTCTTTGCTCGTTCTCACCGACTCAAGACTCGGGTCCACTGGAGGCGATGTCCACCCCGGGTGGGAGCCCACCTGGGATGTGAACCAACCAAAAGAAGAGCCAGCTGGCTGCTCCCCACCGGTTGGTCTCTCATCACACATCTCATTACAAAGAGCAATATAAGATTAATCTTTCCACCCTCCTCACTCATCTATAAATACGTACACAAGTATATTAGCACACAAACACATAGATACATATACATACTAGTAGACCTAAGTAGACGCTAGTAGTGCCACAGGTCAATCGTACCTCTTTAGATATCATCACAATCTCAACCGTGGTAAAACCAAAGGTACATTGCGATAATCCATGCATGAGTGGATCAATGACCGCAACGCCATGATTAAAAAAGAACTATACCCAAGAGGAAGCATCTAAACTTCGGGTGCTATACTCCCGTACTTAGTGCCTACATACATGCATAAACAAATAAATATGTACCCACAGATATATATACATATACGTAATGTAGACATCGTTTTGAGTAGAGATAAAGAGTTATGGTTGTAAATGTAGCCATTGTTGTGTTGTAGCCTTTTTTCCCTCCGTTCTAAAATGAAGAAAATACATCTCCCATGCTTCCAATCTTTATTGAATTTTTTGAAATCGTGGGTGCACCTAGATGCAACGCCTAAGTGATCAACTGATCGTCACATTACAATTCTAATGTAATGCAATAAGTAACTCCATTTCTCTCACTGAGTCTCTCTCTCTCCCCCTCTCTCGATCTTGCAATTGAACTTTGAAGCGGAAGCTCCATCCCAGAGTCATGCCTACGCCTCCATGTAAAGCAAGAACTCTCAGAGATGAGAAGCCAAACATGGACGACATCTTCTGTCGACGCATGGAGGTCTCAGCTAAGGTCATGGTGGCTTTTGACTTGGGCACCACTTTTTTGGGCTTCGCGTACACCCACAAGAGCGACCCCAAGGACATCCACCATGTCCTGGATTGTTGGCCCTCACAAACTGAGGTAGCCGCTTCATCCCGTTATTGCAAGACACAGACCAGCTTGTTTTACAAGTGGAACCCCTTGTCTTCTACCTACACCCTACAAGCTTGGGGATGGGCTGCTTTTTTGATGTATCAAAAAGCCCTCTGTTCAACAAAGCGTCCTCACCTTGAAGGTAATCTTGGTGCTGGTTTCTCAGGTATCCCTTTGGAGCCCAATTTTCATCTCTCTCTCTCTCTCTCTCTCTCTCTCTCTCTCTCTCTCTCTCTCTCTCTATTTCTATCTAAAAAACTTAACATTTATATCTAAGATTCTATCCAAACAAGCCGAGCAAAGCAATCATTTCCAAACAAGCATAGCAAAGCAACCATTTCCAAACAAGCTTAGCACATGCAACCATTTCCAAATGAGCAAGGTATGTTATGAATTTTTTTTATTTTTATTATTATGATTTATGTATGTGTGTGTAGTAGTGGTAGTAGTCGTAGAAAACAATAGGGAAAGAGGGGGGAGGTGCTTTGTTTTGCGTTTACCTCTTTCCTTGTAGTGCGGTAGAGCTTCGGCTAGGTTGAGCTTCCAAACACGGTGGCAAAAAACCCCCTTCGATGAAACCCCCTTTGATGTTGTGCTTCTTAAGACGATGGCGGAAACCCCCTTCGACGAAACTTGGGAAGCTTGGAGAAGGAGATAGAGAGAGGGAAGGGAGAGGGGGGGTGGGAGAGGGGAGGGGAGGGAAGCTTGGGAGCGATGGCGGAGAGCAAGAATGCAGAGTATGCAGCAAAAAACGCGGAATACTCTGCCTTCTTGCCTATTTTAGGTGCCAGGCATTACCGCGGTTATTACCGCGCCTATTACCGCGTCTATTACCACGGCCGGTCATTTCAAACGGATACATGCGAATCCGAAGTTGCAAGGGGGGAAGGGGGGGGGGGGGGGGGGGGGGGTACAAACCACCCCCTCTACCCTTAGCTATTCATTATTTCATTTTTTAGCCTTTTGAATTTTTTGATGAAGATTTTTAATTTTTTATGGATACTTTATTTTTTAGTACTTTTAAATGTTTATTAATTGCATTTTTAAAGTTCTCTTTTAGTTAAAAATAAAGTTAGCACTCATTGTCATTTATTCCCTTTGAAAATGTTGTTTATGTAATTTTTTTAATGGAGTTTAGGGCTTTTCTAATTATTTATCTTTTAAGACACATGACTAAATAAACAACATTTCACGTGTGCAAGACATTGACTACGATGATCGTGGTCCCCCTAGAGGCCCTGAGCGCGATCGCTGGCTCAAGGAAAAACTCCCTTGTCCTTGTGCCAAGTGCAAAAGGGCAATCCTCGCTTGAGGTGCATTGCCTTGGAGCACATGGAGAATTAAGGGCTTTGGCATCCTCGAAAAAGCACTTGGAGAGATGAGAGCATGACTCACCCGTCGCTTGAGGAGGTGCCCCATTGGTCTGTGTTCGATGGTGGTGCACAGGTGGGCAAGGCCGAACGGCAGAGGCAAGAGCGGCTGGGCTATTTGGGTGCACCACATGGTGATCCTCCCGTTGGCTCTACTTTGGCAACTCCTATGACGTCTCCGTCACACTTTGAGGCAGAGGATGAGCACATGTTCGACATGTGTGATGAGTTACTAGCTCATGAGCCCGACGTGTGCGAGGAGGATTGTCAACCCTGCACTAAACGGACTGCCAAAACAGACGATAGAGTAATGACGAGTGTCCGAACACCTCTTTACGACAGTGCACGATACTCGGTGCTCCGAGCATCATTGGAAGTCCTCAACTTGCAAGCAAAATTCGGTTGGAGTAATGTAAGTGTCGATGCACTAATTTTGTAAGTATGGAATGTGGCTTTCATATACTCTCCACTCGCTTTATGGTGCCGTCTTCTAGCAATTATACTAATACGCATGTTTGTTGTAGTTTGATGGGAAAAATATTGCCAAAAGATCACCACATGCCTCCAGATCGTTGATGAGCTAGATCGTATATCACTGCACTTGGAATGGAGTATGAGAGCATCCATGCGTGCGTCAACGATTGCATGCTATACTGCAATGAGCATGCACATGCTACCTCATGTCCCGTGTGCGGGGAGACACGATAGAAGACAGGAGTGAGCGGGGCGCACCTACCCCGCAAGGTATTGAGACAGTTTCCATTAATTTATCTCATCCAACACATGTTTAAAAGCAGGTCTATTGTGGAGCTTCTCGCGTGGCATGTGAACCATCACTCAAACGATCGAATGATGTGTGTCCCTGCTGATTCACCTTCATGGAGGCACACTTAAACTCAATGGCCAGTGTTTGGGTTGGAGCCTCTACACTTGAGGCTTGGGTTAGCAAGTGATGGTGTCAACCCCTTCGGCACTAAGTCTACTTCATGGAGCACTTGACCGGTGGTGATCGTCAACTACAATATTCCACCATGGGAGACAACCAAGAAGGGCAATATACTTTTTTCCTTGCTTGTGCCATGGAGGTACAAAGTGTCAAATATTGACGTCTAACTCGAGCCACTCATTGAGGAGTTGGAGGAGTTATGGAGAGGCATTCCTGTTGTCGATGTCTCATTTGCAAAGGGGGGGAGAGAGACCATTGTGCGGGGAATCCTTATGTGGACTATGCACGACTATCCTGGGCTTGGAGAGATTTTTGGTAACCCCCTTTCCTCTATCTCTCTCTCCCTCTTTCCCTCTGTCCCTTTAGTTCACTTTAGTTCACTCATCTCTCTAACCATACGATATGTATGCAGGGTTGTCCACATCGGGGCACAATGCATGTCCTACTTGTGGGCCATCATTGGTGACGGAGAGGCCTGATTCCTTGCACAAGGGAATATATCCAAACAACCATCATTTCTTACCCCAAGGGCATAACAAGCACAAGGCTCCAACAAATAAGAAGACCCCTCTAAAGCTCACGATGGCAGATTGGGCAACCATTTGGGAAGAACACCACAACAACAATCGGGCTCAGTGTCCTGGCTCCGGTAGAGGAAAAAAAATATGTTTTTCATTTTTTTTCCTTTGATTTCCAAAATCGGCTATCAACATCATCAAGAGAAAGAGGCAAACTCTTGCTGAGGTTGCTCATCCACAGGTTGATGAAGAAACCTTGAAGACACAGGGGATGCAGTCGCGAGATAAGGAGGATGATGGAGGTGTGGTGGGATGCTACCAATCTAGTGGGATAGTGAAGCAAGTGTATTTCTCAAATGATGATGAAGAAGTTGAAGCTATTCCTAGGAGCTACTATTCACAAAGTCATTGGGCAAGGGCTACTACAAAAACTTTGGTCAAGGTAGGTGATCTTGAAGAGCCATTTGTTGCCTTGATTGACCATGGTTGAGAAATAAACATAATGTCAAAGAGTCTCTACAACAAGTGTAAATGGCCGATGGACACAGATCATGGTTGGATGGTGAAAGTGGAAAACAATTCATCCGGTAAATTGTATGCAGCATGTCCAGGTGTGAAGGTGACAATAGGTGATGTAAAAACAGACCTACATTCTGGGAGTTTGAATGGAAACAAAGGTATGGACGATAGTTCAGCATATGCCAGGATACGAAGCAAAGATGGTAAACATGCTGTCCAATTTCTCACAGTTTGTGTAAACCATGAAAGAAATCATGACAACCTCAAAGATCATCCTCTACCAAGGGTGAACAAAGAGTTTCATGACCATAGGAGATGATGGGTTTTGGCCAAGTACCATTGTAAAGCGAGATTGCAGTGGTACATAAAGAGAAAGGGTCTCGCCTAATCCAAAAATAAGTGAAACTTTCTCAATGGGCTCCTTGGTAACAAGTAATGGATCAGTATGTTTTAGAGAACTTGAATATTTGAAGAGATGTGAGAGGCAATATGTACATAATTTTACAAATAGGCATTACAGAGAGTGGGTTGCTAGAACCTACTAAAAATGTTTTGGGTTTGTGTGAGCAAGTTTCTTTTGTAGATACTATGGGTGAGCTTGATGCTATAGTGGAGTCTAGTTTGCATCTTGAAAATGAAGTTGTGGAAGTATGCTTTATGGAAATGTATCGAGACATAGAATCCGGCCTTTAAAGAAAACCAATGTTTTGAGCAAACAATTGGCTCGGAAGTCCATGTTGAAACTAAATACAAAAGTGTAGCAAAGAAGGTGAAACCAGTAGCTTCACCCCTACCACTCAACACCAGGGAAAAGATTGAGAAGGCTTCTTTGCAACCAAGTTTGAGGAATCCTATAAAGATTGACAACACCTTCACAAAAGAGTCTTTTCAAGAGTTGCAAATTGGTTGCGAGGAGTTTCTAACACAGGAGGAGACAAGGTGCTTTAAAGAAATGATTTCAAATCATGATAAGGCTTTTGCATTTGAGCCACATGAGATAGGATATGTTGATCCTTCTATTATAGCTCTTATGGTAAAAAAATTTCACAATACGTCATGTGCCTTGGAATCTGCGGCCTATTCCGGTTCCAAAGACTCATTTGCCAAAGTTAGTAGAGCTATTGAATGAAAAAAATCAAAATGAACATTTTGGAGCCTTCTTGTGCTTCATACTCAAACAGGTGGTTCACAGTTCCAAAGAAGAATGGTGCTCTACGCTTCATCCAAGATATGCAACTAGTCAACAAGGTAACAATTAGAATTGTAGGTACATGACCGATTGTGGATGAGTTTGCAGAGGCGTTTGCAGGGAGGACAATCTACTCAATGGGGGACCTCTACTCAGGGTATGATCAATTTTAGCTTGCAATAGAAAGAAGAGACTTGACAACCATGATGACACCTTTGGGTTTGGTAAAGATGTGTACCTTGCCACAGGGAGCAACCAACTCGGTTACACATGATGAATGGGCTGAATAAGGTCTTACGTGACTTTATTCCTCAAATCACAATGCATTTCATTGATGATTTTCCTATCAAAGGATGTGAAGAAAGTGAGAACGATGAAGCTTTGGATATTAGGGGATGTCACAGGTTTGTGGTAAATCAGATAAATGATTGTGATAAAATTTTGTCTATGTTGGAAGAAGTGAATCTTACTTTGTCAGGAAAAAAGTCTATGTTTGGTGTCAATGAAGTGCTCTTTGTGGGGCACATGTGCGGGCCATATGGTAGGAAACCTTGTCCAACAAAGGTAGATGCCATCCAAAGAATGAAAGAAACATGCACTAATGTCACTGAGGTTAGAAGGTTTTTGGGAGCAAGTGTCTTTTATGTTATTTGGATTCCACATTATGCACATATAGCTGATCCTCTTTACCAATTACTTAGAAAGAATCAAAAGTTTAAATGGATAGAAGCACATGTAAAAGCCATGAAAAAGCTAAAGGAGTTGCTCCAGTCAACACCAACTTTGAAAAAGGTAGACTATGAGTGTCAAAGTCCAGTAATTGTGATAGTTGACACCAGTCCTACAGGGATTGGTTGGGCAATAGGGCAAGATGACGAAGAAGGACACAGGTATGTGGTGAGATTTGGAGCAAAGGTACTAAGTGCTTGCCAAAGAAACTATCCACAAATAAAGAGAGAGTTATGGGGTATGGTTACAACCTTGAAAAATGGGAAAGAGTACCTAATTGGTGCATGTGTGGTTGTAGAAACAAATTGTCTACCACTTCTTGAGATGATTACAATCTGCTCAATGCCAAACATTGCTATGTTGCGGTCGATTGCCTACATTAAGTCCTTAAATCCCGAGTTTAAGCACATTGCAGGTAAAGACAATAAAATGGAAAATATGCTATTAAGGGCAAGGTATGAAGATGAGTCACAGATGATTCAGTGAGGGAGATGATGTGGGCACAAAGTTCTATTGTATCTCTCATGTCAAAGGTAACAATGTATGCATGACTAATCCACTTGAATTGTTCTTGAAAGAGCTTTATGAAGGTGATTAGCTTCTTATTGGAAGCTACTTGAATACTCTAGCAAAACATGATGATTGGTTTGAACAAGAATTCAGGAGGATACACAAGAAAGCATATGGGTACTTTTTAAGGGATGGTTACTTGTGGAAGCATCCTAAACAAAAGGGGACTACACCACAATGGGTTATCTGTAAAAAAGAGACTCAAGTAAAGCTCATGCAAGAGTTTCATGAGAGTCTATGGGCTGGACACAGGGGTGTGTGGGCAACCTTCTCCAAGTTGAAAGAAAAATATTGGTGGAAAGGTATGTATAAAGATGTGTCTCAATTTGTAGAGTCATGTGTAACTTGTCAAATGTATTCAAATGTCCAACATCATGATGGATTGCACCCGACATATCCACTAGCCATGCACTATAAATGGGTTGTGGATCTAGTCACAATGCCTTTAGGACTCTGGGAGATGAGATACTTGGTTCTTGCAGAAGAGGACCTAACTAACCAGGTTGAAGAAAGAGCATTAAGAGCTAAAACCACAGAAGTTGTGTGTAAATTCCTTCTTGATGAGGTGATTTTCCATTACGGTTGTGTGGGGAAGATCATTGCACATAGGGGTGAGCTGGATGCCGAGGAAGCAAGGGAGTTCTTTTCCAGATTAGGAATCAAGCGTTCTCTTACTATGGTTTACAACCCTAAAGGCAATGAAAAGAGTGAAAGAGGGCATCCTCCTATCATCAAAGCTTTGCCCAAATCTTGCAAAGTAAGAGTTGGTGAGTGGCCAAAATTGTTACCATATGCTTCATGGGCTGATTGTACAACACATAGCTCAGTAACTGACTATATGTCTATGGAGCTAATGTTGGTCAAAAGCCAGTGATGCCAATTGAAGATTCAATTTCCACATGGAATGTACTACCTTGGCAAGAGGGGCTTAGCAGGGAAGGTCTCCCTCCATTGCACATAAGGCAACTAGAGAGAAGACTTGGAGACATTGAGGCTGCAAAAGAACGACTCAAAATTGCAAGGTTGAAAAACAAGGAATACTTTGATAAGCGACATTGGCTCAGGATCAAAGCAATTGAAAAAGGTGACTGGGTTTTAGTGTATGATAGTAGCCTTGATAACTAGCACATAGTCATGCGTAAGTTCTCACGAAGATGATTTGGATCGTATGTTGTAAAGCATGTACATGAAAATGCTACTTACAGCTTGTCTGAACTAGATGGTACAGAAGTAAAGATTCTCATTGCAGAAAAAAGGATCAAAATGTTTGAGAGAAGAGGAGACAATGATCCAAAAGATGTTGATGAGGAGGAAGAGCAAAACACAGGTGAGATCAAAGTGAAGATGAAGCTTTGGAATCATCCAGTGAAGAAGAAAGCAAGGAAGATGTACAAGAGGGCTGATCTTACAAAGAGAGAATGTGGCACATACCGGAGGATGTGCATGTTTAGAGGGGGTAGATGTCATGTTGTGACACATACATAGTGGGAACGCATGCTACAAGATCTATCTTGCAACTTTTTAGATACATAATTATATTTTCTATAATGTACATATGTATATCTAAGTATAATAATAAGCTTTCTATCTCATCCTAATATTTATCTCAACGGTAACATATTCTTACTTAACCGTCAAAAAGTACTATGGGAAAAGCGTCAATAGCTCCACCTCTTTAACTTGGGGCAAAAAGACACATATTGCTAAATTTAAGGTTGATTTGAATGCTACTTTCAAGATGAAAGATTTGGGGTTTGTTGCATCATTACTTGGGCATACAGTTTAAGCAATGTGATGGTGGTATTTCCTTGTGAAAGAAAAGTTACATAGAGACATTGCTATGTAAGTTTGCACTTGAGGATTGCAAACCTATTGACACTCCCATGGAAACAAGTTTGAAATTGAGTCTTCATGATGCTGGTGATCCTACAGATGTCACTCTTTACCAAACTATTGTTGGTTGCCTCATTTATGTATGAAACACGAGGCTGGATATTCAATTTGTAGTCTCATAGGTCAATAGATTTATGCATAGCCCAGGGACTAAGCATTGACAAGATGTCAAGAGTATTTTCCACTACTTGAGTGGCACTTTACATCTTGACTTGTTTTATCCCAAGGTGGGATCACTGCCACCAGACTTACATGCTTTTTCGGACTCAAATTTGGGTTGGTTGTTTTGACACACGAGTGTCCACAAGTGGTTTTTATCTCATGCTTGGCAGTTCATGTATATCATGGTTGAGCAAGAAGAAACCTAATGTAGCCACTTCTAGTTGTGAGGCTGAGTACATGGCAGTCTTCAAAGCTACGGTTGAGTATGTATGGCTCAGACGCCTTATGGCTGATTTGGGTGTTGGACAAGACACTCCCAAAACTATCTACACTGAAAATCAGAGTGCATTGGCAGTTGCGAGGAACCCAATTTTTCACGCTTTCACAAAGCACACTGAGATGCATTACCACTATGTCAGGGAGAGGCTCTTAGCAAGAGAGATCAGCTTGGCTTATGTGCCAACACAGGACAACCTTGCAGATCTTTTCATAAAGGCATTGTCTCATGAGAAGTTTGAAGCTTTTCGCAAAGCGTCAGGCTTACTCCCCTTTGTGGACTGATCATGTCCTCAGGGGCATGGCACTTCCCTTTATTCTATCTGCCAGCTCTTGTTCACCACATCACTCCAAGGGGGATTTGTTATCATATACATGTGGTAGTGATGTGTGTGAACACACTTAGGACTGCCGAGATATTTTCTCCCTCACTAGAATTTTTTCCCTCAAAACTTGCAACATTGTCAACATTGCCTACATCCTCAGAACCAGGACGTACATCAATGCCCAACACAATGTTCCAAATTCCCTTTGACACAAGGACATGTTGCATCATGTAAACCCACATAGGGTAATTGTCCCCATCCAATCTATCCTCAGCAACAAACATCTTGAACACATTTGTGTTGTTGTCAGCCATGGCGAATGCTGCACCTGATGTGAAAACTACCCAAAAGGAGGAGAAACGAGGTGGGAACAACACGTGCTATATAGCACAAACCGTAGAAGATTGTAAGGGACCTGTTATGCAAAAAATGAAACTGACAGAAATTTTGCACAAAATGACAAAATGACTTGCACAATACTTCCTGTAGTGGAAATGGAGGCCGAAATGATCCCAAATCAGAAATCTGAGCAGACCAAGCTCTATCAGCTTTTCCAAAATATTTTTTGACCTGCAAATACTTACCAGAGCTCACAAAAATTGAAGAAAGTGAGTAGGCATGTGCTGGAGCTATTGGCAGCTAAGCCCGCGAGGACACAACCTCCTCTGATACCAATTGTTGGAATAAGGGATGCAGGAAAACACACACAATTTGGAGAGTACAAAGGAAGTTCAAGGCACACAATGGAGAGTGCATTACTTAGTGTGCAATGGAAAGATAAGATAGCCCTAGAGTGATGGGAGTATATACAATGCATGGGGAATAAACCCTCCTAGTGATGAGGAAAAAAATTCCATGACGGTTCTCAGTGTGTTCACACACATCACTACCACATGTATATGGTAACATATAGAAGCACGTAGCCCCAATTTTTCTCACTCATAATCTCATGATTGTTCACAAATTGAATCTAAAATTCAATGAATCACAAAGGCTTAAGACTATAGACATCTAGATTGCTCAAAAAAGAATAAAAATAATACATTTTGGCTATATGTAGATTTTGATGTTAGCTAGAGGGAAAAAAATTCCAACCCTCCTATCCTAGGTCATCCACAATATAGCTTCATGGGACATGGTAATTCTATGTCTATCATGTTGTCCACTGCTTCTTAAGGACTTCAAGAGCTTCATAGTATTTTATTGTGAGCTTCTCATCAACTTTAACCAAGAACTGCAAATTTATGGGAGTGTTGAGCTCCATAGCTATAAAACCCACAGACCTGGCACATAGATTTTCTACCACAAGGCCAAAAAGTGAAGAACCCTGTGTAGAGGGCCTCTTCAAAGGTTTGCATATAATAAGATGGTAAGAATATGACTCTGGCATATAGTCTGTATAGTACTGCATCAGGCAGTTAATCTAATAGATACTAACAAAGCCCTTGATTTCCTTCTACAATGACAATCCATGGGGAATATTTTTGTTTAGCCTGGTGAAAAGTTTGAATGCACGTGAGGAGCATCTTTTCTATCTTAACGAACCTAATGCATGAGATATTTGGATTCCTCTTAAAGATATCTATGGCCTCAAAGAGAGTCTTGAACATATAATCTTCAGTTGCTTTGCCCTTTGGTGGACTTAGCTGGTGGTAGTTGAGCCATGCAAGATGTTTCTTGGGTACTCATGGCTATCCCAATTTGGGACTCTAGGCATTGGGCAAAAAGCTGGATCCTTTCAAATCTCTTGCGGAGATTGATTATATAGGATCATATATTTTGGATGCTTTTTCAGCGAATACTTTCTCCAAGCCAGGTGTGACTCTATAGTGTCCACAACTTGATCTTCCACTAATCATTCCTTGACCTTGAGGATTTCATACTTTACCAAGGGATATGGGAGAGATTGTTGATGCCAGGTTTCTACAATTTTCTTTGAAGTAAGCTAGGAAAAAATGCATTGCTCCCACTACATAGCTTCTTCCCATATATTTTCCATTTCTATCTCTATGTTCATCTTGAGAGGTTTCTTCACGTCAGCTATGAAGCTATCTATAGGACCTTGCTCCACTTATAGCTCTATTGTTGATGACTTTGGGGGAATAGCGGTGGTATCAGTTTCTTCTTCAAGGTGTAAGAACTATATAGTCTTAGTATGTGGTGGAACTGATTCAAGAATTTCCTCTTTTGATATTCTTTGTTTGCCCTTCACTTGTTCATGAGCTGCTGCTAGGGCTGCTTGCAATCCATATATTTTCTTATGATAGGCTTTCTCCTTGGTCATGGAGGAGAGTAAGGGCTCCCTTCTTTGCATCTATTTCAATTGAAGCTCTATCTCTAAGTCTTTATTCCTCTTTTCCATAGCTTGGTATGCTAGATTGGACCCTTGCAGTGTAGGGTTGGGGCTTTAGTTTCTTTCGTAGCTCACTTTGATCCTTGAGTCTCACTTTAGCTTGTGCAGCTTGGAGATTTTCAACTTTTGACTGAGTCTGCAACCACTGTGCATGAGCATTTGTATCTAGTAGAGTGGCATTAACATCTTTCAGCTTCTTTTTATGTCCTTCATTAGTAGTTGCTAGCAATGTGGTCATTTTTTGTAGATGTGATAGCTATCAAGTGCCAACTTCTTTTAAACTAGAAATATTTGTATGGGATTTTCTGTATAGGTTGTTGTACTCTTCTACAAATGCGTCTGCCACATCTATTCTGGCAGTTAGTAGATGTATGTTTGCAGCCTCAACTTGCTTGACCTTTTCTTACTTTAGCATGACTGTAGTCTTCATTTTCTCCACAATGTGGTGTGCAAACTACTGGATGATGGCATCTTGGGAGGTACTAGCCTCCTTCAAGTGATCCTCTTGGGAGGTACTAGATGATGGAAGCTTGGGAGGTGCTAGCCTCTCCAAGTGATCCTCTTGTTGTGTGCTCTACTTCAACCAGTGTTGTGTCTTTTGGGGTTGACACATTTTGGTCTTCTTGAATCTCTATTTGCTGGGGAAAATATTGTCGGTCTTTAGTTTGATCTTCATCCTTCTTAGTCCCTTTCTTGTCCTGTCACTAATATTGCTTTAGTGGTGCTTGGTTTGGTAAGCATTGGTCCTTCTATCTTTTCTCCTTGCTTGATTTTCTCCACCCTTCCAACTTTAGTTATTTGTGGAGATGGTGCATATTATTGGACCTCTTTGATTGGAGAAGGTGGTATATCAGCTTGCTGAGTGTTTGGCCCTTCAAAGGTACCCACCGCTTCTTTTTGTATCGCTCTCTCTTCTTCTCAATAGATCGACTCAAGTTCCATAAGAGGGTCCATTCCTTCTATGTAGAGTGGGTTCTTGGTTCTTAGCTTCATCTGAGGGTTGGGTTGCTAAAAATCCTTGAAATCACCTTCCATACTTCTTTCTCTATCAAAAGCTTTCTTTTCCCTTACAATGTTGGTTCTTAAATAATAACAAGGGATTGGCAAACTGACTCTCTTTTGTGGGCGTTCCTCAAATTTCTTATTTCCTTTGGCAGCTCTTTTCTTTCCTTCGTCAATTTCTGGGTGTAGAGCACTTTTCTTCAAAGGGTTGGTCTTTAGGTTCATCCATTGGACCCTCGTCACTCTCTTCATCACTATCAATTGGAGCCTGTTGTGCTAGCTTCCTCTTTGATCTTCCTATGAGTGGTGTCGGCTCATCTTCATCTATTTCTTCTTCATTCTTAAAACCGGCTCTACAAGCCAGGTATTCTAATCTTGAGCATCTAGTAAATTTTTGGTCATAGCCACTTCATGATAGGCAAATCTAGTGAGGACTTCTAGTGGTCCCAAGTAACTAATTCCACTTGAGTTTTTGGTGCTCTTTAGTGGTTGAGCACGTAGGAAGCATGGTCTATCTGCATTGGTGACTTTGTCTTTAGAGTGGTAGTGAATGGTGATGCCATCACATGGTTGGGGCATGTATACCTTGGTGGCCTCTTGGATGTAAAGTGGAAATGCTGATGAAATATGCGGGTGGGTTCCTCTGCTGGATTATGGATCATATCTTCAAAGTTTGTAGGAGTGATGTTGCAATTAAACACCCCTATTCTCTTTTTCTCTTTTGACCGCATAGACTCTCCTTTTGTTGGCAGCTTTAGGGCCTCAACAATAATCTCTTTGGATGTATTCACTTATCTTGCTTGGCCAATAGAGTAAGAAATTTGAAGTGGGTCACCTTCTTGGGTAGAAATCAACAGTTCATAAGCTCTTTGGAGTTTTCTATGGGCCTCTCAGAGCTTTGGAGTCTGTGCCACATCTTATATTTCCTTGTGCATCATTTGTAGCTCTACGACTTGGTTATCTGCATTTTTGAGGCGGTCGTTGCACATGGCCACATGATTCCTTTCTAGCAAGTCTCTTCCCTTACAGACTCTTCCTCTAACTTGTATTCTCAAAGCTTCTGCTTCTTGGTCTTCTTCTTTGAAATTTTTGGCAAGTTCTGTACACTTTGACCCATAAAAACAAAATGCAATCATCAAAAGGTCAAATTGGCAAAAACTTTACATCTAAGATAATAAGCACGCTTATTATCTTTGGGGCATTCCTAAAATTGGGTTTTGGTTATGCACATGGGTTGTAGGCATTGAAAATATATAGGGTTTGGATTTTGGAGAAATTTGGACTAAATAATGCCTCATTGGGATCACTTTTTGGTTTGGGATCACTCTTGGGTTGGAAGACTTTTGAAATTACATGTTCGTGCAAATTTTTGAAGTGTTCAAATTATCCCAAAATGAGTGTGTAGACTTGTGGTGACATGTTGGAATAGATGGTGGCAAGAATTTGCAAAAATGTGTTCATTTAGCATCAATAGATAATAAGTGCACTATGCTTATTATCTACCAAGTGATTTTTCCATCTTTTTTGTATTTTTGTGGCATGGGTGGGCTGTGCATGATGTTCCCCAACTCTAAATGTGATTTTGCACAAATTTGGATTTTAACTAGTTCCCTTGGGCTAAATTTTTGAAATTGGAAGCTTTTGTGCGTTTTTTGGTAATGTAAGTATGGGAGGGGAGATTTTTGATGTGTAAAGGGCTTTAGGGTCTTGATGCAACATGTAGGCAAGGTGCATGATGAGAAAAGGCCAAGTGGGGTGGATTTTGGGCCTAGAGATAATAAGCACTCTTATTATCTACCCTTGCAAAAATTGGACCATTTTAACATCTAATGATACAAACTTGTGCTACACGCCTAGTAAGTAACATTTAGCCCTAATTTGATTTGATTTTGGTCTCTTGAGGTTGTTCTTTATTCTTGATCTTGTGACTTTGGTGGTTTTTTTTTTTGACACTTGATGATGGTCACTTTACTTGCGTCCAAGCTTGTGGTAGTGTCCCATATGTCATGGAGGGTTACTCTTGCTAATTTGGTCCACTTTCGAGTAGTTTTGAGGTTGCAACCCAAAAATTATCCTTTGTAGCTATTTGAGCCAATTTCTTGTGTTTGGGGCCCAAGCAAGTTTCTCCTTTGGTTCCACCCAAGTACATTGCGTATGACACCTTAGGGGAAGCCTCCTGTGAAGCCAAAACTTGCTTCCGACTTTGGCCAAATTTTAGCTTATTATTTATAGAACCCCCCTCCCCCCCCAAAAAAAAAATAAAAAAAATCCTTGAGTCATACGGTCATTTGGGTCTTTGGGAATGTTCTCTTGGTTATTGCTATGCCCCCGTTTGGTTGGGTTTGGTGCACTGATATGGCCGCGACAATCATTTTTCCTCTCGTTCTCTCTCGGGAAGGTTCTGTTAACCTAGGGTTTTTCTAGACTACCCCGACCCTAAAAGTACAATAGACATGCTCATTAGTAGGTTAGGAACTTATTCCTCATGTATTGTACAAGACTGTGAAGTGTGGCGACCTGTAGAAGTCGTAGAACGTGCGCATAGGGTAAGCTCTGAGTGCTCTCTCCCAAGAGAACAAAGTACAAACGAGACTAGTTTTGGCCTACCTTTGGCTTCCCTACTCATTTACTCCCCAACACCCCGGTTAGTCCTGCTAAACTATGAAATATACTTTTCCTTTGAAAATTTATTTTTTTGGACATCAATTGCCTTGATCCTGAGAATTTCACCAAATCAGGCTTCGAGGGCCCAATTTAGGCTTTTCGTAACCATTATCAGAATTGGACAAGATTTGACATGCTCATCTATCTTTTCTTATTGATCACTAAGGAATCTTTTATTTCTCCATCTGAGCCTATTTACCAATGATTTTCTATTTTTGATCCTTTTATTAGAAAAAATAAAAGAAAAATATGAAACTTATCCAAAAAAATAAAAACCAATCAAAAAATTATATAAACACACATAAAACTAGACTTGGGCATATTTTTTTGGATTTGTCCATTTTGATAACCAATTTGGCCAAAAACCACACAAAATTAGTAAAAATTACAATATTTTTGCCTTTTTTGATGATATTGACACACCTAGGGGTAATCATATTATTTTATCCCCATTCTTTTTACTTATAAGGACATCTCTCTCTCTCTCTCTCTCTCTCTCTCTCTCTCTCTCTCTCTCTCTCTCAAGGATTGACAAAAATTTACACGTTAACATATAAAATACTTCAAACATTGCCCTTTGACAAAATCATCTACTTGGATCCACATTCAGAATACCTCTCCCCTCCTAATTGGAGTCCATCAAGACAATAGGGTATAGCTCAAGTAGTTCAGTGCATTGAGAATTCAAGTTGTGTCCATGCATAGCCGTGATTGGCTCTACCATACTATCAATGTTAATGCAATTCAAAACACAATGCAATGCAAGAGGAGGGTCTTGAGTGGATAGTTCAAGGATTGTTGATGTCAAAGCATCGGACTTGTTAACTCTCTTGAAGAGTAGATCTTGGAGAAATTGTGTGCATTCCTTGATAGTCCTCGATGAACATCCATCTGTTCTTGTTGGATCAATGTGTTGAGAGTTGGGTTGTTATTGTGGTGATTGCTAAATTTTTGGTACCCATTTGTAGATCACTTTACCTGGTGTTTTGGACTTTGGTGTAGCTTTGGGTAACCACTTGTATACCATTTTGGTTGGTTTTATTTTTATAGCTTGCTTCTTTAGCACCCACATCCACTTGAGCTAGCACCCAAATCTTCTTGGTATTGTTTTGTAGTTGAGCTTTTGGTACCCAAAATTGCCTAGTTCTTTGTATGCTTGTGCTATGAGGGTGGATTCTATGTTGAGTGGTTGACACTGGTGGTGAATTGACTTTTCATGCTATCAACTTAGAAGTTCAAATAATGGCTTTTCACTCTTATTTTCTATGAGCAAATGGTACTCGCAATTGTCCACCTTTGAGTGTTTACTCGAGAGCTTTGTCATCCCAATGTTTTGGACAGCTTTGTACGTTTGCATCCATGGATCTTATAGCACTATATCTTCATTCATAGGCTCTTCAAAAATGTAGATAAACATGTGGTGGCACAGAAACCCATGCATGAAATATTCAGATTAATCAATTCCAATGTTGGAGTGAACTCCTTATGACAACCTTTAACTTTAGCCTTGCAATACTGCAATGGTTGGGTAGTCACCTTCTTGTAGGTTGAATAGTTTATTGCATTCAACCAAGCACCTATGTCTACGAGTGCTTTGACTCTAAAAATTTCATTGTTATAGTGATTCTTGTGTCCAATCCATCCAACCATTCATCGTTAAAGATTGAGTAAAATGTAGAGGCTGAATTTGAAGCGTATTGACTGGCAAAACCTCAAGGGTTGGTCGCATTGTGGCTTTTTGCTTTAAGATTCAAATTTACACTTCCTCTTGACCTGGCTATGTGAATTCTTTGCAAGAGATCATTAGAATGGCAACTGGTATTTTCTCAATTGACATCCACTAATCCAATTTTTTAGTATCTCCCCATCTAAGGTGGCCAGCTTGACCGCCCCACTTGGTGAAACACTCTCAATCACAAAAGGACCATGTCCATTTGTTTTTGAATTTAGGAAGGTGTTGCTTCAATGAGTAGACCAATACCAGATCTCCTTGCTTGAAGATTTGAGTCAACAAATGTACGTCAAAGAACTAGTTTTTATTCCTTTTTTGAGCATAGATGTGTGTGATAGTAGCTAGTCTCTACTTGTCTAATTGTTCTATATTTTCAAGTTGTTTTGACAATTCATGACCTTTTCATTCTAATTTGTGTGTAACTCTGGTAGTAAAACCTCCATCGGAAATATTACATTAAGTCCATAGACCAAATTGAATGGAGTGCTATTCAGAGATATTTTGAATGAAACCATGTAAGCCCATAAAGTTGAGTGAAAATTCATCTATCAATCAATTCGTTTTTAGCTTACAATCTTAGTAAGCACTGAACTTAAGATTTTAATCAAATATTCTGCTTGGACATTTACTCGAGGATGATAGGGTGAAAATTTGCTATGGATGACCATAAACTTGTTAAGGAAATTTTCTATTACCTCATTCAGGAGGTGCGTTCCTCAATCACTCACAAGCTCAATAGGAAGTCGGTATTGTGTGAATATTTTCTTCATTCGCACATTGTCTAAGCTGTTGGTCCTTTCCTCTTCTATAAAGTTGCTGGTGAATCATGGCTTAATTAGCTGTTTTGGTATCAATTTCTCTCTATCTTTTTTTGCTCATGTCTTTCAAAGATTTTCTATTTGTCAAGTACTCCACCAATTATCTACTCAACTTAGGTGTAATGGATATTTGGAGAAAAGTTGTGTGTGGCATGGCTACTCTTTCCTTGCATTGGGAACAATTGTTCACGTAGGCATGAACATCTTTTTCATAGTTGGCAAGTAGACACCTAACCATGCCTATCATCATAGAGTTTGGTCTTATGCAAAATGGATTCCTACTACAATTGTATGACCTTGATCTAAGTAGTTAGCTTGTTCTTGGGGCATTTACACAGAAGTAGGATCCACCCTTGTTTTTCCGATACAACCTTCCACCCAACAACTAATACAAAGGCGATTGTTTGATCAATGGTGGTGTGATTGGAAGTCGGATTTGTGAATCTACTTGAGCTACCTGAAGGGGATCGGGGAGCACCACAGATAGAGAGTGAGAGAGAGAGAAGGAGACACACACACGACGTGGGTGGGGAGACTGTGAAGTGGCAGCTCCCCCTATACAGTATACTCACTATAAGTATAGGGTAACAGTGGGCGGGTGCCCATGACCTGGGCGACCGGTCAAGGCACATAGGCCTTAACCCCAACAACCTCCCACTTAAAGTCCAATGTGCCTTTAAGCAAGATCTAGTAGTGTACAACTAATAGAAGGTGAGATATTATCTCAACCTATGCCCACTGACTCTTGATGAGCTAGTGCATCCGGCTCTACTGATAGACAAACACCACGCTGCGGAAGCCACACAAAGCTAGCTCCAAGCTCTGCAAAGAGTCTACAAGAGCTCATGCACTCCTGCAAGTATCGGTCCAATACCTGCAAACCTCCCCTATGCTCTATGCCGAGATTAGTCATCGAACAACTAATCAACCCTGCTGCAAATGCTCCCACTGCAGCTGCTATGTCGGGCCTCGAGATCAGCATCTCGTACATGAGGACACCAAACGTTGATGCAACCCTGGCAACCTCTGCCACCTCCAACTCAGAACTCAACTCATAGTAATCCTGTCCCCTATCATAGAGACCATGGCACTCTGACTCCAAGCTCTGGAGTGACTCCTCGTGCCCACCACATGTCACATGTGTACCAAGAGTATCCATCTGTCCTGAATCTGCATCAAGCTCTGGCATAAGCATATCAAGAAATGACTCCACAATAGCCAACATCTCAGCATCCATGTGAGTCATCTCTGTCATCACCTCTGATGACTCATCCTGCTGTGACTCACTAGAGCTGTCTCGCTCTACCTATGCATCCGTAGACGCAACCTGCACAACAAGGTCACTGCTCTGCACTCCATGCAAAGCATCCTACAACCTACAAGCAAAAGAGACTCACCTGCTCTCTCGCTGTCTACCTGGCTGCATGATCACAGAGACAACACCGTCTCTCCCGTGATCCATATGAAATGAGTAACCTGTACCACTCCTGGCACCTCTCGCAATCACTAGCGAACCCAAATGCATCACAAAATCTCGCTCTCGTAGCGAAATCTGACATTCACAATCTCTAAGCTGACCAATTGAGATCAAACTCACTGTCAAATCTGGTACATAGCGCGCATGTCGTAACAAGTAAGATGCACCACTCGGTAATGACAGTCTCACATCTCCTGCACCTGCTATTGCATGCACCGATCCATCGGTCAAACGTACACTGCCAAGCATCTCGCTAGAATAGCTACAAAACCATTCACGATGCGATGTGACATGAAACATAGAATCTACGTCTAGCAACCACTGCGAAGGGAGTGCACTATCCACATGAATAGCATCTCATGCATAGCTCGAGGTAAAAGTGACATCCCCATCACTAGTATACTTCGACACTACATCTGCCTCAACTGTCAAAGCAACTGAGTCCATGGCATCACTACATACAGCTCTGATACCAATTGAAGGGGATCGGGGAGCACCACAGACAGAGAGTGAGAGAGAGAGAAGGAGACACACACACGATGTGGGTGGGGAGACTGTGAAGTGGCAGCTCCCCCTATACAATATACTCACTATAAGTATAGGGTAACAGTGGGCGGGCGCCCATGACCTGGGCGGCCGGTCAAGGCACATAGGCCTTAACCCCAACACTACCGTCATCCAAGGGACAAGCTCTTCCAACTAGCTTGGAACCATTTTGATGGAGAACAAATAAGCAACTGAAAAATCATCATCAACTCCTTTTGGAGGTTCTCCTAAAGGGATCCTTGAAAGATGATTTCTCGTTGATGTGTGGTGTCCTTCTTGACTTCTACTGTAAAATCAAACTACAGTAGGATGATAAATCATCTAAAAATCCTACAAGTATTGCATGGCTTGTTCACCAAATAAAGTAGGGCTTGGTGCTCCACAAAGAAGAAAAACTTATTAGCCAATAAGTAATGCTTAAATTTCTTAACCACATAGACCAACCCTAGTCCTTCTCTTTTGGTTATGGTGCAATACTTTTTCAACGTGTTCAATCTCTAGCTAGCATATAAGATAGAAAAATTCATTGTCCACTCTCTTGGGTATGCTAATATGCTACCAATAACAAAATTTGATGCATCCACAAGCACATGGAAAATTTTATTCCAATCTAGCATCTTCATATTAGTGCTAAAGACAAAGCTTGTTTAAGCTTGTAAAATGACCCTTTGTACTCTTTGATCCATATAAAGTGAGTGCTACAGATATGAATGGGTTTATCAATGACGATATACATGTAGATAAATCCACTATAGTATCCACAATGTCCTATATTTTCCTAGACTTCCTTGACATTCGTTGGTCTAGCATCTTGACAGATATCACCATCTTTTTCACATCAGTTGCAATACCATTTTTTGAGACTATGTGTCCAAGGATCTTGCCCTTGTCTAATCATGAAACACTTTTTAGGATTTAAACAAATCCAAATGACATATCTTAAAGACACCCTTGAGGTGCTCAAAATGGTCCTCTCTTTTTGTTGAATGCACACAAAGATCATTCATGTAAACTTCCAAGAAATTTCTTAGATATTCTTTGAATGCATGGCTCATTAGCCTTTGGAATATTTTTGGTGCATTGGTTAGCCCAAAAGGCATGACTCTATAAGCAAATATTCCATATTTGGTGGCAAAAGCCGGTTTTTTCTAGTCTTTAGGATCAATGGCTAGCTGATTATAACTAGAAAATCCATCTAGGAAGCTGTGGGTGGTTTTTGAATTTGCCCCATGTTAGGTGGATACCTATACATAGGTTGCCCTTTTTGTCTCATTGCGATACATACTATAAATTTTTGGCGTATTTAGGCTTGTATTAGCACTCATTAGTTTCACATTGGGTCCATTCATCTTTGATAGCGCACCATTTTGATGGTCTGGCTTGTCCCTTAGGTTGACCTTGTGGTGGACATTGTCTCAGCCCTCGCATTGGTATCTTTTGCATATTGCGTATCATATCATTCATGCACTTGAGCATGTCTTTGATGACATTCACAAGAGCTACCATAGTAGGTCCTACCTGTGCTGGCATAGTATATATGGTCCGCTTACTTTGGGTGTCCTTAACAGTGCTCTCTTCATTGAAGATCTCACAATTATCTCTCAAGTCTATTGCATCTAGACTGCATGCTTCCCAAGTTGTATGCTTCTTGCTATACATAATGGAATGAAACTCTTTGTTGAGTAAGACTTTTAGAAATAATGAGACAAGTCTTTCCTCAATTGGAATCTCCAACTCCAGGAATCTATCAATGTATTGCCTCATTCTACTCATCCAGACTCTTACAGCCTCTCCTTGTTTTTGTTTAATGTTTTAAATTTGTGCTACCATATTGTGCATAATTCCCATTTTCAAACAAGTAGCAATAAATCTCATAGTCAATATTGGTAGATCACAATGGATCCAAGAGGTATGGTCTAAAACCAAGTTAAAGCCTTACCTTCCAAAGTCATTTGAAACCCTTCAAACGAAGTATGGAAGTCCGTTATGGGGTCCTACTCTCAATTTCTACTCAAGCTTGCTAGATAATCATATGGATCCCCACATTGTATTTTTTGACCAATTTTTGGAAGTCAGCTGGTTTGACTCTATGATTGTGCTCGACACCCGCGCTCATAGTTGATGTCTCTCCAATTAAGGCTTCAAACCAATGGCTTGGTAAACTTGACTCATGTGGACCTCTTCTCTTTCAAGTTTTTCTTGAAAAAAATAATTATACTTAGGGTTCATTAGGTAGGGTCATTGTTGGAATGATTAAGCAATGCTAACAATGGGAATCTATGCTACACCAAAGAAGGTATAACACCCTTCATATCAGGATATGTTCAAGCTAATATGTCCTTGAATTCTTTGAGAAGAAGTTTAAGTAAGGCCTCTTCAATATCAGTAAGATCTTGAGAAATAACAAATGCGTTAGACTCCTCCCTTGGGTATACTAATTCTATCTCTTTTAGTACTATTGATAGTCTATCGTAGACTCCACTACTTCCATTAGTAGTTGGGCTTTGGTGTACACAACCTTTTGTACCCCTGTGGTATAAGATTTGAACTATTCAAGTGCAAGATGTAAGTATATGGGCTCTCTTTATGCTAGGGGCTTTGGTTTAAACTTTTCTTTGTTTTGTTGTTGAGTTAACTCTTAGTTTTGGCATCTCTAAGTAATCTACTTGTTTTGACCAATAGTTTTGACCAATTATTACAAGTAATCAACCCGTGTTAGTCCCCCCCCCCCCCCCCAACCCCCACAATAAATATGATACCCCCCTTCCTTATTTTTAAGTTTGGGAGATAAATTATTGGGGGTCTGTCCCTAACTTATACACTTATATAACTTGTAAAAAAACCCCCCTCCCCTGCACTTACGTGGTGCGGTAAGTTTTCCATGGTGAATCCCCCAGGTTTTGTGGTGGATCTCTTTTCTTTTATCCACTTGATATTCTTGCCTCTTATATCTTTTACTTATCTTGTAAAATTTTCAATTTTGGGTTGCTTCTTGCACAAGCTCACTAGATTTTTCCTCATTTGTGTCCTCTTCACTCCAGGATAATTTGTTATAGTGTGTTGTGCTGTGCCTCAAGGTTTCATTTCCAAACTTGAGATGATTCAAATTTCCTATCAGGGATGGAGCCAACTTTTGTTGGTGATCTATTCCCTAAGTCACATTTGTCACAATCTCTTGAGGAAATACTAATTTTAATGTCAACGAATTCTTCACCCTTTATGTAATTAGAGAGTATATACATTACACTTAACATCCTTACTAGTGCAAATTGTGGTACCTCACCCCCCTTAGGTGTTACCCAAGTTGTTCCTCTATTTCCTCGTGTCTATGGTTGCCACTAGGTGTACTCAATAAATGTTTTCTAGATATCCATATATGGAGAGTCCTTTCCATTGTCCATCTCGTTTTTTAAGATATAACAATATTATAGCAAGGTTGAGTGAATTGTGGTGTCAGAGTGGGTGTCATTGATGGAAAGTCTACCTCCTAGGATGTACAATTGGCTACTCACAAAATCCACTCGAATGACGCTGATAGACCGCTTTTGGCCTGTACAAAGAAGCGTGTATATGCAAAGTCATATGTACAAAAAGATGTAAATACATGCATTTGGGAGCTTTGAAAAGTGGTTTCAAGTTCTAAAAAAGATGCAACGTCTACACATTGTGAATATTTAGGTTCTCATGCCAGCAGTTGAGCACATGTACATGCCTGGATAGGGTATCGGGGCCTTGGATATGGTACTTAGTGGACTCTTTTGGCTCTAGAGAATGTGTTTGAGCTTTCTAGAATGTAAATAATTCAAGAAATAAGTGTGGGTACTCTCATCCCGCCCGAGAAGTTTGGGACATGCAGTAAATGTCTATTTACGGTGCCTAATCTGCGGTGATGCATGCGTCGCCCTAGAAGTGATCCAAAATGGAATGTGGGGATGTGAAAAAGTGATTTGGGTATCAAGGATCAAGCATACAAAATTTGGTGAATTTTGGAGTCTGTTTGGGGTTTTTCCCACGAAAAATGCCCGTCGGGGTCAAAACTGGGTAAAAAAAGGTCAAAAATTGACCAAAAATGGTGTGAAAAGGCTTCAATTTGCCACATCATTCACAGTGCCGTGAGTGTTCTAGCTGAGACAGTATTTTTTAAGCCAAGTCTTGGCACTTTCACCTCTCTATGTGGGGAAGGAAGCAGGGTTCCTATAGGAGGTCTAGTGTAGTCCCGTCGCGTTTGCGTCCTGTTTTTGAGTGTGTGGAGGAGTGAATGAGAGCTTTCTCTCTTCTTGTACTGTCTGCAAGCAAGCAAGGGCTTGTAGGTCGAGGTGTTTGGAGTTTGAATTGAGCTCGTGGATAGTGTTTTTATTGAGATCTTGAGTGGTGGTGTGTGTGGGTTGGAATTTAAGAAAACTCCTTGTGTGGTGTTGAGTTGTGTGGGTGTGTGAGTGTGCGCACGACGTCTTTTGCTCCATCATCCTTTGGCGATCCCGTTGGGGAGCGGAAATTTGCCGGTTGTGCACCCAAGTGAAGCGGTTTTGCTATGAATTTTGAGCTTCTTTGAAGAAAAGTGGTGGTTTGATTGAGGTGCAAGACTTCAACTTTTGTAGAATTACTCACGCAAGGGAGAAGCGCTTTCAAAGGAATGGCATATAGTCGGCCAATGTTCACAGGGAAGGAGGATATGAAGGACTGGATTGCACACTTTGAGTGGCATACGGTTGGTATGCACATTGTGAATGATGAAGCAAAGCTTCATGTATTTTCTCTTGCACTGAAAGGGAGAAGCTCGAGAGTGGGTTGAAGGTTTAGAGGAAGACAAAAAGAAAACATGGGAGCAGGTGAAGCTGGCAATTTTTGACAGGTTTGTAAAGAAACTAAGTGCAACAGAAGCGACGACAAAATTGAGGGGTTTGGAGCAAGATGTTCATGCTAACTTTAACGAGTTTTTTCAACACTTCAAAGGACTTTGGGTGCAATTGGAGGCGGCATCCCAATTACCTCCAGGGGATTTCTTTAAAGTGCGTCAGTTTATGGATTGTTTGCATCCAACTGTAAGGGAGAAGTTCGATCAAGAGGAGCCTGCTACATTTGAAAGAGCTATGGAAATTGCCGAGGCAAGAGCAAGAAGATCAAGAGGAGGTCGGAGCAAGGCATGACACACGTTGATTTGGTTGGGGTGCAACCAATGGTCCCAGGGAAAACGGATGATAGAGTGGAGCGAGTGGTTCAAGGTCCAGATCACGTTACGGCTCGGGTTTTGCATGATCTTGCCGGTGAGTTGCAAGAATTAGGAATTAACATAATGAAATAGGAACCAAAGAGAAGAGTGGCCAGTTGCGAGAGGTAGGGGACGAAGGCTACAAGGTAGATGCTACAATTGTGATGAAGAGGGTCACTACACCCCTGATTGTCCTGAACCACCAAGAGAGAGAGAGAGGAGGGATATACCCCTTATATGGACGTGGTCGAGGGAGAATAGTAGAAAATCATCAAGAGCGGGCACTAGAAGCATCGCTGCCGCAACAACAACCACAACCTTTGCCTACAAATGGAGAAGGTAGGGATATTAACATCATTACCCTTGAGCATCAATATGTGGATGTTTTGGTCAATAAGAGAGCTAGGCATGATAGGGAGAAAGAGATAGAAGAAGAGAGGGAAACAAGAGCAAGGAAAGGAAAGGCTAAGGTAGAAGAAAAACCAGAGAGTAGCAAGAGGCGACGAAGAAGGAAAATAAGTCCAAAGGACTGTCCCCTTGGCCAAGGTGTTGAAGACTATGATATTGTCGACAACATACAAAATCAAAAGGCAAATATATTTTTTGGTCAATTGGTGGCTTTAAATGCCAAATTGAGGAGGCAATGGACCAAGTGTGTGAGTGCACTACTTCCTTCCAAAAAGGAAAAGCATCAAAGCATGGTGTCGTCTTTGACGGTTGGTCACCCAGTGGATATGGTGACAATAGTTGAAGCTATGCTGGGAAAGAAGACGGAAGTGCAAGCATATGTGGATGGTGGTGCCCAGGGGTGTGTCATGACCGAGGCTATCATGAAGGAAGCAGGAGTCAAGATATCAGTGCATGCTTCATCCGTATGAGGATGGCCAACCACAAAAAGGTAAGGTGTCTTGGAATAGCCGAAGACGTGAAGATAAAAGTCTTGGGATTGAGTGCCTGGTCGATTGCTACGTGATGCAAGCAGGTGAGGTGAGAATGCTTATCCAATCATTTTAGGGAGGCAATGGCTTATAACCCTTGGTGCTAAGCAGGATTGGGGCACGGGCTTGATCACCATCCCCGACAAAGAGAAAGGAAGGACCATTGTCTACAACATGAAGACACACGAGAGTCGTACACAACCCCTATTGGAGATGCAAGATACAAATTTGACAGAAAATATGTCATAAGATAGTGATGCTTCATCTACATCATCAGAAGAAAGTTTAGAGGAAGGCTTGATGAAATTATGTCCTGATCTTTTTGGGATAAGTGTCAAAAAGAAGCATTGGTGCATGATATGAAGGTCAAGGAGGAGAAGGATAGTATAAAAGCAATTGTAGAGCCTGCCAAAGTGAATGTAAGGAGCATGTTAGGAGAGGACTTGACAGAAAAAGAAAAAAGAGTATGATGAGCTTGTGCACAAATGATGTCAAATCCTTTGTGTTGGTGGGTGGCTCCATAAGCAACAAAGCCTTTACTTTCTCTGGGATTGGCTTCGATTCCATTTTGGGAAACCACATGTCCTAGCAAATGGACTCTGGCATGAGCAAACTTACACTTCTTTGGGTTGAGTTGCCAACCCTCTTATTTAAGCCTTTCAAAACTCAACCTCAGCTTCTCCCAATGTGTGACCCTTGAGCTATAACATCCAATGTCATCCATGAAAATGCGAGTGAAATTACCCAAGTAGGGACCAAACACTCTATTCATTCATCCTCGGAAGGTACATATGCATTTACTAGCCCAAAAGGCATTCTTTTGTAGGAAAAACAACCCCAAGGAGTAATGAAGGTCGTCGTCAATCAATCTTCAATCGCTATCAAGATTTGAAAGTAGCCAAAAAATCCATCCATGATTGAGTAACGTTCATGACTTGCAACCTGATTGAGAATTTCATCTAGGAAGGGTAGTGGATACTGCTTCCTTTTTGTGGCAGCATTTAAAGGTTTGAAATCGACACATATCCTAAATCTTCCGTTCTTCTTGGGCACAATAAAAACTGGAGAGACCCATTCGGACTCCTCCACTCAAAAGATGAAATTTGCTTCCAAAAGCTTCGTCACCTCTTCGCGAAGTGCCCTCTCATGAATGAACCCCAACCTCCTAAGCTTTCAAACCTTTGGCTTGGCACCTTCTTTCAAATTGATTCTATGCTTGACCCCTTTAGCTCCTTGCAACTCTGTATATTCAGTGAAGAATAGCTTTGGAAACTCTATGAACTTGTCTGGTACTTGTCACGTTTTTTTTGGATGGTATGTCAGTATGTGTATCCTCTCCAGAAATTGAGTCAAAGAGTTCAAGGGTTTGAATGGAATGAAGACATGCAACACGCTTTTGATGGTATCAAGGAGGTATTGTGTGCTTTACCAACAGTGAGTCCTCTCGACTTGCAATCGATTTTCTATGTATCTATTAGTGTGGGGTCAATAGCTTTTGGGTCGGTTCTCTTACAAAAGCAAGGAAGGAACTTCAAGCCAGTTTATTTTGAGAGCAAGATGAAGAATGTAAGCGAGTTCTCCTACACGTAAATGGAAAAGTGGGTATTTGCCTTGGTTCTTGCTTGTCACAGGTTCAAAACTATCTCTTGCCCCAAAAATTCTATGTGCTCACCACATCGAACCTTTTGCCGGATGTACTACAACATTTGAAGCCTAACAAGTGCATCTTAAAGTGGACTTTGGAGCTTCAAGAGTATGAGTTTGAGTTTAAAGTGGATCATTCTATAAAAGCTCACTTGGCAGACATAGTGGTACATAAGGGAGGGGAGCTTCCATCTTACCCTAGTGTTGACAAGGATGATCATGGAGAGCAGGTAGATATTACAGATGCGTATACAATGATGTTTGATGGTGCATACAGGAAAGTTCTTCAAAAGGCAAGTGGTCGGGTAGTCATCAAGAACCCAAAAGGCGATGTAATCTTTTCTAGAGCTTACAATCTTGATGCAACTAAAGGAAACAATGAGGCCGAGTATCTCACGCTTATCCTTGAAGCAGTGTGTTGAGTTTGGATTGAAGAGGGTCATTGCAAAACGGGATGTGTTGCTAGTCATGAATCAGTTGCTTGGTTTGTTGAATGTTAAGAAAGACAATTTGAAGAAGTGGTTCTATGGCATCAAGAAGCTTTTGCATGATTTTGAGAAGATACAATTTAAGCATGTTCCTCGTGAGCAGAATATAGAAGCTGATGAGTTGGCTAGGGACCAGTTGCATGCCTTGGTAGCTCCTTTAAAGATCAAGGAAGCCTTGTATGCAGGAAGGGAATCATTGCAAGATGTAGAATTATTTCTTGGTAAAGGGAAATGTCCAGAAGGTGTGTCAAAGGTTTGGCATAAGAGAATAGTTGCAAAAGCAAGAAACTACACATTAGTAGGTGAGGATCTCATGCTTTTTGGCAAGGATAGCATTTTGAGAAAAGTGCCGTACAAAGAAGAGATAGGCTTGATGTTGCAACACTGCCATGAAGAAACATGCCATGTCTTTTGTATTTTGAGAGCAGGTTACTGTTGGCCCTCTATGATGAGAGATGCTTATTTTTGGTGCAAGTCATGCCATGAATGCCAAGTGTTTGCAAATCGGAAGCTTTTGGATGAGCCTCAAAAAGCTATAATGTCTTTTGATGCATTTGCAAAATGGGGAGTGGATGCTGTAGGTCCAATGCCAAGGACCAACAATGGCAAAAGGTATATCCTTGTGGCTGTGGACTATTTGACAAAATGGGTAGAGGCAAGAGCGGTAAAAGATGTAACAGCGAGAAGAGTGGCTTGTTTTTTGTATGAACAGGTGTGTTGCAGGTTTGGAGCTCCTATAGTTATCAATTTTTATTGTGGACCAGGGTTAGGAGGAAAACTTGTAGCTGCTCTCATGGAGAAATTGAAAATTCAGCATAGGCATTCTTCTCCTTACTACCCACAATGCAATGGGTTGGTTGAGAACTGCAATGGTCAAATTGTGAATATGCTATCAAAGTATGCTAGAGAGCATCCTAAAGAGTGGGACTTGGACTTGGAAAAGTGTTTGTGGGCTTATAGAACTGCATATAGAGTGTCAACACAATTTACACCATATGAACTTGTTTATGGAAAGGAAGATCTTATGCCCATACAGGTGCAGTTGGATGCCTTGAAGTTGTTGTGCAGGATGCAAGGTTCGTATAATGACAAGCTGCAGGAAAGAATTATTTCTCTAGAGTTGTTGTGAATGAATAGAGAGAAAGCTAGTGATTATTATCTTCAACAAGCAGAGACAATGATGGAGAAAATGAATAAGAGGCTGCCAGAGAAAGAGATCAAAGAAGGAGATCTAGTGATGAAGTATGATTCTTGCCTGGATTTTACTTTTCAAAAGAACTTGAGGGGCAAATGGTTGGGTCCATACAGAGTGAAGAATGTATTTCCTAACGGCACATATGAGTTGGAAAAATTGTCTGGTGAATGTTTGTGCTATAGAATAGATGGTTATAGGTTGAAAAAATATTTTGCTAGGGATGTGGTTCCAGATGCAAATAGTCTCTTGGTTGAGCATAAATGCTCTACCTAAAGGGTGGGCAATGATGATAGACCGCTTTTGGCTTGTACAAAGTAGCGTATATATGCGTGGTCATATGTAAAAAAGGATGTAAATACATGCACTTGGGAGCTTTGAAAAGTGGTTTCAAGTTCTAAAAAAAAGATGCAACGTGTATACATTGTGAATAGTCAGGTTCGCGTGCCAGCAGTCGAGCACATATACATGCCTAGATAGGGTATCGGGGCCTTGGATATGGTTTTTGGTGGCCTCTTTTGGCTCTAGAGAATGTGTTTGAGCTTTATAGAGTGTAAATAATGCAAGCGACAAGTGTGGGTACTCTCATCCTGCCCGAGAAGTTTGGGACATGCAGTAATTGTCTATTTACGATGCCTGATCTGCGGTGATGCGTGCGCCGCCCTAGAAGTGGTAAAAAATGTAATGTGGGGATGTGGAAAAGTGATTTGGGTATTAAAGATCAAGAGTACAAAATTTGGTGAATTTTGGAGTCCGTTTGGGGTTTTTCCTGCGAAAAATGCCCGCCAGGGGTCAAAACTGGGTCAAAAAAGGTCAAAAAATGACCAAAATTGGTGTGAAAAGGCTTCAATTTGCCACATCACTCATGGTGCCATGAGTGTTCCATCTGAGGGAGTATTTTTGAAGCCAAGTTTTGGTACTTTCACCTCTCTGTGTGGGGAAGGAAGCAGGGTTCCTACAGGAGGTTTAGTGTAGTCCCGTCGCGTTTGCGTCCTTTTTTTGAGTGTGTGGAGGAGTGAATGAGAGCATTCTCTCTTCAATTTTGCACTTGGGAGAGTCTATGGAAGTTCTAAGGTTTCCATGGATGTGTTACCACAAGGAATTGAGGGAAGAAGGTGTGGATTTTTGCAAGACTATGTGACCCTTTATCAGTGCCATTAGGGTTGGCGCTACTCCAAAGAGTCGAACAGAGTGGAGTTTGGTGAAGGATTTGCAATGGTTTGTGAGAGGCCTTTTGGGGCTGTTTTCGAGTTTTTGATGGTTTTTCTTGTAAATTTTGGTCACCATCAAGTGTGATTTCAAGTGTTGATCAACTCGACTCACCTTGTAGTGTCTGCGGGCAGGCAAGGGCTTGTAGGTCAAGGTGTTTGGGGTTTGAATTGAGCTTGTGGGTAGTGTTTTTATTGAGATCTTGAGTGGTGGTGTGTGTGGGTTGGAATTTAAACAAATGCCTTGTGTGGTGCGGAATTGTCTGGGTGTGTGAGTGTGTGCGTGGCGTCTTTTGCTCCATCAACGCAATCTTGGAATTGCAAGTAGACATGGTTTTAAGACCACTCATGCACCAACTATGCTTTCCTCATGATAGTTTATCCTAAGATAATGTTATATGAAATAGGATGCTTAGACAAATACATAACAGTGAAGGTATGTCTTACCTTATACCTATGAAGCTTGATATTAAGGTCTTTTAGAATGAGTTTAGCATTCCAATAGGTTTAGCAATAGTGCCATTTTCCATTTTTATGAAGATATTTGTGACTCCAACCAAAGATCTTCCTATAGATTCCCAACATTTTTTTGTGACAATGCTGACTCCTACACCACTATGAAGGTTCTCTTTATAGTTAATCCCTTGGTTGTAATAGGGGAGGGTTGTATTGGACTCATTGACTTCAAAGTGCTAACAATAGCTTGGGATCTCTGTAAAACTTAAAGATGATTGCGGTTGTGACTTCAAAATGTTACCATATAATGTGGTAGTGATGTGTGTGAACATACTAGGACCGCCGGGGCATTTTTTCCCTCTTTAGGAGGGTTTTTCCCCTGAGCATTGTATATAAGCCCATCACTCTAGGGCTATCTATCTTTCCACTGCATACTAAGTAACACACTCTCTATTGTGTGCCTTGAGATTCCTTCGTCTTCTCCAAGCTGTGCCTTCTTGGGCCTTTCTACACCATGGTCTAGGGTGTACTCCGAGAAAAATTTTAATTTTTCTTCTAGCTACTGAGTTTGTGTTTTACATTGATTAAGCATTGCTATATCTGGTAAACAAACCATGCTCCATGGGAAGAATCACAAGATGGTTACTCATTCTCTTTGAATTTGATTTTATGGTGGTTCTAAGGCTCAAAAAGAAAACCATGGCTGATCATTTTACTTTTCTTATACAAAATGGTGAAGCTCCCACTAAAGTTGACGACCAGCTGTTCAATATTTTGCTCTTTATGTTTGAGATCATGCCCGAATGGAGTGAGAAGAGAGTTAAATTTTTTGTTAATTTTTTTTCACCCAAAGAACTTTGAAAGGATTTGGCTTGAAATATAATTAAGGAATGCAAACCGTATTGTCTAAATGCTAAAACTCTCTATAAGTGAGGAAAAGGTGGCATTCTTATACATTGTGCCCATGAGGATGAGTATTTGCACATTTTGTAAGAGGCACATATGTGCGTAGTTGGTGGTCATTTTCTATGAGAGTTGGCTACTAGAAAGGTATTACAATCAAGCTATTGGTTGGCCAGTATATTTAAGAAAGCATCACTCTTTAGAAAGGGATGTGATTCATTCCAACAAATATGATGACCAAGGCATCATATTTGTTTGGAAGCCACTGTCTCGGACTTCGTGGGCCCACTAACTGAGGTTGCAAAACCTGCCAAAAGTCATATGGCACCTCATCATCGATCATTGTCACCAACTTCAAGTATTAATATCTTATAGCACTGGACTCCGATTGTCAAGTTGTAAATTCCTTTGGCCTTCACTTACCATATAGTCTCTGTAAAAACCCTGCAAGGATTTTAGTAGAGGAGAACCAATGGAAGTAGAGTTGGGACTTAGGCATATCAAGATTATAGACACATGTTTTCCATGCAAACTCAACCTCACAAAACGACCACAAACTATTAGCCATACCTAGCATCATCCAAGAAGAAGTGAGCCTAAGGTATCACAAATTGGACATAAACATTCTCAATTTTAAAGATGTTTAGTGAGGGAATACCTAGGGGCCATCGAAGAAAAAAAATTCCATCTTCACTAGCCTTATGTCATGAACTAGAATATCAAAACATTCCATTGAACGTTATTAAATTCATGGATTTAATGTCTTTTGTGTTGGAATTAGGGTTGCAAAGAAACGCACACAGCTTGGAGAAGACAAAGGAAACTCAAGGCCATAATACAGAGTGTTTTACTTAGTATGCAATGGAAAGATAGATAGCCCTAGAGTGATGGGCACATATACAATGCTTGGGGAAAAAAACCTCCTAAATAGGGAAAAAATGCCCCGGCGGTCCTAGTGTGTTAACACACGTCACTACCACATGTATATGGTAACAAATCCCCCCTGGAGTGATGCGGTGAACGAGAGCTAGCACATGAGTAAAGGGAAGTGCCATGCCTTGAGGACATGATCAATCCACAAAGGGGAGTAAGCCCAAAGCTTTGTGGAAAGCTTCAAGCTTCTCACAAGACAATGCCTTTGTGAAAAGATCTGCAAGGTTGTCCTCTATTGGCACATAAGCCAACCTGATCTCTCCTGCTGAGAGCCTCTCTCTCACATAGTGGTAATGCACCTCAATGTGCTTTGTGCGAGCATGAAAAACTAGGTTCCTTGCAACTTTCAATGCACTCTAACTGTCAGTGTAGATAGTGTTGGTAGTGTCGTGTCCAACAACCAAATCAGCCATAAGGCGTCTAAGCCATACACACTCAACTGTAGCTGTGAAGATTGCCCTGTACTCAGCCTCACAACTCGAAGTGTCCAAAGTAGGTTGCTTCTTGCTCAACCATGATATACATGAACTGCCAAGCATGAAACAAAAACCACTTGTGGACACTCGCGTGACAAAACAACCAGCCCAATCTGAGTCCGAAAAAGCATGTAAGTCTGGCGGCAAGGATCCCCCTTGGGATAAAACAAGCCAAGATGTAAAGTGCCGCTAAGGTAGCAGAAAATCCTCTTGACAGCCTACCAATGCTTAGACCCTGAACTATGCATAAATCTGCTGACCTGTGAGACTGCAAACTGAATATCAAGCCTCGTGTTGCATACATAAATGATGCAGCCAACAACAGTTTGATAAAGAGTGACATCAGCAGGATCTCCAGCATCATGTAGACTTAACTTCAAACCTGTTTCCATGGGAGTGGCAATAGGTTTGCAATCCTCAAGTCCAAACTTACATAGCAATGTCTCCTCGTGTTGCATACATAAATGAGGCAGCCAACAGCAGTTTGATAAAGAGTGACATCAGCAAGATCGCCAGCATCATTTAGACTCAACTTCAAACCTGTTTCCATGGGAGTGGCAATAGGTTTGCAATCCTCAAGTCCAAAGTTACATAGCAATGTCTCTATGTAACTTTTATGACACAAGGCAATACCACCATCACACTGCTTAAACTGTATACCCAAGTAATGATGCAACAGCCCCAAATCTTTCATCTTGAAAGTAGCATTCAAATCAGCCTTAAATTCAAAAATATGTCTCTCATTTGGTCCAGTGATCAGCAAATCATCGACATAAAGAACCACAATGAGAAGTACATCACCCTCACGCTTTACATACAATGTGCTTTCTGTTGGACTGTTGCGAAATCCTCGTTTAACCAAATGAGTGTCAGCTTTCTCATACCAAGCATGAGGAGATTGCTTCAACCCATACAAAGCCTTCTTACATATTCACACTTTGTCCTCTTGTCCTTTTATGACAAATCCGCGAGGTTGCGTTACATAAACTTCCTCAAAATATGTCACCATTCAAGAAAGCAGTGACAATGTCAGATTGATGTACATCCCAACCAAAATGAGCTGCCAATGCACATAGAAACCGCACAGTAGTTATACAACAAGTGGGAGCAAAAGTCTCTTCATAATCTATGTCTTTTTGTTGTGCATAACCTTTTGCAACAATTCGAGCCTTATGGCGATCGATCTGACCATCCGGCTTGCGCTTCAACTTGTAAACCCACTTCATACCAATGGCCTTTTTGCCAGGAGGCAAATCACATAAAGTCCACGTGTCATTTTCTATAAGTGCATCATATTCTGATTGCATGGCAGCCATCCAATTATCTGAATTTTGTGCTTCATCAAAAGACAGAGGCTCCTCAACATCATGTAAGCTAGACACAACCAAAGCATAACAATCCGATGCATAAGATGCATGGCGAGAGCTTGAACGAGTACGACTAGACAAAGGTGCATCCAATTTACTATCATGCAAAGTGTGCACCAGCCATTTTGGCATACCTCTAGCCTATTCATTTTCAGTCCTTTCCTCTTCAAGTACATCATGTACATCTACATCAGTAATAGGCTGATCTGTAACATTTTCAGAAACCCCCATAGGTTGTACATTTGCATCATTGGAACTTACATTCGTATTTCCACCACTAAAAAGAGGCAACAAAGTGTCATAAATGTCCTGTGAGCTTACATTACTGTCTCTAGTACATGACAGCAAGGGCTGAATAGAATCTTCCATAAAGACTACATCCTGTGAAACCAGAATACGCTTTGTTTGCGGATGATATAACCTGTAACCTTTTCTTTTAGCACTATAACCAACAAAATACATTTGACAGCCTTATCATCCAATTTTTTGTGTTGTGTTTGTGGCATCAAAGCATATGCCAAACAGCCAAAAGCACGCATGTGCTCAATAGAAGGCTTTCTATCATGCCATCCTTCATATGGAGTAATACACTGCAAAGCTTTTGTAGGACACCTACTAAGTACATAAGTGGCACACATGATGGCCTCAAGCCAAAAAGAACGCGGCAAAGCTTGACTTTTGACCATACATCGTGCCATTTCCGTCAGTGACCTGTTTTTCCTCTCAGCAACACCATTTTACTGAGGTGTATAAGGCACTGAACATTGGTGTTTTATCCCACGACTAGCCAGAAATGCATTAAGCGCAGCAAATTGGCAAACGTGCATGCCAAAGTTTTGCATCTGAAATAGCCCTTGAATCTACAACAGCATTTGCAAAATTTTGTCCACACTTGTCATACAAAGTGAGCTTATACAGCCCACGGCACAAAAGGCCAGATGCAACAATTTCATCACCAAAACTGAGATCATGAACTGTACATCTATCATCCACAAATTTGACTACAAGTCCAAGTCTAGCGAGTGCGGATACTACAAGAGATTCTTCTTGATCCCAGGTACATAAAGTGCATCAACAAGTGTGAAGGAACTGCCATTTGCAGCAGTAAGCACAATCTTTTCAACTCCCTGAACCGGATAAGAGGCATTGTTGGCACAAGTGACTAAATTCCCATGAGGGACTGACTCGAGAGAGGTAAACAATTCAGGATGTGAGGTAATGTGCTTTGTAGCACCACTGTCGAAATACCACACATGTGAATCTGTAGCAAAAACTGACAAGCATGCATCATGGACAACAGGATTTTAAGTGCACTCTACGTTAAAAGCCCATTCTGCATCAACATCAGCAACACAGTCTCCTTTCACAGAAGACTCAACAATGGCTGCATTTGTAGTGGAACCACCCTCTTTCTTCTTAGCCTCTTTGGCCTTCAACTTAGGACACGACTTGATCAAGTGATCATTAGCTTTACTATAATGACCACGCATCTTCTTTTTGCCCTTATCACCAGAATTGCCAGACGAAGTGCTCTCAGCAAAAGCATTGGGAATAGAAGTTTTGCCACTCGCAGAAGAACCATAAGAAGTGGCTGCATTGCTGTTACCACCCTTTGTTTGAGAAGCAATAAAAGCTTGTTCAACTGCACGCTGTCTAGTCCTGTTTTTTCTAGAAAGTGACTCTTGCAACAGCAATGTGCATAATGCATCAAACTTGACAACTTCTGGATTTCCTTGGGTCATAAGTCTCCAAATACTAGAAAACGTCTGGTAAGAATCTAGTAGGGCATCAAGAACAGTCTGCACAAGGGAACTGTCTGAAATGACTTCACCTGCAGAAATAAGTTGCTCATTGATATCCTTGACACTAGCAAGGAAAGTGTCCATATCATCTTCCTCATGCATAATCTTCTACTCCAGCTCTTTACGCACCAAAGCAATTTTAGCCTCATTGCGACTTGCATAAAGACCTGCTAGAATATCCCAAGCCTATTTTGCAGATTTTGCTAAAAGGGTGTGAGGAAAAATGGTGCACTTCACAGACAACACAATCAATGCATGAGCCTGCGCATACTTTACATCCCAACGAGCTTGTTCTACCATAGGCAAAACAACTCTAATAGCAGCAATATTGCAGCAAGACCTGCAACATCCTCAACATCGCCTATATCCTCAGAACCAGGACGTACATCAATGCCCTGCACAATGTTCCAGACGCCCTTTGACACAAGAACTTGTTGCATCATATAAGCCCACATAGGGTAGTTGTCCCCATCCAACTTGTCCTCAGCAGCAAACATCTTGAACACATCTGTGTTGTTGTCAGCCATGGTAAATATTGCACCTGATGTGAAAACTGCCCGAAATTAGGAGAAACGGAGCGGGAACAACACGTACTATATAGCACAAACCGTAGAAGACTATGAGGCACCTGTTATGTAGAAAACGGCACTGACAGAAATTCTGCACAAAATGACAAAATAGCCTGTGCAGTACTGCCTGTAGTGGAAACGGAGGCCGAAATGAGCTCGAATCAAAAATCTGAGCAGACTGAGCTCTTCGAGATTTCCCAAAATTTTTGTCGACCTGCGAACGCTTGCCAAACCTTACTGTAATCGGAGAAAGTGAGCAGGCCTGTGCTGGAGCAGCCTCTCTGCGCTCCTGCATGCGATCGGATCTGCCCTGTAGTCTCTTGAGCTGTCCTCTGAGAGTGTGGATCAGCTCTAGCCAAAGATCATGAACAGTCTCTGCTAGTGGCACAGGGAGAGCCGCAAAGATGCGGAAGCAACGAGCCCGCCAGATGAACCATAGTGTCAAGCCTCTGATGAGCTCCCAACACTCCTCTCTCTCACTGCACCACTCCTGTGGAGTAAGCTCTATGGCAGGTTGGAGTGTAGGTCGTCCCTCCTGCATCACTTGTAGAGTGCGCAGGTGATGGAGAAGGTAGGAAAGAAGACTACACACACACACTAACACACATCGAGACACACACACACCATCGTTACCCTGCAACAGCCATTCAACGGGTTGCTCTTCTCTTCTTCTTCTTTGAACTATTATCCAAAGTATATTTACAACATAGTATAGTCAGTGTCCAACCGCCCATAGCACAATGGGCATATTCTTTAACATCATATTCTTTAACACTCCCCCTCAAGCTCAGAGTGAGCTTGCATATGATGGATTCCCAATGCTTCACGAAAGTAGCAAAACTTCTCCTTTCCAAGAGCTTTTGTGAATATATCCGCAACTTGATCATTTGTCTTCACATACACCAAATCAATCTCATTTGCCAAAACTTTTTCTCTAATGAAGTGATAATGTATCTCAATGTGTTTAGTGCGAGCATGGTAGACTGGATTCTTTGCCAACATGATGTTGCTAATATTGTCACAATATGTAATGACACTGTCAAGATAGTCAAGACCATAAGTACTCTCAACCATGACTCTTCACATGCTGCCAAAGCTGCTCCACGATATTCAACTTCTGTACTTGATACTGCTACAGTTGATTGCTTCTTGCTACTCCAACTTATCATACCATTGCCAATGGAAAATGCATAACCACTTGTAGATCTTCTATCCATAAAATCTCCTGCCCAATCTGCATCTGTGTAACCATAAATACAAAGCTTCCCATTCTTTTCATAAAACATTCCATAACTGACAGTGGCTTTCACATATCTCATAATCCGTCTCACTGCATCAAGATGAATTTTACATGGATTTTGCATGAATTGAGTCACAACACCCACTGTATAACTCAAATCTGGCCTTGTTATTGTCAAGTAAATAAGGCTTCCAACCATCTTGCGATACATAGTGACATCCTCAATGTAACGTCCATCATCAAACAACTTCACATTTTGATCAAGAGGTGTATCAACCGGTTTGCACGCTGTCATTCCATACTTCTCAAGCATATCCAACGCGTATTGTCTTTGTATCATCCAAATTCCTGATAAAGTATTGACAATTTCAATTCCCAAGAAATATCTCAACTCACCAAGGTCCTTCATGTTGAATTCTCTCAACAAACTCTTCTTGACATGCAAAATTTGCTCAACATGACTTCCAGTGAGAATCAAGTCATCAACATAGATAACAGTAACGACGATCTCTCCATCAACATGCTTCAAAAATAATGAGTGATCAGCAGTAGATTGTTTAAATCCAATCTTCTTCAAGAATCTGGTTATCTTTTCACACCAAGCTCTAGATGCTTGCTTCAAACCATACAATGCTTTCTTCAACTTACACACATAATATGGAAACTCTGGATGTTGATAACCCTCTGGCTGTATCATATAAACTTCTTCTTCCAAGTCACCATTCAAGAATGCATTATCCACATCCATTTGCCGTAACTTCCAACCGAACATACTTGCCATTGCTATCACCAATCTGACTGTTGTCATCTTTGCAACTGGACTAAATGTCTCATCATAATCAAGACCTTTTGTTTGTGCATAACCTTTAGCAACACGCCTCGCTTTGTATCTTTCCACACTACCATTTGACTTGCACTTGACTTTGTATACCCATTTTGAACCAATTGCTTTCTTTCCACTTGGCAAGCGAACCAAATCCCAAGTGTCATTCTTCAGAAGAGCATCCATCTCATCATCCATAGCTGACTCCCATTCTGATTTTCCAATTGCCTCTTGAAAACATGTAGGCTCTTTATGTTGCACACGTGAAACCATGTATGCATAATGTGTACGCATGTAACCGTTGTATGTCAATCTATCAACTGGATAACTCACCCTCTCTGATCTTCTCAACTGTGGTGCACTCTTCTCTTCAACTCTTGCATATGGGGGTACATATTTCTCAATATGCTTACTGCTAGGTGTCCTCAAATGTGGTAAACCATGCTCTTTATCGAGGCTTTCATCTCTAGAACTCTCTTCAACCACTTTCTTCTTGCCTTTCTCGTCTTGCTTCTTATCTCGCAAACGACTGCTCCATGGGTTGACACTTCCTGTACTCTCCTCTGTCATATGTGGTCCTGAAATAGTTCTTGTTGATGGTCCTGGCTTATCAACAACATGACGCACATTCTCTTGCTCTTCATACTCATCTTCTATCATCACTGGCTTTGGTTTATACCATGGTTCATGCTCACAAAATTTGACATCTCTACTGACATAAACTTGTCTTGTCGTAGGATCATAGCACTTGTAACCTTTCTTTTCAACTGGGTAGCCCAAGAATATACACTTCACTGCCTTTGGATCCATCTTCTTTCTTGCTTCATTTGGCACATGAACATAGCAAACACATCCAAAAACTTTCATGTAGGAAACTGTTGGCTTGATCCCATAAAGTCTCTCATAAGGTGAAATTTCATGAATGGCAGTTGTTGGTGTTCGATTCATAATGTGTACTGCTGTATGAACTCCTTCAGCCCAATATGTTAATGGCATATTCATCTCATTCATCATGGCTCTTGAAATCTCTTCTATGACTCTATTCTTTCTCTCAGCAACTCCATTTTGTTGTGGTGTGTATCTACAAGTAATCTGTCTTCTTATGCCTTGTTCACGTAAGTAATCATCAAAACTGTGTGACATGTACTCTCCCCCTCCATCTGTACATAGTCATTTAATTTGACAACCATTCTCTTTCTCAACCATAACTTTGAACTCCAAAAATACCTCAAATGCCTCTGACTTTGCCTTTAGAAAGTAAACCCATGTCATTTTGCTGTAATCATCCGTAAATGTGATAAAATATCGATAACCATTTGGTGTAGCATGATCACAAGGTCCTCAAATATCTGAATGAACAATTTCCAAAGGACTTTGGCTAATTCTCCCTTTCTTTGGAAATGGTAAACGAGATTGCTTTCCAAATTGACAAGCTTCACAAACATGATCAAAATTCAATCTGCCAAACTTTGGTAATCCACGTACAATTTGATTTGATTGCATATGCTTTAGTCTTCTAAAATTGACATGACCAATCCTCTTATGCCATAACTCTGCCCAATCATCTTGAGTGGCTGATTTGTTTGCATACATACCGCTGTGTAAACATGGATCTCCAGCTTCCAATGAGAGCAAGCGACCTTTCTTTCTTCCACGTGCCAATATCTTGCCTGTTCTGCCTTTGTGAAACTCCTCTATGAAGCAGCCATAACGATTAAAACGGACTTGCAACCCTTGATCTGTCATTTGTCCAACTGATGCTAAATTCTTTGTGATTGAAGGCACATATAGAACATCTCCCAATGTGTTGTATGTCCCGTCTTTTTCTAGCAATGGAACTGAACCAACATGTGTAATCCGATGCATAGTATCATCACCTGTAGCGACAAACTCATCCTCTTCTAACTTCTCTTTTCTGTCAAACCATTCACCATGATATGTCATATGATTTGTGGCACCACTATCTAAATACCAATCATCTGTATGATGTGGCTCCACCATGCTTCCAACAACATGCTCCATAGGAAATAAATATCCACTTGATCTATTGTCATATATATTTTGATCATGAGGATTGTATCCAGCAAAGTTTCCTCCATGTCTGCCATAACCTCGGCCTCTTCCACCACGATCACGATTTTGATTTAGCCTTGTGTAACATTCTCTTTCAAAGTGACCATAAATGCCACATCTGTTACAATATCCATCTCTTTGAGGATGTACAAATCGTCCACCTCCACGTCCACAAGTTCGGGCTCTCCCCCTGCCTCTTTGGCTATAATCGTTGTAACTTTGACTTTGTTGGTTTTGCCATTGACCTCTTCCAACATTGTTTCCACGACCATAGTTTCCTCTTCCACCTCTATTGTTTCCACGACCTCTAGAGTAAAAAACCTGATCTCTGGAATTGTTATTTGATGTAGAAGGACCTGACTTGCCTAACTTCACCTCTTCTTGCAAACAAAGGTTTACTAACTCTTCAAAATCAGGCATGTGTCCTCGAACAGATATAGATGTATCCAATGACTTGTATTCCGATCGCAAACCATTCAATGCCACTGAAACTAAGTCATCATCTAGAACTTCAAAATTAATGCTTGCAAGATCTTCCTGTATTTGCTTTATCTCTGTCACATAATCTGATCTGGATCTATTTCCTCGCCATACACAATGTAACCTTTGCTTCAAGTGAACTTTTCGTGGTTCTGTATTGGAGATTTTCATTCTTGCTAGTATCTCCCATGCTTCCTTTGGAGATTGAGCCTTCTTCACATGTGGTATAAAGAAGTCACTAATGCATCGTGAAATCCAATGCATCACTTTCCTTGAATTCTCAATCCACTTCTTGTAAGCTTCTACTCCTGCTTGCCATGTTTTATGTGCTTCAACATTCTCTCTATTTGGTTCCAAACCAACCTCGGGACACTCTTGTTCACCTGTACTATAATCCCATAAACCTTTGCCCATGATAAAGTTCTCCATCCTGTAAGACCATATGCTGTAGTTCTCTCTGGTGAACTTCTCTCCAACAATCTGTGTGACTTGAGTTGAACTTTCTGCCATCTTCACTCTCTCAATTTCTTTCAAAGGATTTTGACAAAATTTTGGCAGAATTTCGTTTGTATTCGGACAATATCTCAAGTGACAATCTCAACCAAAGTGCTCATAAACACTGACAGAAAATCTCTCACTGCCAAGGGAAAATCCACTGACTCACTTTGCCACAGACTGACTCAGTACTATGCATAAATACTCTAAAACAATGTCCACATGGACCTGTTAACCCTCACGGCTCACGGACACCCCATCACCTACGACGGACGCGTATTATGTATTTGGTAGAGTCAGGTACCGGGCTTGTCGGACCAATAGGAAAAGGGTAAGAGTGATCGCCGATGAGAGGCGCACTCTAACTGGGACATTCAAGGGATTAGTTGGCTAATCATGGGCGCCCAAGTGTGAATGGGGTGAGCTCATATAAAAGCCAACTAAACCTAAAATTCACTCATTCTCTCATTTGTGCAATAGAAGAGTGCTCTTGCTCCATCTCCATCTCCATCTTCTTCTTCTTCACCTCCTTGTGTGTGTGTGTATGTGAGAGAGAGAGAGAGAGGGAGAGTGTGTGCGCGATCGAGCATTACGAAGGCACGACGGCGGCGAAGCGGTTGAGCGCGGCACGACTCCAGCTTCTTCTTCATCACGGAGAGGAATCCACCACGAAGGCGAGCGTAGAACGGTGAGTGACACACCCTTTGCTCTCTTGAGCTTGCTAGTTTAGGCTTGTTGTGTGCTTGGAGCCATTTGTGGCTCGCACACGGTGTATCGGAAAGTTCTTTGCTTCGACAGTGCGGCAAGGAGCGCACAATTTTGGCGCCGCTGCCGGGGAAATGCCCTACACTAAGCTCGGTTAAGCACTTTACGCTTTCTTGTGGTGCAATTTCTATCATAGGAAAGGTAGGGAATGAGTGTGTGTAGTTGTGTGGAGAAGGATTTGTGAAGAAGGAAGGTGTGTGGTTGTGTGGAGAAGGTTTTTTGTTACAGTGTACTGTCTTTTTTGTTTTCTGTTAAAGAAGGAGTTACATTTTTTTTGCAATGTACTGTTAGAATTAAGGTATTAGCTATGGAATGTTAGTTCTGTAAGGTTCAATGTTAGTTCTGTAAGGTTAGTTTTGTAGATCTGTTAGCTACTGTAGTACTGTGTAAACAGTGTTAGAGTGTGTGTGGCAGTATCTCCATTAGCTATAAGTAGATAAGTTAGGTGTAGGTTAAGTGTGTGTGTGCGCGCGCGCGCGGCGCGGCCGCGGCGACTTAAAAAAAATAATTAAAAAATTCAAAAATTTATTTTCGGGCTGGGGATCATTCCCCAAGCTCAAGCCCAAACCTAGACCTTAGTCCTCAATTTTAAAAAATAGTTTATACACCTTTTTATATTTAAAAACTATTTTTAGGATTTCGAGGACTATAAAAACTATTTTTAGGATTTCGAGGGCTTCACGTAGCCAAATAGAGAGCTGTAAAGCACGGCACGTTCCTTTAGCTAAAACGTTCGTCTTGAGCTATTACACGCCATATTTTGTGGCTCGGTTACAAAAAATAACCAAAAATAACGAAAAACTTGGGTTATAAACAACTAAAAAAAAAAAAAAAAAAACTAAGTGAGCGGCCTTCACGGGCACTCACCAACGCGCTTAGAGTGTGGAAGTCATATGAACCTACGCTCTGGGCGAGTGTTAGAGCACGAGCATATTGGTAGTGCCTCCATTTACGCGGGCACCCATTATTCCTCCACCCTAGGTTCTGGACCTTCGACCGAGACTCAAGGTAGCGCGACCCAAGATCCTCATATCGCGTCTAGTGATTCTTCCTCTGACTACGAAGTCATGGAGGGGTATCCTACACCAAACCCTGATATTTCAAGTCAAGACATGCATGCCATGGGCCCACGGCCCGGGTCCAGCGTGTTTAGCCACTTAAAAGAGACCCTTAGTAGAGCTACTCGCTCCGAACATGCGGTTAATGAAATAAATGAAGGGAGTGGGGAAGTAAATTCGTCATTCATGCCTAAAATAGAATCTATGATTCTTGAGAGTGTGCATGTGAATGTCCATCCACTGCACCTCTTGATCCTTTAGGACTATCTCCCTCTGAGGTTTTACTACCCGATGGTAGGAGTCTTGCCGAAGTACAAGAGATCGAACGCTATATGCAAGCAACAAGGGAGAGGGAAATTGAGAACCTACGAGGGCTAGAACAAAGTCGAGCCCTGAAAGCAAAGGCTCCTATGACAACAATCATACCAGCCGAGCAACCGAGTGCTCCTAAGGTAGTAGTCACGGAGGGGCAAGCAATGGGGAGCAATAATGCTTCCACTTCAAGGGAAACCTCTAGCACGCCAGGCCTAGATGGGATATTCCTAAACGAAAATTGGGAGTATGACCTACAAGTAGAAGCTTTAACTGATCGGTACACATGACACACCTATCATGTGGGTTGGTTAGATGTTCTACAATCCACATCGGGTGCTACTAGCATAGATGAGCAACAACAGAAAGTCTGTGATGTCCTCCATAGGATTGTCGAGTTAGAAAGACAGAACACAGGGATCAACATGCCTTCAACAGGCCTAATGAGATTCTTGGATACGGGAAAGGCCAACCAACCAACCCTGTCACAAATGGAGACCCCCTGAGTGAGCCCCATTGATCCTCCATATGTTGTTTCGCCAGGAGCCTCAGTACAATCTGAGCCCACAAGTGGCAGCTTTACCTTCCCATATCTAGCTCATCTTTCTCTTAATGACACTACAGCTACCATGCATATCCCAATGGTGAGCATGACAAGAAGTACACCATGGAGTTCATTTGTTAACACTGCGCCGATGCCTAGTAGCACAGTGCCCCCAACTATACCTACATGTATGTATCAATCATGTGCACATGTTGTACCTCAGCCTCATGTAGCTCCTACACCTCCGATTATTCCAAGAGCTTACAATCCACAATGGAATTATCCAAGCTCTTATACAAGTGGAGCCATGCCATTTAATAATAACATGGCATATCAAGCACCCCCTATGCCTAGGGCCACGCCTGTAAACTTTGGACCACCGTCTGGTACACCACCACACGAAATATGGGATCCAAGAGCCGCACGTATGCCAAGGCCAAGGCCAACTCCCATCTCACATGTGGTTCCAGGAGCACATACACCCATTATACCTGCTCAAATAGGAGATTTGGCAGCATTTGCTCAAACTATCGGTCGCTCTATTGCGGAAAACATGCGTGGTGCACCTTATAGAGAGCCTAGGAGCAAGGCAGTTCAAGTAGCTAAGCTCACACAGAAATTCAATGGAGATGGAGATGCTAGAAAGCATATGGAAGTCTTTGAACATGTGTGCGATTCCTTGGAAGAGCACAATGAGCTACATAAGTGTAAGGCTTTGAGTTTGACCCTAAGCGGAAAGGCTGGAGATTGGTATAGAACCTTAAGAGTAGAAGAAAAAACGATCTCCTCTACTCTTAGGAGACTGTTCTTAAAAGAATACATACGAGAGGGAGTACTTTGGGGTGTAGCCTCTCAGCTCCAGAAAGCCCAACGAGAAGAAGGTGAATCCGTGAGAGACTTCATTAGTCGCCTAAAGAATTTGAATTCTTGATGCAATCCAAACGAGCGATTCAACAACAACCAATTGCTCGATAGATTCATTAGGGGACTACGACATGAAAGTATCAATAATGGCCTAGTCATTAGAGGTATCACTACTTGGGAAGCAGTCACCATGAATGCAATCCAATTGGAGGATAATTTAATGATTGCAGGAGAAAGAGTGTCTGCCGAGCCGAAGTCAAGTAGCTCCCAAGCATCAGGGCATGAGCCAATGAAGATAAAGCCAATCGTGAAAGAGCAAACGATATCTGAGATGACTTTGGTAGATCTCACAAAGGCCATCCAAGAAAGCCTTAGGGGTAATTGTGCTCCACAAAACACTCATATGTATCCAAGAAGGGAGCAACAATGGTGCTCAATTTGCTTGGGCCCACATACTACGAGTGAATGCCCTACTTTCAGAGTAAAGTTTAACGGGACTTGTAACGCGTGTGGTAGGTATGGCCATCAAGCGAAGGATTGCCTAATGCTTAAGCGCATCATGGAAAATAGACCGCCTATAGCTTGGGCAGACTCACCTCGAGTTCCTGCATTGATGCCTACCCCACCCATGGAGCAACAGTTGCCATTACAGCACATGGTCCCTAGAACCCAAAATGTGGTCCAAACCACACCGTTGCCACCTCCAGTGCTAGGACCGCAACCCCCTCATCCAAGAGTTACACCTATGAACCAAATAGGTTGCGAGTCATCTAGTACTTATGTAGATTGCGAAGAGGACATAGACTCTAGTATCACCTATGGAGTCGACATGCTTGAGGAGTGTCCCATGTACTATATGGAAGACTATTGGGGACAAATCAAACTGGTATATCAAGCTACTGCGCTAGCAGCAAGAGGCCAAAACACTAATAGTTTTGCTAGGAGACCACCTCTTCAGTGCTACGAATGTGGTGGACCACATCGAGTAGCTGAGTGCCCCATTAGAATACAAAATAATGCCGCACTAATGCAAACCAGTCAAGGGAGTGCATTGGCAATGCCAATACTCACTTGTAATCGTTGTGGCATAGATCATTTGATCGCACAGTGTCCTAACAATCCAAACGCACCGAAAATCACACCATTGAACATAATAGAGATTGTTGATGGGACACCACCAACTATAAACATAGCACCAGTGAATGCACTCACACGGTCGATGCTCCAAAAGCAAAATTACATCCTCGAAGAGAGAGATGCTGCGTCCATTGGCCGAGCGAGAAAGAAGAAAACACGAAGAAAGAAATCCCTTAATGCTTCTAGCTCAAAACGTAGTTCAAAGACTAACATAGGGACAGGAGAGGATCCCGTGTATATGAATGACCCTGAGGATGACTCAGATTTGATATAGACCACGGAGACCAAAACTGTTACTACAAAGGAAAAAGCCAGTGAGGAGGATCACGAGAGGGAATTACGACGAACACCAAAAGAGTATTCAAAGTTAAACTACCCAGTTGCGAACCCCCAAGATAAGCCACGAGAGACAAAAAATGAGGATTGCAAGAGAAAGATTGGAACCTATCCAAACCCAACAGTGGAAATTGAACGAGTCCAACAACTGAGGGGTTTGGTGGAAGAAACTCAACGAACATTAGAACCTGAACCCAAACACATCCAGATGTCGGACACAGTGTTTCCCACACAAGTTCAAACCCACAAGAACTATAGGCCGTTAGCTATACCCAATATCATTCGGGAAGAGAGTGAGGGTAGGACATGTGAAAGTGGACACACACCTTTCCTACTAGAGAGAATGTTTGGTGAGGGTATGCCCGACCCCCTTGAGGAAGTGGAGATTCCATCTTCACCATTCTCTTGTCAGGGTCCTACGTCCCACAAGATGCCATTAAATGTTGCCAAATTGATGGATTTCATGTCTTCAGAAGTTAGAACCACCATCATGTCCAAACTATATAAAGACCCCGAGCTAGTCTCAGCTCTTCGAGCCTTCCTCAATGGAGAATTACAGGCCGGATTACCACAGTTTGCACATATGAACAAACCTGACTCGGTAATGAATGATGAGGAACATTTAGCACCACCATCTGACCTAGCGGGACATGAATCTGTAATTGAAGTACCCGTTAACAAGTTGGGGCAATACTTTGAAGGTGATGAATCTAATGCTACTCTGCCAATTACTACTAAAGGATTAACTGTAAAGGGAGTCCTTGACGGTGGTGCGGGAGTCAGCATGGTGACAAAGAGTTGTTGGGAGTCTATGGGGCGACCTCACCTTGAAGCCACAAGCGTAGTGGTAAAAATGGCTAATGGATCTATTGTTACGCCTATTGGAATGCTTAGGATCTCAGGATCAAGGTGTTGGGACACAAGGTAAGGCAGACTTTCATTGTTATGGATTTTTCCAAGCATCCTATGTCATTTGAGATGATCTTAGGGCATCCATTCATGAGGGAAGCAAAAATGGTGCATGACTGGTCCAAAAACCACGTCTACTTACAGTTCCAAGACTCTGTCATTCGAGTTGATCTTTTAAGTGGTCGAACGCATCCTCTAGGAAATAAATTCATCATTGATAATCGATCAGACACAACAATTCACTCAGCTCCATTACAGTATTGTTACACGTGTAACGAAGACACGGATATTGGGGAGGACTCTCCTTATATGGATATCCTACCCGGAATGGCTGAGTCAGACAATGTCGATTGGGTACACCTAGCGGCAACTATAGATACATGGGGAGCTAGAAGAACAACCTGGGTAACACCAGATGGGGAAGAGATACCACACATTGCACCAGTAAACATGTTAGGTGTAGCGCATGTAACATCCGATGATAAGAAAGAGGCACACCTACCTGAGAGTGAAACCGATGATTCCTCAAAGGCTTCAGGCCAATACACATCAGAAACGGAATCTCAGGGAGAAATGGATTCAGAACCTAAGGAAACATCGAGTGAGCCAAGTATAGAAACTGAACACTCAAGGTCTAGTACGACCATCTATGGTAATTTATATGAGAGTGAAGAAGATACAAGCGAAGACCTATCAAGCGAGTCGAGTTCAAACATTTACCAAAATCAAAACCTTAACAAGAAACAAAGGTCATATAAAAGATGACGATATCGAGCGAATGTGAGAGCTAGGATAAACAAGGAAAGATCTACTGCAGAATGGCTTAGCTATCTAGGGGCATGTGATGCTCATGGAAAGCTAGTAGACAATTGGGGTGAGCATCTCCAGAGTGTCATGTTGTGCAGCCCGCGACCCATTGACCTCGCTCAATTGGAGGTTACAGAGCCGAAATTGAGTCGAACTATAAGAAGACGTCAAAACCGAGAGTTAGCACAACAACAAAAGGAGGCAGAACTAAAAGAAAGGTCTCCGTCAGGACAAGAGCCTGCTGACTTACATACGGCTCCTGAACATTTTAAATCTTATACCACGGGGGAGCGAAAGGTTGTGTATGCCAAAGCCCAACGAATACCTACCAATGGAAGCAGTGGAGTCTATGATGGTCCAGCGGTAGTTAAAGAGATAGAATTAGCAGAACCAGGTGAGGAGTCTAAACCAGTCTTTATTGCTCAAGACCTTACCGAAACTGAAGAGGCTGTACTTAAGGAGCTCCTCAAGGAATACAAGGATATCTTTGCTTGGACATATCATGACATGAAGGGCGTTCCACCTTCTGTGGTGCAACATACAATTCCCATGATCAACACTGCTAAACCCGTCCAGCAACGACCCTATCCAATGAATCCTAAGTACGCCAAAATTGTAGAAGAGGAGATTGAAAAACTTATCCAATGTGGATTCATATACCCTATTGAGCACTCAGAATGGGTTTCTCCAATAGTCATCGTGCCAAAAAAGAATGGGAAACTAAGAGTGTGCGTGGACCTCAAGAAAGTTAATGCAGCTACTAGGAGAGATCATTATCCCTTGCCATATTCAGAACACGTGCTTGAAAGAGTTGCGGGCAAGGAAGCTTATAGCTTTTTAGATGGGTACTCTGGTTACAATCAAATCACAATTGCATTAGAGGACCAAACTAAAACTGCTTTTATCACAGAGTTTGGAGTGTTTGCATTTCGTGTTATGGCTTTTGGCTTAACGAATGCACCTGCTACATTCCAACGATTAATAAACAATGCGTTTAAAGAATTTCTAAGGGAGTTTTGGGAAGCTTTCCTAGACGACCTTTGTGTTTATTCTTCTTGGGAGAAGCATTTGTTATATCTACGAAAAATATTTGAAAGGTGCAGATTTTATCGTATCTCATTGAACCCTTTCAAATGCCAATTTTGGGTTAAGCATGGAGTCATTCTAGGGCATATAGTGTCCAAGAACGGGATATCCATAGATGAGAGTAAGATTAAAGCCATTGCCGATTTGCCACCACCTACGAACTATAAAGGAGTTCAAAGATTTATGGGCCATGTTGGTTATTATCGAAGATTTATTTTAAACTTTGCCGAGATAGCGCGTCCATTGTACAAGCTTCTTATCGAGTTTCACTGGACGGAAGAATGTCATCAATCTTATGAGTTATTAAAGAAGGCCCTAACAAGTGCTCCAATCCTGCGAACACCCGATTGGAATGTACCTTTTCATGTGCATATTGATGCATCAAATTTTGCTATTGGGTGTGTTCTAACTCAACCAGGAGAACATAAATTGGACTAGCCTATTAGCTTTGCAAGTCGCCAATTAAATGATGCCGAGATGAACTACACTACTACAAAGCGCGAAGGTCTAGCTATGATTTACGCAGTAAAGAAATTTCGCTATTACCTTCTTGCTACCAAGTTTGTGTTTTATGTTGATCATCAAGCATTTCTATATTTGGTAAACAAGCCGTGTTCCACAGGTCGAATTACATGATGGTTGTTAATTCTTCTTGAGTTTGACTTCACCGTTGTTGTGAGGCCTGGGAGGAAACATGTCATGGCGGATCATTTATCTCGTATCCCTAATGGCGAAGCTCCTACGGGGGTTGATGATGAATTGCCTGATACTCCTTTGTTCATTGTTGAGACAATGCCTGAATGGAGTGAAAAGATTGTTAACTTCTTAGTTAATGGTTTTCCACCCAAGGAACTGCGAAAAGATATAGCTCGAAAATTAATCAAGGAATGCGAACCCTATTGCTTACTGGCTGGAACTCTCTATAAGAGAGGAAAAGATGATGTTCTTAGACGTTGTGCCCGCGAGGATGAGTATTTATATATTCTACAAGAGGCACACATGGGTGTAGCTGGTGGTCACTTTTCAGGAAACTTGACTGCCCGAAAGATTTTACAGTCAGGCTATTGGTGGCCCACTCTGTTTAAGGATGCATCACTTTTTTCAAAGGGATGTGATGAATGCCAACACTTCAACAAGCCACAAAGAAGGGATAGGATGCCTCTACATCCCATCAAGGTAACCCAACCATTTGAAAAGTGGGGCTTAGACTTTGTAGGACCGATTAGTCCGGCTGCACGTAACACGCAATCACGATATATCATTGTGGCTACCGACTATGTAACCAAATGGGCTGAAGCAAAAGCAACACGAAAGGCGGATGCAAAAACAACAGCTAAGTTCCTCTTTGAGAACATTATCACACGTTTTGGATGCCCCTTTGAACTTGTGAGTGACAATGGAACTCATTTTATAAATGAAGTAATAAAAGAACTCACATCAAACTTCATGATATCTCACCACAAGTCTACACCCTATTATCCCCAAGCAAATGGCCAAGCTGGGAGTACCAACAAAACTCTCATCTCCATTTTGACAAAGACATTTGAGGCTCATCGCACTGATTGGGACCTAAAGCTTACATCAGCTTTATGGGCTTATCGTACTGCGTATAAAGTTGCTATTAATTGCACACCGTTTAAGATGGTGTATGGCCAAGAAGCAGTTATGCCATGGGAGTTTGTCATTCCTAGTCTTCGAGTAGCTTCTCAAGAAGGTTGGGATGGTAACCCCTTAGTGGAGAGATTATATATCCTGGAAAGGCTAGATGAAGAGAGGCAATTAGCTGTGCGAAATGCTGTAGTGGAGAAGGATAGGAGAAAGAGTGGTTTGATAGCCATTTAAAGGATAAAGACATCAAGGTTGGTGATAAAGTTCTTATGTACGGGGTACGTAATGAAAAGAAGAAATTGAAATACGCTGGTAAGGGACCATATCGAGTGTGTGAAATTACCCCGCAAGGTACCATTCGTGTAGAGACTCTAGATGGAGTTGAAACCATTGGATTCCTTAATGGGAGTAAATTCAAAAGATATTATGATCCTCTAATCCAGGAAGAGTTGCAAGCCATCCATCAAAAGAAGGCTGCCAAGGAACAAGCAGAGCTTTAAAAAATCCAAGCAAGAGTTGAGGCTCAAGAACGACAACAACGTCTTAGACGCCAACGAGAGGCTAATCTGGAAATCACGCAAGCATTTTTCGAGGACACAGATGACGACTCATTAGAATCTGAGCCACCCCTACGATACCCAATTGAGCTATATAGCCCCTATGGGAAAGTGCTATACAATGCCTTATTAGATACGGGAGCTAAACACAATTTGTTATCCTATGGAGTTTGGTGTCAATTAGGGAAACCGACCCTATCCCCGAGTACGATGCAAGTCAAGGGCATTAATAAAAAGAAAACTGCTATTCTTGGAGTCCTTCAGACCCCTGTTGTCTATGACAATGGAAGCATAGTGCAAAGGTTTCTAGTCATGCCCGCGGGAGCTATGGAAGGCCACGTAAACTTGGGACGCACGTGGATGTTGGCAACCAAATGCACTATTGATTGGGATACTGTTAGTGTCACGACGCGACCACCGACTCTTACCCCTATCATTCAAGCAAAGTCACCTACGTTGCAAACTCTAGCAAAGTTGAAGGACAGCCAACATTCACAAGCCAAGGTGGTTAACTTGTCTTTGCCGGCTACCCATGAATCTAGCACTTCAACACTTGTAGTTGCAGCAAGCAGTAATATTGCACGTACTCAACCTGCACGACCTAAGAGTACATATCAATGGGTCCCCAAGGCCTTACTTCCAACTACCTCAACCCTCCCATCCATTCCAAGAAAAAATTTCCTGGGAAAACCAAGAGCGCGCCCTAAGAGAGTCAAGACCAAATCACGATGGATTCCAAAACAACTATTAGAAGCCCAAGGCTACTATGATGGAAATGAGCAAATTTGGGTACCTAAACGTAAAATGTGTCCTTCCCTATCGACAACAAACCCATATGAGTCAAATAGTGTAACGCTAAAGCCAATGGCAGACCGTGGGAAGGGAAAGATCACAGAATGCTACACACCTAGTCCAGAGCTAGTTTGGGCTCCAAGGCAAAACCAATTTATTCCACCTAGCTCAGGAAGGGGGGAATTCCACGAAGCTTCTAGCTCCTCATGTAATACATCCATAGAGGTAAAAGCTTCTACACAACCTCCATCTATAGTAATGGACCTCCATGAAGCTACAAAAGAGTCCACACCTCCCAGTGTTCAAGAATCACCTGATGAACCACTTCAAGTTTGATCCTGGGAGAGTACCTTACCACCCTTGCAACTTGACGAGGCACCTAGGGTAATAGAAAACTACTGGCAAAAATCCTCACCTATTACCAACTGGAACAATTGGTTTCAAAGGGTGACAAGATCATTTCAAACGGTATGATCTACCCAAGGAAGGGGAGAGTGTTTGTGGACATCCATCATTCACTTGCTTCCCTCTCAACCTTTCTCCCTGACCTCTTAATCTCCGATCTTAGGGAATGTATATATAAAGCCTTATACTCACAAAAACAAGATAAAAAAGTAAAAGAGCAAGAGCCATAACACAAATCATAAAAACAAATTATGCACAAGAACACGGCCCTTGTAATATTTGCACTCTAACCATCATCTATTTGCGTGTACAGATATGGCTAGTACGCTAGAGTCATCCACTCCTGCCTTGGGTGAGAGGTACCCTCGTTACTTTTCACAAATATTTCACATGGTCTTTCCAGTGCTTGCATGTGAATGGGATTTGATAGGTAGGCTAGCATGTGAGAGGAATTTTGAGGAGTTAGAATGGTTGATACGTCTCTTGACCACGTCCGATCCATACTTAGAAGAGAGCGTTTCTCCCATTGCACAAGCCTACCCTTTTGACCAAGATGACTATAGGCGCCTAGTGACCTTCTTAGTAAACATGGGCACCTATGATGAAGAAGAAAATTTACACGACTACACGGATGGCACATATGGTCTCATGGATGATGACTTTGTTTATCTCGACGACGAGGATAGGGGTTTATCCTTAGGGTTTCCCCCCAACCTCTACAATATCCTATTCCCTTGACTCTCTAGAGGGAGTGCAAATAATTAGGTTAGGGTTTCTTATGTTTTTTGTTGTGTTCAATAAGTGTTGGTACCTTTTTCCACTAATGTGCCTCCTGGAGGTATTCCTTTTGTTTCCTAGTGTGTACAGGAGCGTGTTGCTATTGGTAGGATTTGGACCTTCATGGAATCTTTATCTCGACTCACTCTTCAAATCAAGCGCGACCATCGACACAAACAGGTGTTTCTTGTCCATTAGCATTGCCCCTTATCTTTTTTGCATCTATGATTGTCAGCTTTAATTGTGATTGGTAGCCTAAAATTCACCGCATTTGCTTAGTATCAAACATTTAATTCAATGTAATTTTTTGTCATAATCACTTGTCTAGGTTTAAAAATCAAGCAGTCCGACAAACTAGTTTAACCAAGTTAGGTGTTAGAAATCTTCTCTTAATACCATGGGGAATGCCTTTCTAATAATTAATGGTTACTTAGGTTCTTAATCTGATTTAGGCAGCATTGTGTGAAATGTACTAGGGCTTTCTAGTGGGCTTGACCCTATTGACCTTTAGCTTAAGTATTATAAAGGGAGTTTACTGGTGTGATGAGCCTGGGAGGTGTATCAGTGTTATATGACCCCCCAAAGTTACAAAATTAAAATGCTGAAAATGAACAAACAAAAAATCAAAGTGCCACACTGTAAAATCTTAAGCTAGAAGAGAAATCTCAGCTTGATTTGGTACTTCACTCACATGTATTGCCTATGGTACTAGAGCCCTAGAGGTTCCCAGTGTGGGCGCTTTTCCTTGAAAAGCAAAAAACCCAAGGCATACAAAATAAGCACACACATCAAATTGAATCACTGTGAAAAGACTTTGGGGGGTCAAAGAAAAAGTAATCAGTCAGGCGATGATTTCATGAGAAATTCCTTTTATGGTAGCTTAACTACAAGGTCTTCTAGATATAGCCTCTAGTCAGCCCTCGAACATGAATACTTGGCTCTCGCGATTAAACAACTTAATTGACCACTGAGAATTAAGAAGCTTACCCATGGTATTAATATTCGATCTCTAGTGCCTTTCGACTGTCAAATTAGCGACCCCAAACTTGTTTAATTTTTTACCTTTACATCTGTTTATGCATTTGATTACATTGCAATTTAATGTTCATTGCTGACAAATTGTTTGAAATTCTTTTACCAATCAATGTGTCTACCTAAAACTGCATATGATTTTTAATCACTTATGAGAATGCAATTACTGTGCCAATGTTGTTTGATTTTACAGTGAATGAAGAAGGCTAAGGACATTCATCTCAAATGCTCTTCCACCTCGACGAACGAGCTTCAACTCAATAGCTTCCGAGGACGGAATCTACATCAGGAAGGGGGGCATGTTAACCCTCACGGCTCACGGACACCCCATCAACTACGACGGACGCGTATTATGTATTTGGTAGAGTCAGGTACCGGGCTTGTCGGACCAATAGGAAAAGGGTAAGAGTGATCGCCGATGAGAGGCGCACTCTAACTGGGACATTCAAGGGATTAGTTGGCTAAGCATGGGCGCCCAAGTGTGAATGGTGTGAGCTCATATAAAAGCCAACTAAACCTAAAATTCACTCATTCTCTCATTTGTGCAATAGAAGAGTGCTCTTGCTCCATCTCCATCTCCATCTTCTTCTTCTTCACCTCCTTGTGTGTGTGTGTATGTGAGAGAGAGAGAGAGAGGGAGAGTGTGTGCGCGATCGAGCATTACGAAGGCACGACGGCGGCGAAGCGGTTGAGCGCGGCACGACTGCAGCTTCTTCTTCATTGCGGCGAGGAATCCACCACGAAGGCGAGCGTAGAACGGTGAGTGACACACCCTTTGCTCTCTTGAGCTTGCTAGTTTAGGCTTGTTGTGTGCTTGGAGCCATTTGTGGCTCGCACACGGTGTATCGGCAAGTGCTTTCCTTCGACAGTGTGGCAAGGAGCGCACAGGACCTGTATGCAAATGCAATCCATACGCTGTCATGTACCACATATCCATACATCCACCTTCTTCCCATAGTCGTAAACGACATATGAGGTCTTTCGCGGGGCTAGTCGGGGGTTCGCTCCAGTACCTAATCCACCTTGCCAAGGTACCAAAGCTCCCAAGGCAAGGCTTCAAAAAACCTCACTCGACCCTCACAAAGGCTGTAGTTTTCCAAAATACATTGTCCGCATATCCATACATAACCACAAAGTACTCAATCTGACAATATAACCGCCTCAACTTCTTCCCATAACCTTTCTTACATAGGCGGCTGTCCATAACGGACCCACAACAACCAAACATAATCTTCGATAACTCAATATCATGATGCAAAAGCTCTATGTCGCTCTCCAAAACCTGTGTAAATGCTGAATTCTTCACCTGTAACCTGTAAATCTACTGTCGAGTGCAAAACTCGACATCTCCTATGCTTGTGTGAACTGGCTGTTTGCTGCAGAAAATTGCAGATTTTGGCAAATCTGAGTATGCCAATGCGTCCGGAACGCCCAAAAACATAAAGATAGACTCCTGGATCACTGTATTCCGAGTTCGGGTGAGGGAGTTATGACCAAAAAACCTCTCTTTTTTTACTGCCTTCCAGAGCTGCGGAAACCTGTGTATTGACTGTAGCTCCTTAAACTGAGCTCTGATACCACTTTGTAGAGTGCGCAGGTGATGGAGAAGGTAGGAAAGAAGACTACACACACACACACACCAACACACATCGAGACACACACACACCATCGTTACCCTGTAGCAGCCATTCAACGAGCTGCTCTTCTCTTCTTCTTCTTTGAACTATTATCCAAAGTATATTTACAACATAGTATAGTCAGTGTCCAGCCGCCCATAGCACAATGGGCATATTCTTTAACATCATATTCTTTAACATCACTATCATCCTGTTGGTGGAACATAACTCAAACGGAAGTGCCGGGCCCGTTAGGGTGGACCAAGCCGCTGCTCCCCAAGTGTACTGTTGAGCCGTGGAAAGAGCAGACATCAGCGGAAGAAATCGAAGCCACAACAGTTGTACCAAAGGATAGTCCCAAAGACAGTGACGTTGAATCTCCACAAGATGGTCACAAGCTGCACATGTGACCGAGAGACCACTATGCACTAGCCAACTCCCAACTGTTGTAGCTCTGTGTGTGACCAGCCACTGAAACAAGGTGACTTGCCTCGGCTGTCCGGAGTCCCACAACCTCTCCCAAAAGGCTGCCAAGAACTCAGCTGTGAGACCCTCCTCCTACCAATGAGGTGATGCAGCAGGGTGGGGCTCTCTCTGTGCTGCTAGTATATGATGTCCCAGTCGAACAATGTATTGTAAGAAGGGGACACCTGGGTGGTCTGCAGAAGAGAAAGGGTCCCTACAAAGCCACTCACCAGGATCCCACTATACTCGTGCTAGTGGACAGCACTCCCAAGCCCACAGCCTCTAGTGTCCAGTCTCAAGAACTGCTGGGTCAGGATCGATGACACAAGTCCTTCCACAGATGTTGACCACTCGGATCCTTGGAAAACAACACTCTGCCACCTACGGGGCCTCTACTGCAACTCGCTGTAAGCATCCCTCACCCTGTAGCTCGAAGAAAAGGGATGTAACAGTCTCTGAGCAGGCCCGGACTGAGATGAGAACCTCCAGTTGTGTGAAGGCTCCCATCCACGTGGGTGCTACTTGCTCGAGAGGCGTGAGCCACTCAACTGGAACTGCCTCTGAGATGTCCTGGCACATGCTGTGCACCCCTCTCATGCCCTATAGCTGGAAACCTTGCAGCTCCTCTGACAAGCCTGAAAACTCTAACCAGTCACCTAAAGAGCGCGTTGGACCCAGTGCCATGGGACCCCAGGAAACATGAGGCCGCCTGCCAACCAAGTGGCCTCTGAGTGCTAACCATGGGGTTCCAAACAAGGGGCTGTCGTAGGCGCTCCTCTGTGCAAGTAGGCTGTCGCTACTATAGGCCTCGCCGCAAGAGCTCCCAAGATCGAAGCAAACTCATAACAAAGAAGTCCTCCAGTCTCCTGCTCAAACCAACTCTACGCATCTCTGTGAAGATCCATCTGGTCGAAGGTCGCCAGGGGTCTCCAGCCAGAGGCACCCTAGCACGAAGCCGCTATAGCAAGAACTCCTTCCAGGGCTACTCACCTAGAAGTAGTCTTTTGACTATGAACTTCCCAAGAAGGGCTCTGGTTTGATGTGTTGGGTCAATGATCCCAAGCGCTCCCTGTGAACAAGGAAGAGTGATGACCTGCCAAGCCACTTTGGCTCGGGCTATCTGAGTGTACCGTCCTGACCAAAGTAAGTTCCTGATCAACCTCTCTACCTGGCTGATACAAGAACTCAAGAAGATCTAGCAAGAAGTGATGTACCACATAGTCACCAACAACACCTGGTTGGCCACTACTACTCTGCCATCCAAACAAAGTCGTGTTGAGCTCTAGTGTAGCAACTTCCTCCTGATAGACAGGAGGAGGGGAGAAATCTGCTGCTCGGGAGACAAGTCCAAACCAACCTGACAGCCCAAGTACCGCAGTGCAGTCCCTGAGGGAATCCACCTAAAACCCTCTCTTGGCATCCAATCGGGCACAGGAACACTACCAACCGAGAAAGACATTGTCTTTCTCCAGTGGATCAGTGCGCTCGATTCACAACAGAAGGTCTTTAGAGCCTGCTCACACCTGTGAAGGTTGGCCTCCTGGCCATCTAAGTACAAGGCTGAGTCATCGACAAACTCAGCGACCAGTAGCTCATCTCCCAGAATAGGGAGTTCTAAGCGCGGTAGACCAACCTGCTGCAACACCAAAAACCTGCTCATCACCTCTACATAGAACAGAAAGAGGAAGGGGTCAAGAGGACAACCCTTTCTGACCGAACATGTGAGCATGAAGCAATCACCTCTACCTCCTGCCAAAAGTACCTGACTGTGAGCCTGTCTGTAAAAAGTTGACACCCCTCTGATCCAAGCATCTGAGAAGCCCATCCTATGTAGAGTGCCCTCTAGAAAGTCCTAGTCAACTCTGTCGTATGCCTTCTCAAAATCGAGAAGAAGAATCACCAGGTCCTCACCACGGAGCCGCGCTAGGGCAAAAGCCTCCCAAAAAGTAAAGATGTTGTCAAGGATACTGCGTTCCTTGAAAAAACCTATCTCAGTCCCATATATAAGGCCCTCTAGAAGTGGCTGAATCCTCAAACTCAGAGCCTTGGCAAGAATTTTGTAGGCTGAGTTGAGGATGGTGATGGGGCACCACTGTCGAATCTCATCCAAGGAGCCACCCTCCTTGGGAATGAGGTAAATGAAGCCCTCAACTCATGCTATCATGCATCACTCATGTGTGCAAAATGTACTGAAAAGCACTACAGAGATCTGGGCCAAGAGGTCCCAGTACTCTAAGAAAAAACTAGAAGTCAACCCATCCTCACCTAGACAACTACCACGGGGGAGGGCCCTAAGAGTCATGTGCAGCTCCTCAAGCTGAAGTGGCAGCTCAAGTCTCTGACGCATCTCCTCAGTCACAAGGCAAGGCATCTGTGCCCACACCTGCTCCCTGCACATGCATCCTGATGCTCTGGCTGAGGCTCTGCAGACATTAGCTCACTATAAAAGTCAGTAGCAACTACACGCATATCCTCAAGCTCAGAAGCAACTGACCAGTCGGCCCTCCTCAATTGACTGACCTTGGCATGCGAATGTCGAGGTCCCACTACCTCAAAGAAAGCACCAGTCACTCTGTCACCCACCTGTGTCCACTGAGATGCCTGTCGATGGAAAGCAAACTCATGTTGCTGCTCCTCTGTGCTAACAAGCTCCTGCCGAGCCTGCTGTAGCTGCTCCTCCAACCAAGGACTGTCTGGATGTTGCTCCTACATCCTCTGCAACAAGGGGCAATGCCCCGTCTGAGACACTGATCCTTCTCTCTCGTTGCAGCCCAATGAGCCAAAGACTCTTGGAGAAAGAAACGACTAATATGAGCTAGTCCTGAGGCCACTCTGTCCGCAAGAGAATCCTACATGTCAAGCTCTCTGTCCATAGAGCCTCTACTCTCTCTCTGAGTGCAGAGTTTAGCAAGACCCTCTCTGGGATGCAAAGCATCCTGCTCCCTCTCCTCTACCTGTCTGCCACTGTGAGGATCATTGGTGCATGGTCCGAGAAGGAAGTCCCTTCTAGAATGCCAACTGTCCCTCCCAAGTCACTGAAATGGTCACTAGTGTAGAAGCAATCTATCCGCGATAGATTCACTCCTCCCACTCTGCGGTCCAAACGAGAGAAGGCAAGGCTGTCTGGGGGCCTCACAAAACTAGAGTGTTGCCAAACATCCGAGACCCTCAGAGTCATACAAAACCTCTCCCAAGCTGCCAGCTCAACTCCATGCACAGTAGCATGGCTACCACCAATCCTGTCAGAAAGGTCCTCCAACATGTTGAAGTCCCCCCTATGAACCAGTGTTCTGCCTGCGGCGGCAGAGACTCAACTATCTGTGACCAAAAATCTGCTCAAGCACTCGCCACATTGGGCACATAGATGTTCAGGAATCCCACAAGGCAACCCTAAACCTGCATAGTAATCCACTGAGCCTTTCCTGGCACAATAATCCCTCTGCCCACAATGGCCTGCTGCAAAGAATCCGCAATAGTCATACATACCCCACCCTGGATGCCTCTAGGTCCAAAAACAGCTGACCAAAAAGTATCATAACGTCCATGCAAGAGCTGAACACAACGTCTAATGCGGCTCTCACACAGATGGTGCTTCGGAAGAATTAGGAGATCAATCTCTCCTCCCACAAGGCAGCACTGAAGCTCCTGACGTAGTCGGCCCCACCGACGCTGAAACTGGGGCCCACTAAGTCCCTGCACGTTCCATGAGATGATCCTCATGGGCAGCGAGAGAGAACAGATGCTACCGCAGCAGCTAAACGGGCTATCTTCAAGGCTGGCTTGGATGGGGAGTAATCCACATCCGAGCGTCCTATAGATAGGCGTGACTGCAACGAGTGTCTGGCCCAAGCCCAAGCAGAGCGAGCCGTATGTAAAGCAACCTCCTCTGTTCAGCAGTCCTCATGAATGTGTACATAGCATGGCAAGCACTGTGTATCGGCAAAGAAGTAAACCACAATGTGTCTACATCTTGTTGTATTTGGAGGTGTCACCGCAAACTTGACCAATGGCCACAAAGTCTGAAGCATGTGTGTAACTCCTAGTTCTCCCATGTGGTGACAGAACTCTAGGACCTGTGTGTGCAACCATCTCAACTCTGAGTCACGAGTCCACTCCGTCTTGTCCCTGCCGCAAAGGGGAAAGGAGAAGCCAACTGCTGAGTCCAAAGCCTCTGTCCCCCTAGCTGCAAGGAACAGAACATGAACCTTGAGAAAACGAGTAAAGTCGTAGTCAAAGAAGTCCCATCGGTGCCGGATGTCAGTGCTTGTCAGACCACGAGGGATAGTTGGAAGGGGAGACGTCTGTACCTGTAGAGGGGTGTTTGGAGGTGATAACAACATACAAGTGCCCACCTAGCCAAGGCGCCCGTTGGGTCAGCAGGCCAAAGTTTTGATGTGGTCACATTATTTTTCCGATGTTTAATACATCAAACCCTGTAAAAGCCTAATGTCAATCGTCTATGTCGAGTCTAAGTCAAAGATGTAATTTTTCCAGTGATGTATGTAAAGGTCCATGAGAAGTTGGCCGCCGGCCACTTTAGAAAGCCCTAGGTATATAATAAACTAAGGTTAGTGGAAAAGAGGAGATCATTTTTTGAAGATAAGGGACTATTGAGTTACGCACAGAGAGCTACCTCTTTGCTCCAACTTGTAATCATCCCTTCTGTGGCTACGGTAATCCAAATTCAGTTTTGTTTCTTGCATTGTGTTCCTCTTACTCTGCTCTTTCATTCAAGTGTAAGCATTCAAGATTCGGTGAAGGTTTCAGACGCATCCGTTTAGGCCTTAAATCGCTGTTTTGAGTGTTTATATGCGTATTTTATGTTGTTTTGACCCTAGGAGAGGCTTTAGGGACCTAAAAACGACCCTTTAGGATCATTCGTTTACTGTTTTTGTGTACTGTGGGACGAACGATCGCGATCGTTGTACCTCTCCAGAATGCTGTGACAGTGATAGGATATGTTCCTGATAGTCCCCTGTAGCTTCCCTTCAAGTTTTGTGCGATTCCGATATGATTTGCATGGTGAACGGGCGTGATGACTGTAGAGCTGTGTAGAAGGACATAGGCAGATTACTTGGCTTTATTGCGTTTGATTTGCTTGTAGAGTTAGTAGTTGCATCTCTTCGAGTTCACTTCATTAGGATTGACAACCTAGTGAGTTTCCATGCCTCATCCGAGTCGCTTCCCTTGTATCGATAATTTTATGTTGATGCTTGAGAGCTATGCTATGGACGTCCGTCGCGGCGACCCGCAAACATTGGCGCCGCTGCCGGGGAATGAATCTTAGGTGATGAGTGACCGAGTGCGTATTCAGAGTTTCTCTTATTGTTCCAAAAGATAATTTCCATTCCATTTACATTTCAGTGAAGTATCTAGACAGGGGTTTAGTGCTTAGTGGACTCTAGGGTCGGGGGACTGGCTAGATCTACTCTTGAGAGATATAAGGAGTTGTGAGTGAGGTTGCTTTAAGCATTTTTTCTCTTCAAATTTCTTTGTATTGATTGAGTACTGATCCATCATCCATTTTTTATCCTGTTTGTTTTGTTTGATTCATTTTCTTATGTTCTTTCATTTCTGTACTTAGGAGTAGGATAAGTAAATCACATTCTAGTCAGATTTGGGGCAAAAGTTAGAGTCGAGAAACCAGAAAACCGTAACTTTGGCAAAAAGGCCATAAGACTCTGAAATTTAGAAAATCTGACCAAACAGAGCTGAAATTGATTCAAATCACAAAGTGGTAGCACCAAACACTGGGAAATACTTGTCAGAGTGAGCCTATAAAATTTCATCAGATTTGGCTCTGGTACTACGATCGCGATCGGTGTACCTCAGTGTCATAACTGTACAAGATTTGACATGTGCCTTCCTGATAAGATTCTAAACAAGTTTGTCTATAGCGACCACACCCAAAAACATCAAAAATCAAGGAAATCAGGCCACTTGGGTAAAACTAGCCTGACAGACCCAGAAACTGTAAAATATTGACTTTTGGTGATCCAAATGCAAAAAGACTTGGGGGATAGCCTTAAAACATCAGTGTCTACAAGCATGCCAAATTTGGTCTAATTTGGACTCCAAACTACGATCGCGATCGGTGCACCTCTACACAGTGGGGCTATCTGACTTCATAAGTTTGTAGACATACTTGAGGACATCCCAAATCTCAAGTTAGAGTGAAAAATACCCTCTCGAAGCCAAGATACAAGCCAAAGTTCCTGTGTTCTAGACTTGAGACTGTTTTGAGTGTTGTTTCAAGTGCAGTTCACTAAAAGTGCTCTAACTTTTGATAGACAACTCCAAACTGAGTCAGGTATAGCTAGGAAGAAAGCTTGCGAGCAATAGCTGAATTTTTCTAGGTTTCCTAATTCCAAACTTTTAGGGTACCCAGAACCAATTTCTAGAGACCAAAAAAGTCACAAATTCCTGACTTTTGAGAAACTTGATCAGGGGCAAAAAGGCATTGTGTGCACTAAGCCAAGGTGTTCTTATCAAGGACCATCTTGAGAGTATTGAGTGAGGCTTAATCATGACAACTCATCCATCATTAGGGTTTCCCACTCAACTCAGAGCTATGCCACCTACACAAACAACCAGAAATACTGCAACACCTATAACAAGAGGGTTGAGACAAGACCATGAGGCTTATCAATCATATCAAGCCAAACCTCAACGCATGGCTCATGGATATTTGTCAAGTGATCATGTAGCTCACTGGAAGCCAAACCAATCAACTAAAATGTGGGAGTTTGGAAGAGCAAAAGTGGAAATTGCTGGAGACTTAGAGGAGAAGCATCCTCTAATCAACAAACCCAACGTGAGGTTCATCAAAACCAATGAAGCCACGAGAGTTCTAACGGATTACACTTATGATGGACTTTATATGTTATCTATTGGGAATCAAAACAACTTCTATAGATGTTTAAATTCCATCATTGAAGAGTTGACAAACTACAAGAACCTCTATGCCTTCACATACACAGATGACCAGGGAGTGCAAGTTCTAATGGTAGATAAGTATGGACGAGAGTACAAACTTATCAGCCCAATTGAGCTAGAAAAATATACATACATGGGTACTCCAATCTCTACTTACTACTTTCAATCGAGTGTAAGTGTACCAGGGTTTTTTGAGAATGATTGGCAAGAAGCTAACATTGAAACTATGGGATCAAATAGACTTCAAACATCCAAAATAACTATTCACGGGAGTGTAGCTCCTACCTCATTGAGTGGAACCAAGAAACCACCAATTAGACTTACAAATCCATCAACATTTCCAAAACATGTCTCGAACGGGATTCCACCAGGATTTCTCCAAGATGAGAAGAAGGAACGAGGGATGTCTTTGTGAGAGACCCCAACACGCTAAGATACATGGTTGAACCAGAACCAATGAGACCATATCAATTGGCAAAATGTGTCAAGAAGAAGTATGATGGGTTAAGGGATCCATACGTACATGCATCCTTGTTCAAACAAGTGTTAAGAGCCGAACAAGTATTTTATTTTCATACACAGTATGAGGGATTTGGCTTAACCTTGGAAGGGATAGCATTGAATTGGTTCCAACCATTGGACAAAAATGCCTTCTCAAATGTTGAACAACTGTTGCAAGAATTTGTTGTGGAGTTCTCTAAAAGGGGAATCAAGCATAACACAGTGTCCCAAATCTATGCATTCAAGCAAAAAGAAGATGAGAGAGTGAAGGAAGCATCGCTACGCTTCAAACAATCTATAGAGAGATGTCCGGAACGCGAGTTACTACAGGATGAAAGATTATCAATTATCTTCATAAAGGGTTTGAAAAATGAAACTCTCAAGAAATATTTGCACTTAAAAGGATGCACTTCCTTTGAACAAGTCACGAGAGAAGCGTTATACCTAGTTGACAATTGTAAAGCCTATGGCGAGGAAATTGGTAATACAAAGATCACTATGGATAATGCTCCTTTAGCATCTAGTGAAACCAACACAAGGCAAGTGGTTATGTCTCAATTAATGACCAACCTAGATGAGCTAGCAGTGCAAGTAGCACAACGAATAAAATGGTGTGCCATTGAGCAAAAATGGACCAATCATGAGATGAGTGAGTGCTACTATAATCAAACCTACACGAGGGGGACACTATTTGGACATAAAATAGAAAAACAAATGACTTTACCAAATCATCCATTATTTCAAAATAGGGTTGTATCAAGGGCTTTACAAAGAGCTGAGGTATCACTACCTAAGCTAGGGCAAGAACCTATGAGAAAACTCTATTCATTGAATGAGGACACTCTGATGTTCATAGCCAATCAAGAGCGTAGACCAGAGACCATTCTGGCTAATCAAGAATAACCATCAATTGTGCCACCAGTGACTCAACAAGATGGACCATGCTACAAGTGTGGAGGTAACCATTGGGCCAAGAATTGTTCTCGTGTAGAGATAATTGGATATTTTTTGGAGTGTGCCATTACACACGTTCCAAATTGTCCAAAACACCCAAACAAACAGGGGAAAACAACAATGAATGTTGTGGGAGTGTTACCTTCTCCAAGTGGATCAGAGGCAGAACCCAAAATTCCTGTGAAGGTAGTGACGAGAGCCCAAGCAAAAGAAAATGTTGAGGACCAAGCTAATGAGGAGAAAGATCAACAACCCAAATAAGGGGAGACAACTAGTGTGTCAGTAAGGAATGGGAGAAAATCCTGGAAAGCCAAAAGAGACAGAATTAAAGCAAAAAAAATTACAAATCAAACTGCACTACAAACAGAATTACAAGAGACAAAGGAGCAATTAAAACAAGAACGAAAAAACAAAACGGTGGTGAACGATAAGAAACCAAGGAAGGCGTCTTCCGGAAGATCTGTGTTGGTAGACAAAGTCCTAGAGCCATTAGATGCTGCACTGGAAGCATATGAGGCTAGATTCAAACCCAACCAAACCCTAGAGCAACGAGGGATGAAATATCCTCATGCTGAGGTAGAGACTGAGAGGTTGAAAATGTGTAAGGAATTGGTAAAAACTGCACAGGCAATGATGGAGCCTGAAGCACCAATTTTACCTCCAGAAACAAAACCAAAAAGTGTTGGATTTGAAACGCCTAAGGCAAAGGTTGTTGAAACATTAACTCAAAGAAACATTGAGCTAGAATCACAAAAGGATATCCAAGCAAAGACTGCAACACAAGAAACCAACAACCTAGAAATTCAACTAGGTGATCAAGTAGTGGCCAACACCACTAATGATGCAAGGTCAAGATCACAATTTATGGCACCTATCCCAGAGATAGATGAGCCATGGCCAAATGAATTGTGGGAAGTAATTAGAAGTGCAAAAGATGGAAGTGCGACTTTTCAATCTGCACCCATAATTGAGGTCAACACAGGGAATGAAGTCTATCAGGGAAACATTCAATCTCTAAACGGAGATGCAGTGACGGAAGTTTCAGTTGAAAGCAAACCAGAGTCCTTGAAGACCTTACCCTCATACATAGGAGAACATGAAGCAGGCTCAGAGACTAGAGTGGTGCCATCTCAGAGGAGAGCCATATCCAAGATGATGGATACAAAGAGTATGCAAGAGTTGATGTCATCTCCAATACAGTGCACCATTACTCTATCTGAACTGCTTAAGATTAGACCACATGTATGGGATGAAGTAGGCAACAATTTGGGGAAGATGGGATTAAAGATACCTCTTCAAGATCTACCCTCAAATGAACAATCAAACAAAACTCAACAAGAAAGTGCACACGCTAAACATGTGCCAATAAACAAGGTGGGGGAATATTGCAAAGGAGAAGAAGGAAACACCACCTTACCTGTGGAATACAAAGGAGTTAAAACATTGGCTATACTTGATAGTGGGGCTGGAGTAGCCATAGTAACGAAAGACATTTGGGAAAAATGGGGTAGACCAACGCTTAGGAAAACTAGAATGAAGCTGCAACTTGCAGATGGATACACGGAAAAAGCTCTGGGTATCCTAGAGCAAATTATTGTGACTTCTTGTGGAATTGAATATGAACATACATTTGCAATAGTAGATTTTGGAAAAGGGAACAATTTTGATATCATTTTAGGAAGGCCTTTCATGCGTCAACTTAAGATGGTTCAAGATTGGGGCTATGACTATATCTACTTGAGACATAAAAATATCACCACAAAAATAAGCATAAAAGACCATAGCTATAGAGATGTGAATAGAGCTCCTTTAGAAGAAATTGACTCTACTATAGTCAATGGGAAAAAGATACCTGCGTGGCTACAAACCAAACAAGAACTTTGGAAGTGTGGTGCTTCGAAGTGTGGAAGCTCAGTGAAGGAGGATTGCATCCTAGAAAGATCAACGTACGATGAAGCTTACATACCGGAACCATTTCCAGAGGAGTTATTTGAACCCTTTGGATGGGATCAAATACTGGCGACTCTTGATGTGTATGTAAATGAGCTAACTCCAACCAAGTTTTGTAATGAAGAAGGTTACGACCTAGTTTCATGTTTTATGTTGAAAGTGTTGAAGGAAGCTAATGAAGTTTGTGAGTGTGAAAGCAAAAAACGTGAGACAGATAGCTACATCCTGGAGCAGGAGGCAAAATTGAAAATGAAGGAAGCAGAGCAACCACAAGAATATGTCATTATTGACATACCTGAAGAAACAACAAAAGCTGGTCCAAAGAAGCCAACTCCAGAAAAAGTGCAAATGAAAGTAGATGATGGAGAAAAGCTTCCAAGTTCAACGGCAAATCTTCAACAAACGCAAGATCAAAAGAAGAACAGGGACAAGGAACAAGATGGACTATCTCCTACAATGATCAAATTCAATTTATACGGACAAACAGGGCTCAAAGTTACATGTTCCGCCGTAATAGATCCAGAAGAAACAAAGAATCTAATGACTTATGGAACGTGGATCATGATGTGAAAGCCACCAATCAATGAGCTAGAAGAAACAATTTACACAAGTTCAAAAATGCCCATTCCTAGCTTTGGAGTGGCAGAAGCTGTACTCAAATTGAGTACCGGGGAGTATAAAGATACTTTCCACATAATCAACTCCCATCATATCAAAGAGATTCTAGTCCTAACAGAAAGCTGGAGGAACATCTTCTTTCCACAACAATCAAAAGCTTCAACAACAACAACGGTAAGACTCCATGAAGCTTCTCAAATCCATGCAGAGAAGAAATCACCAACCATCACGGAAAAAGGTAAAGCAAAGGTAAACATTGAAGTATATCAACCTTGCCAGACAACTTTACCTTCAACGAGCTTCCATCAAATTTCCCACGAAGCCTCTACATCAAGAGCCACACCATCAACAATGCAATGGAAACCAAAGCAAAAAGTCTATCAACCAAAGTTTCCATCACAAAAAGCATCCAGAAGAAGCCGAAAAATATCGAGCAGGTGTTAATATCCAAAGAGCACATCCAAGTCAAAGACCCAGTTTGGATACATGAAACACGGGTTCAACCACAACAACAAAAGGTGACAGGGTGGATATCATCAAACGAGTCAATCACTGCTCAAGGCTACTTCCAAGGAAACACTAATGTTTGGGCCAAAAAGCCTAAAGTAACTGCCTGGCCCTACCCACCTCAACCAACGAGTTGTAACAAGGAACAAAACACGCCATCAACGGAATACAACATACTCAGGCATGAGAAAGAACAACAAAAAAGGACAGAAGAAAAGACCTTCCAAGAAAGCAACACAAAAAGTATGGGTACCAAAGTCAAACTTCAACGAAGCCACCCAACAAGGCCAAATGAAGACAAAGAATAGAATGGTTCCCGTCAAGCTACTTGAAGCACAAGGATTCTATGAAGGTAACACCCAAATATGGTTACCCAAAGTAGTTGCTCAACCTAGAGCCACTAAGACCAACCAAGTAGCAAAGGACCCCACACAAAGACAATCAACAACAACAAAGAGCCAATGGAGACTAAATGCAACCAAGGGAGAAACAACCTCAAAATGGATCCCTCGTCTTCTACTACAAAAGCAAGGCTTTTACAATGGTAATATCCAAGTATGGATACGAAAGCCTAGTGTCCATCAAGTCAAGGGAGCAACTCATGAAGCAAGAACAAAGTGGGTCGCAAAACCACTGTTGAAAACTCAAGCTCCTCACAAAGAAGAAAAAGTAAAGGTACAACAATGCAGCCTCCTTACGGAACATCCCATGCAACAAAAGAAGCTCAAGGAGTCAAAGTATGCCAATTTACTCGACAAACTGGTGGCATCCAAAGACCAAAGCAATGATAGAGGCCTTAATCTCAAGAACTTATGGCACTGGGTTTCAGGCCATGAACAGGTAAGTCCAAGTCGCCATTAAAAATGCATGGCATAAAAGTCAAGAGTCAGGCAGTTGAGCCACTGAATGAGCAAGGCATTAGTCCCAAAGCTTCAAGTAATATTCTCTGTGGTCTAAGAGTCTTAGCTATTCTAGGTACTGCTCAAGGTGGAGGAGTTGAGCATATTTATGTTGTGTCATTCATGCTGGTATAGGTGAGCATAAGAGTCCAAGTCTATGTATTTTAAGTTTGGTAAAGTGAAGAAGAGAGTCCAAAAGACACTCACGCACTATGCGTACTGAGTAATGAGTGGAGAAGCTTCAACATCAAAAACCATTCTTGGAAACGTGCAAGCTATTGAGACGTCCTTTGATGTCACATGCGCTACATTTGTTCCTTGAAGCACCCATCAACTCCATCTTTTACACTACATGCTTTTGTTTAAAAACTTCTCATAAGCATATAGAGTGTCCCATAATTGACACTTACATTAGGCACTCTTCCTTTGTTTCTCCCAAGCACTCACCTTGCATGACAGGTACTTCGAGTCCAAATGCTCAACTCCAATAAGAGCGTATACCAAAGGCACTTTTTCCCCACTGGGTTTTTCCCTTTGGTCATCCAGGTTTTAAGACCCTAATCTAGACCTCATCATCAACTTCTTGTATATCCTCCTTCTACATCAACAATAAGGAAAGGGCTACCCAATCCATAAACAACAACTTGGAGCAAAAACAGCAAGTCTCCATATGCTTATCAAGAGCATCTTTTATCTTCAAGGGTGACAACAAATCTCCATCCAACAATGGCAAGTCAAAGAATGGCCTACAACATCAAGCAATGAGAAATTTAGCAAGCGAGCTATCCACAACAATCAAAAGTAGCTCACACAATGCTTCAACATTGGTGACCTATTGCAAACAACTCAAATTGCAGTGGACCTTGAAAGAATATCCATCATAAATTCCACGTCACAAAGAGGATCAGTTCTACATGATCAAACACTTCAACATCCATCTTTACGGCGGCTAAGATTGGCAACCAAGAGGCGAATGCACAACAAGATGAAATGTTGCCTCAATAATCAAAGCTCAAATCATGTATCAACAACATGACAGCTATGCATCACTCAAGGAAGGGGGGAGCATCATCAACGACAACACGCTCCCCAAGATGAAGACCAACCTTGAAGACAAAGCTGAAGACAACCCTATGACAAGACTGCACAAGGTCGTGTCAAGGGACGATACGAGCTAGGAAGGGGGGAGTGTTTGGAGGTGATAACAACATACAAGTGCCCACCTAGCCAAGGCGCCCGTTGGGTCAGCCGGCCAAAGTTTTGATGTGGTCACATTATTTTTCCGATGTTTAATACATCAAACCCTGTAAAAGCCTAATGTCAATCGTCTATGCCGAGTCTAAGTCAAAGATGTAATTTTTCCAGTGATGTATGTAAAGGTCCATGAGAAGTTGGCCGCCGGCCACTTTAGAAAGCCCTAGGTATATAATACACTAAGGTTAGTGGGAAAGAGGAGATCATTTTTTGAAGATAAGGGACTATTGAGTTACGCACAGAGAGCTACCTCTTTGCTCCAACTTGTAATCATCGCTTCTATGGCTACGGTAATCCAAATTCAGTTTTGTTTCTTGCATTGTGTTCCTCTTACTTTGCTCTTTCATTCAAGTGTAAGCATTCAAGATTCGGTGAAGGTTTTAGACGCATCCGTTTAGGCCTTAAATTGCTGTTTTGAGTGTTTATATGCGTATTTTATGTTGTTTTGACCCTAGGAGAGGCTTTAGGGACCTAAAAACGACCCTTTAGGATCATTCGTTTACTGTTTTTGCGTACTGTGGGATGAACGATCGCGATCGTTGTACCTCTCTAGAATGCTGTGACAGTGATAGGATATGTTCCTGATAGTCCCGTGTAGCTTCCCTTCAAGTTTCGTGCGATTCCGATATGATTTGCATGATGAACGGGCGTGATGACTGTAGAGCTGTGTAGAAGGACATAGGCAGATTACTTGGCTTTAGTGCGTTTGATTTGCTTGTAGAGTTAGTAGTTGCATCTCTTCGAGTTCACTTCATTAGGATTGACACCCTAGTGAGTTTCCATGCCTCATCCGAGTCGCTTCCCTTGTATCGATAATTTTATGTTGATGCTTGAGAGCTATGCTATGGACGTCCATCGCGGTGACCCGCAAACAAGAGGGTCACAAGAAAGGTTGTCCCTCTCTCGCCAAGCGACTCGTGGCAAAGGTGTTGCCAAGAGATCTCCTAGCCACCGGAGAAGTCCCTGTCCCCTGGGTTGACTGTGGAAATCGAGCGGGAGGGGGGGAGTACGAGCAGGGGGAAGAGGTGGAGAAGAGGGGCGGGGGGAGCGGCAAAGGTAGAGGGGCGGGGGGAAGAGGCGGCGGGAGCAGGAGAGGCGGGGGGGATGATGATGAGGAGGGGGGGAACTTTGGGGGGAGAGGGACTGTCGAGGGTGAAGCTGGGGTGGGGGATGGAGCAGGGACCTCATCCTGCTCAAGAGGACCAAACTGGTTCCCCGTGGAAACCCACTGCTTCTCAGTAGGGGCCTGAGGACTACTCTGAGTGCCAGGCTGTCGCTGTGGCCCCTGTCATCGTCGACCACTGTTGGACGGGTACGTCGCGATGGACGTCAGCACAACGAGAACTCACCTAACAAGTAATGTCAGCTAAGGATGAAGCTCGACCCGCAGACGCATGGAAGCAAGCATAAGGTGTCTCCTAACTAATTCCTATAGAGGTCTCTACCAATTGTCTCAGTCACAGCCTTCAAGAGTACAAAAGAGGAAACTTTCTACAACGCTTGCTAGAGCCGAACACCCATCAAGAATTTTCGAAACACCATAGAACTTGAAGGAGACCCTACTAATATCTATAGGCCACTCTCCCTAAGGTCTATGAACCAAAATCACGACCCAAAACACCCGGTGCGGAAACACGTAGGATGTCTGGCCGAAATCTGCAAGTCTTCGTTTTCGAAATCTGAAGTGCCTAATGTGTAGTTCTACTCAACGTGAACGCGTGGATATGCTGCAATGCGAAATCAGATAACGTATGCTCACCCAAACAACCTATGAAGCTCGTAGAAGGAGCTCCCAAACCCGGACCGTATGCGCGCAATGTTGGTATCGGCGCGTAGCTCTAGTCGGGGGCAACACGCTGCACTTCTCCGCACTCGATTCCGACCACCATAGCACACGTAGCGGCAAGACGAAGCTCACACACTCTCTCTCGTACACAGTACGCTCACTCACAGACTTCAAACTTCCTTCTTTAAAAATGACAAAAGGTCTTTCATTAAGGTCAAAAAGTGGTATATATACCTTACAACTTCTCAAACCCTAAAGTTCCAAAATCAACCATCTATTCAATCTAACTATCAAAACTGGAATACAATCTGGAAACTTCTGTAAGTCCCAATATTTACAAGGTGAAAAATCGGGTTTTCCTCAATGAATGAATAATTACAAAAATAATAGTCCGCCGAGTAGTTAGATTCCGTGGGGTGTGTCTTGCTTCTAACATCCCCCCCCTCCTCGTTCATGTCGTCCCCGACATGGCCTTGATCCAATGCTTCATCTTATGGTCTCCCACATCTTTAGCAGTGATTCGTACCTTGCATGTAGATTCAGCATTGTTGGGCCAAAGATATCTGTATGCATGGTGAAGAACCCCGTGTAGAATGCTTCTTCAAAAGCCTGGAGGTGATAAGATGGTAGAAACATAATTCTTTGATACAACGCATGTATCACCTCCTTGGAAGGCTGACCTGACAGATCATAAGAACATCTGTATGTATCCTGGAAGAAGAATATGCTGTCGGTCACTTGGCCTGGCTTGAAGGTTTCGAACACTGCTAGGATGGTTCTGCAGATTTTTCTCATCATAATGCATGTAAGGTCAGGTGAGCCAGTGAACAACTTTATGACGCTCGTTAGGGTTTTCACCATGTATTGTACACTTATTCTCTCACCTGCCTTTATGCCCGACAACTTTGGGTAGTTCAGCCAAGTGGGTTGGCTTCTTTGCAAGATTTCTTGTGCCTTCCACGTCCTAACCCTTGGTAGAGGACAGAAGCTGAGGTTGTCTCTGATGTGTTTAGGTGTCTCTACCAAGTGTATTAGGTATTGTGGGTACTTGGTAAGCCAAGCCTCCTCCACTTTGGCTGAGAATCCACTATGAGCTTTACTCCTTCTGGCCTCGAGGTGTCTGCATTGTAGAGAGGTTTCATTGGCTCTTCTCTTATTCGCTTGTTTATTGTTGCTGCCTCGTATTTCAGCAATGGATAAGGGAGAGAGGGTTGAAGCCACTCGCGCCTGAGATTGCTGGCGTCGATCTTCTGCATGGTCATAGATTTGAAGACCCTCTGCTCCCATTCCAAGGCTTCCTTTGTGCTTTCTCTGAGCTCTGCCTCTATTGCCTTACACAATTTTTCCTCCTCTTCTTGTGTTAGATCCTATGGCTCTTGAGAGGATCCTGCTATGCTTTCCTCTGGCATGGGTGTGTCCACATGATCTAACACATTGTCGAGGTCGATGCCCTCATTGGCAGCTGGCCCTGAGATTTCTGCTTCTGCTTGTTGCTTGCCTTTCAACTCCTCAATTTGCTTGAGGAGTGTCTGCTTTTCCGCTTCGGATTCTCCGCCCATAGTCACGAGGAGGTCATTAAGTTCAACGTTTACTCTTTCCGCCTCCTCGAGATTTATCTTTATGCTCTCCATTTCTTCTTGTAGGGCTTTTTGGTTGTCCTCCATTCTTGTTTGCATTGCGATAGAACCTTCAGCCATCATCAGCCTCTGCTTCTTCTCGAGAGTCAGCTCCTTCTAAAGTTCCTACATTTGCTCTTCATATATTTGAATCTCGGAAATGATTTGAGTCAAACTCATAGCTCTAACTCTAGCAGGGGATGCCCGCAGCCTCTGGATGGTTTGATCTTTGACTTTTAATTGCTCCTTGAGCTCAAGGACTTCATCCAGGCTTGCTTCTTGTTCTATCTCTGCCTTTTCCTTGGTATTCCTCATGGCCTCTACTTCTTTTGTTTCTTCTGCCAGCTGGAGTGTCAGATTATCCCGTTCTTTGTCAGCATCTTGCAATGACTTGCTGAGCTGCAGACACTCTTCTTCATTCTTTTTGCTGCTGCCTCATTTGCTTCTTCCTTTGCTTGGCAGTTTTGTAGAGCCGTTGCCAAGCTGGCCTGGAGGTCAGCTTCTCTCTCTTTTAGCCCTTGGCTTTGTACCTGCAGCGAATCCCTTTCCATCTTGGTCTTTTCTTTGGTGGACTTTAGAGTTATCATTTCTTCGTCTGATGCCATAGATTGTGCTTGTATTCCAGCTAGCATGGTCATCACCATGTCCCACTCATTAGAGGGCGGGTGCAGGTCTACCGTGTCAGTAGCAATCTCTTTTAGCTCCACTAGCCGGATGCCTGGCATCTGTTCCTTATGCCCTATCCTCACCAATTCAAATGCGATTGTGGCGGCTTCTTCCCTTGTATAGCCTGCAGCTAGCAGGTCCAAAAATGCATAATAGGCCTCATCTAGTCCTTTTTGTTCAGACTCAGGCTTGGCCTCTTCCTTTGGCTCAGGTTGTTGCCTTTTCTCTTGCTCCTCAACTTGGTTTTCTTCTTGTTTGTCCTCAGCCTCTTTATCTTCTGGTGGAGGGTTGCTAGGCGGTGGTGATGGCTGCGGGCTGGGTTTAGGGCTTTCTGGTAAAGCTGCAGGTTTGCCTTTTAAGTCCCTGTCTGATTTTGTTTTCCTTTCCCTTTCTTGGCTTTCTTGCTCATCTAGCAATGTCTGCCTTATCTGCTCCACTTCCTCCTCGGTGAAAGGGACATGGGGAATGTTTTTCGCTATAGCATCAAGAATCTCGAAATTCTTGATGTAATCTTCAAAGCAGTCCCTCTGCACTCTTCAGGATGATCCGGACATAGACTCGAGAGATGGCTTCCAGAGTTCGTTTAAATCACCCTTGAGGGCTCTTTCTGCTCGGAAACTCTCCATCAGCCTCTCGAGTCTTGCCGCTTTTTGTCACCTTGTCTCTTTGGTCGGCACTTGAGCAGACTCCTTTTTTCCTTTCTTCTGCTCAGGTTGCTCCTCTGCAATTGGCTCTAGCCGTCTCTTCAACCTCATAGCCACCCTTGGTGCTCTTTGTGGCTCATCTTCCTTGTCTTCTTTTACCCTTAGCCAATCATTCTGAGATGGGGGATCAGGCCACCTTCCTTTAGCGTGTAGTGCTACATAAACCACCTTGGTTATCATTTCTCCTGGCACTATATAGGTTGGCTTTTTGTTGCCCATTTTTACCAAGCTGTCATGTATGTAAGCTGCATAGTTGATTATCTTTGGGGAGCCTTTTGTCATTGCCCAAGTAAACGTTGTGGCAATTGCACCTGGCGGCATTCTGTACTTCTGTGGCCTCTTCGTGCACATGTGGAAGTACTGGTTGTACAATTGGCTCATGATTGCCACCTTTGGGTTGGCAATGTCTTCAAAGGTGTAATTTGTCTTTTTCTCTTTGTACACCTTGACTTCATCCCTTCTCTTTGTCACACTGTCTCCCTGATTGGAGAGATCTAGTGCATGGGCTACAACCCGCTCCGTGATGATGATCTCTGTATCAGGTCTACCTTGCAAATCTGTCACCTTGGCCACTCCATCCTCTTTGATGGTGGTTACAAACTCCCATACTCTTTTGGCATCCACCCCCGCTGGTATTGCTTCGAAATAGTTATGGAGGTCAATTTTCTCCAAGAAGCCGGCCATTTTGCTTCGTACAAATTCATTGAGCTCTCTTGGCAGCATTGGTAGCTCAATTACATTACCTTCATTGTCTTTGAACACTCCCTGGTAGATCTTTAGGGTGTTTGACTCTAACAGATCTTCCTGTATCCAGGTACTGGTGGGCTTTAGTGTTCCCTCTGGAATGACAAAAGGTTCCACCTCGTCCAGATAATCTTTGATTGTCATTCTTTTCTTCTTTGCCGGTGACTTCGAGACTGCCATAGATCCTGTTGCACTCAGTAATCCAAAGTTAGCGTTTTTTCCATATTAGCTGCGAAACTGAGTTTTACTCATCCAAATGACTTGAAAATTGGAATTATAGCTTAAAAGGAACTTGTGAAGCTGTGCATGTGCTCACAGTGCAAATCTGGCCAAAAATTTCCATCTAGACATCCTACGCGTAGGATGTCATTTTCTTCAGAATTGGTTCATACTTGACATGCAGGTAGTGTAAGGCTCATGGAGCATGGCTATAGGCTTGGATTTGAATTTGGATATCAAAAAGTGGATTTTTGGGCTGATTCAGGCTTTAGGTCACAATTTAGGTAGAATGTCCATCATAGGTAGCAATTGATGTCCAAATGGGTTGAAAATTGGTATATGGGCTCATTGCACCATGGTATTGGCTCCTATGATGTCATTCCTTGCACAGAAGGCTAAATTTATGAGACATCCTACGCGTAGGATGTCTTTTTCATCAGAATTGCATGAAACTGTTCTGTGGGTTTTCCTTGGCCTATGGAACAATGCCATGTTCTTGGATTTGAATTTGGATAAGATTTGATGCTTGTAGGGCTCTCTGAGGTGTTTTTGGGCTCAAAAAATGTATCTTGAAGGTGTTGGGGGGTCAAAAGTGATTAGAATGGCTTCAAACTTGACATATGGGCTCTTGATGATGAGGTAATTAGATCTGAAATGACAAAACATCCCTTCCATGCCAAAAAGGTCCATTAGACATTCTACGCGTAGGATGTCTTTTTCATCATTTTGACTCCCTGACCACACAGATTGTTTGCTGATGTGTATGTGAATGTGTTGTGTAAGTTTCATGAGATTTGGACAATATTTGGTAGGTCAATGGCCCATTATTGCCCTTATGCTCTAACTTTGTGTTTTTCCATGCATATGAGGTCAAATCTGGTCCAAATGTGATGAAACTTGGTGTATGGCTTGTAAATGTCATTCAGAACATGTTCATGACAAAAATTGTTGAGGTTTGTGCCAAAAAGTGCCCTTGAGACATCCTACGTGTAGGATGTCTCCTGGTGATTTTTTCAGTGCTAGTGCTCCCAGTGCTTGCCCTTTGCCCCCCTAAGTCCCTTTTGAGCCTAATTTCAACAAAAAAGTCAAATGGATAGGGTATAACTCCCTATGTGGACTTCAGAGCCTCCGAGCCATTTTATGACTTTTGGAGTGCTTTTTGGCGATGAGATTTCTTGATGTTGGTCTCCATAGCTTCCCAATCCCTTGGGGATCCTCGTCGTATGGTTTTTGTCTTCACCGGAGCTCCATTTGGCAATTTGTCGTTCTACAAGCACCCGTGGTTGCGTTTACATATCTTTGATGATTTGTGGTGGTCTACCACCATAGTACTTGGTTGTTGATGGTCTAGGAAAGCCGCTCGTGAAGTTTGGTGGCAAACGGACTTGCGGTTTGGCCGCAAGTGCATTTTGACGCTTTGTGTGTCTGATGCCGTTTCTGAGGTTTTTTGCCGCTTCGGGTCACTTTTTGGTCATGCGGGTCATATGGACTTGTCAAGCATGTCGAGATGCTCCTACCCTTAAATTTTGGTAGCATTTGGTCGCCGTTTCGCCGATTTCCCATTTGGTGGCCTCTTGCGGGTTTCTGGGACTTAGGTTTTTTCCCGATGGTTTCCCACTGCCTTTGGCTATCCAGGACTGGTCTCCTAGACTAGGGTAAGCTGCCAATGAAGTCTTGTTGCTTTCGGGTTAGCCTTTAGGCCGCTGTCTCTACTTGCAGGTCTCTACCGCTCGCTTTGTGTGTGACCTATACGCTAGTTTTCGCGACATAATGACAAACATGCGCGAAAAGCTCAAGGTGGTGAGCCTACCTCTGATGTCTGGAGCTGGTCGGGTAGACGTGCGTGTCGTAGAAGCTGCTGGAAAGTCGATCCGCTCTAGGTGGCAGAAGCTCTCTCCACAAGGTCAATAGTGAGAATGAGCTAAAAATGGGGTGAAAATTTCTTATAATGGAGGTCCTCGAACCACTTTTCATAAAATTTGACATGTGCTCCTGTCTTCTTGTGAGATGCGGTTTAGGCTCAAAAATTTCTTGATTTGGACTCCGTTTGCTCTATTTGCCAGAAATTTGGCATTTCGGTCAAAACCTGGCCAAAACACGCTTTCCGCTCTAGTCTCATAATTGCACCCCCACTGTACCATAGGTTGTCCTATAGTCACTGATCATCACCATATTTTTTGTTTTTCATTACGACTGTTTTTCACCTGCTTTTTGTATTTTTGAAGTTTTTCTGTCGAAAATTAGCAAAATTAAAAGGAAAATAATAAATCAAACCCAGAAAATCCCCAAAAATCATAATAAATCACAAACATCACCACAACACATTATATACACTCACATGCAATTTTTATGGCCGGATTTCTCCGTTTTACCTATATTTTGCTCGAAAAATGGCTATTTCTACTTATATACACACACCTAGGGGCTTGATTTGACATTTGGCCCCATATACCTGTAGATTCATGCTGTATAAGGGCATATGTGCTTGGGTTACTCCAAGAAAATTTCGCAATCAAACAACAACCCTTAAAATAGTCGAAAATCATACCCTTTTTTGTTGTTTCTATGATTGGTTCCGCATTTGAGAGTGCCTCTAAAATGCCTCCCCCCCTCCTAGTCGGAGTCCTCGCGGATGACAAGGTTTCGCCTCGGAGTATGTGCCGTGCATAGGTTGAAAAAGTTGTGCTAATGCCTGACCGATTGATTGGCCCTATTTTATGCATACTCGGTCAATGAATGGAAAAATTAATGCTGTGCAAGAGAAGGGAATAAGCAAGATGCTTATTGGCATTCACCGTCGAGGCTTCCTGTTTTCTTTGCAAGTAGCAGCTGTAACTCTACTGCTCTCTGTTTAATTGTCCTTTTGGCAAGAGGCAATTTCTTTGCCGACGCTGTTGATGGAGTCGTAGCTTTTTCTGAGGATAGAATTGGCTGGGATGTAATATCTATGGGCCTTATGGCCTTGGCTTTCAATTGGTATTTTGTTGCTGCCAACTTTTGTAGATCGTTTGGCACTTTCTTGTTTTCCACTGGTTTGTCTTTCATCGGCATCCACATATATCGGTTTCCTTTTTTGAAATGTCGCTCTCTGCCTTCCATTATTGCGTGTACGACAGGTAGTTCCTTTTGCTTTTGCTGTGGTATCCAAATCTGAGTGACATTTGGATTATTGCTAAGCATTTTCTTTGGTATCCACATCTGTTTTATGCCCTTGGTTTGAGGTTGAATCGTCTGCTCTGTTGGAATCCGTTTGTTACATTGTTGTTTTTCCGCCATTGCATTTCTATCCTTCCACATCCATACTTGTTTACCTTGTTTTGGTAGCCTAGATTTTTGCATTGTGGCCGGTGACTTCATCTGTCTGTAATTAGCATGGTTGGCTTTTACCTGGTTGTTGGTCTCGGGTTTCATGTTGTTCTTTGATGGCATTTGTGCTTTTGTCTTTGTTGCCAGTGATTGCATGGCTTGCAGTTGATCATGATGGTATTGCTGAGCAAAAGCTATCACCTGTCGTTCATGTTCATGTTCATGTTGAATTTTGACAGCCTTTGCTTTCCAATCTATCTGCACATTGTATGCTTTTTGCCAAGGTTGCCCTAGCATCATTGGGTGTTGTGTGCTTTCATCTGTCACCACATAGAATTTGTGTGGATAGATATATTGATCTATCTGTACATGCAATATAGTCCATCCCAATGTTGTCAATGGGTGTGATGTGCTACTTTCCAGCACTTGGGGAATAGGATGAAGTTGATCTGTGACTTTGAGCTGTTGGTATAATCTGTAAGAGATCAAATTTTCTTGAGCACCCGAATCAAGCAAAGCTGTTGATTCAACTTGATCGTTGCCTACTTTGACTGTAATTATTGGCTCCACTGTTTCCTCCTCCAACTCAGTCAGTCGAATGGCATTGATTCGCAATGGTGCTCCACTTTTCTGATGTTGTCGCAGAATTCGTCTTTTTGCAATGCGTTCCTGTGCTTCAGCTTGAGCTTCCTCCCGTACTCTCTCTTTTTCCTTCATTCGTTGTTTTCCTTGATGAATTTGTTGGAGCATCTCCTGTGTGAGTGGTAGATGATACCTCCTTAGTCGACATCCACTAATCCAGTTTGGCATTTCTTCACCTGCTAATGTAGCAAGCTTGACAGGTCCACTTTGTGATAGATCACTAATCACAAATGGTCCTATCCCTCGCTTTTTAAGTTTCTTGGCATGTTGCTTCAAGGTATAAACAAGTACGTAATCACCTGTTTTGAACTCTTTGGTATGCACATGTTTGTCAAAAAATTCCTTTTGTCTTCTCTTTTTAGCATAGATTGAAGCGCTTGCGACAGCTCGCAAGCGGAGTTCATCCAGCTTATCAAGATCATCAATTCTTGAAGAGAGCTCATTCCCTGTCCATTCCAAGCTTGTTGCTACTCGTAGAGTTGGGATTAAAAACTCTATGGATAGTATAGCATTTAGGCCAAACACCATGTTGTATGGTGTTGTTCCTATTGATGTTTTGTAAGCTACCCTGTATGCCCATAGTGTTGAGTGTAGTTGTTGATCCCAATCTGTTCTTCATTCTGACACTATTTTAGTGAGAACCGTGCATAGTGTTTTATTTGTGGCCTCAACTTGCCCATTCTCCTGTGGATGGTATGGTACCGATTTCCTATGTATGACCATGAATTCCTCTAGCAGATATTCAATGACTTCATTGAGAAAGTGTGTTCCACGGTCACTGACAATTTCTATTGGTAACCCGTAACGTACAAAAACATTCTCATACAAAAATTGTGCCATGGTGCGTGCATCAGCTTTTTGTGTTGCTTTGGCTTCGACCCATTTTGTGAGATAGTCTGTAGCCACAATGATATATTGGGTATGGGTGCGATATGCAGGGGGTGATATAGGTCCCACAAAATCAATGCCCCATTTTGCAAATGCCCTTGCCCCCATCATTGGCCTTAATGGCATCTCATCTCGTTTTATTGGTATCTTGGTGCGTTGACATGCATCACAACGCTTTACAAACTCGTCGGCATCCATGTACAATTTTTGTGGTCTTATCGCCCAAAAAATGGCCTCCACTTATTTCGCTATGTGCATGTTCTAGAATCAGCAGGTATTCGCTTTCACTTGCACAAATTCTAAGTTGATTGTCCTTTCTCCGCTTCTAGAGTTGATTCCCAATTAACTGAAAGTCGCGAGCTTCCCGCTCTATAGCTTTTTCCCGTTCTCTTGTGATGTTCTCAGGGATCGTCCTAGTGGTTAAGAAGTCAATGATATATTGACTCCATGCAGGTGCTATGTTTACCTGAAACAAAGTTGCGTGATCCACCGGTCGTTTGGCACTACATATAGTACAATTGGTAATATAAAAATGTGTATCCGCATACATAGTTGGCCAATAAACCCCTAACTGTTTCAATCTCTGGTGTGTTTTCACTGTTGAACAATGAAATGCACAACCCTGGACATGTGCCTCTTCAAGGTAGCACTCGAATTCTTCCGGATTTATACATAATCGTAGGATTATGTCAGATTCAAGATGATACAGCCGTCCTGCTATCAACTAGAAGTTCTTTGTTTGTCGAATTGTTTGCTGTTTGGATCTGCACTTCGTATTATCAAACTCATGTCCGAAGGAAAGAATGCTAACAATTTCTTGAGACCATTTGGGTACCATTTCAATGTTGAAAAGATAAGCATCTGGTATGTCATCATCTACTCCTTCAGGAGCTTCCCCGTTGTGTATCCTTGAAAGATGATCTACTTGCAGATGGGTTTTACCCTTTTTGATCACCACTGTGAAGTCAAATTCTAGCAATATAATAAATCAGCGTACGATTCTTCCTGTATGGCAAGGTTTATTTACTAGGTACAAAAGAGCTTGATGATCCGTGAAGAACACAAATTTGTTTGCAAGCAAATAATGCCGAAATTTCTTTACAGCATAAATCATTCCTAACCCTTCCCTCTCAGTGGTTGTGTAGTTCTTTTCTGCACTGTTTAACTGTCGGCTCGCATAGCAAACCGGAAAATCCATTGTTCCGTCTCCAGGGTGAGCTAGAATACTTCCAATGGCATATGTTGAAGCATCAATGTGCACATGGAATATCTTTTCCCAATCTGGTGCCTTTAATACAGGTGCTGATATAAGGTTTTCCTTCAGCTTTTGGAATGAAGTTTCACACTCCTCGGTCCACTCGAAACTAGCAACCGATACAGAGGTTGTGCGATAACCACATACATGTATATGAATCTTCGATAATATCCGCAGTGTCCCATGAAGGATTGCACTTGTTTCGCATGAGTAGGCCTGGGTAGGTCTACAATGACTTTGACTTTGTCTAGGTCTGTGGTTATGACGTTTCGTGAGACAATGTGTCCTAAGATTCGTCCTTGCTTAACCATAAATACACACTTTTCCGGGTTTAGACAGATTCGATATGTTCTGCACTTTTCAAAGACCTTTTGCAAATGGTCAATATGTTCCTCTCGCAGAAGAGAGTGTACACACAGGTCATCCATGTAAATTTCTAAGAATATTCTTAGGTATTCCTTGAAAGCGTGAGTCATTAATCTCCGGAAAGTGGCTGGTGCATTTGTTAAGCCAAATGGAATAACTCGATATGCATAAATCCCCCATTCTGTGGCAAACGTTGTTTTGTGTTGATACTTCCTTGCTATTGCCAGTTGGTTGTATCCTGAAAACCCATCTAGAAAGGAATAAGCTCATATCCCGGCCACTCGCTCCAGTACATGTTCTGTGATTGGCAAGGGATAATTATCCCTAATGGTCGCTGCATTCACCTTCTTGAGGTTTACACACACCCGCAGTTTTCCATTCTTTTTGGGAACTACCACAATGGGTGACACCCAATCTGTATGTTCAATCTCATAGATGAATTCCACTTCCATCAGTTTATCAATCTCTTCCTTGATTCATTTAGCAAATGTGTCATTATATGTATAAGGATGTTGTTTGCTAGGTTTTGCATACGATTTCAAAGGAATTGTATGTTGGCATATCAATGGATCAACTCCTTTGAGGTCTTTATAGGACCAAGCGAACACATCTTTATACTTCGTGAGAAGTTGTGTTAGTTGTGCTTCCTCCTCAGGCTCTAAATCGTTAGCTATATAGACCGGCTGAGGCTTTTCACCTGGTTCTGCGAGGTCTATTTTTTTTGCATTTCCAGGCCCATCGTAAGATTCTTGGTTGGTTCTCTCCCTGATTGGTGGTGTCATAATGATTTTTCTATCTTGGATAGTAAATTTCCGATAGTGTGCTGGTACGTTCATGTTGTCCTTTTCTGACTCCCTTTTTCCATCACTATCTTCCTCAGTAGTCCATATCTCTCTCAAAGACCGTTTCAGTTCTTGTATTTCTGTTTACGCTCCAGTTTGGTCCACTCTTGGTCTTTTGTTGTTTCTTTTTTTTATTTTTCAGATTTTTGTGATTTTGTTTTGGTTTTAGCTTTTCTTACCTGTTTTATTTCTTCTCGTGTTTTTTCTTTTCGATTTTCTGTGAATTTTTCTGATATTTGATCTTTCACACAATCCTCTGCTTTTACAAGCATCAAATAGTGAGTTTTACCTTTTATCCTAGGCATCAGGTTCTCTCTCACTTTGTTTCCTTCTCTTTTCCTCCTATAGCGTTCTTGGCGTCTAGGGTGTTGATTAGCAAAATCATAAAACTTGATATTCTTGGCTTCATTTCCACGCTCACTTGAGGTGTCTGAACACTCATTATCTGCATCATCATTTACTTCCAAATGTTCAGAGGAGTTGTAAAAATCTTCTTGTTCTGGAGGTTGTGTCGTCTCTTTTTCTGGTACAACGCTTACCATGTAATAGGGTAGCACATCATAGCCATCCTTATCGTAAAATTTTGTTGTTGGACTGTCGGTAATGGTATAGACATCCAACGTTGCCAGTATGTGTTCCCATTCTAGAGGTTCCAAGGCATCTTCAGGGAAAGGTTCCGGAATATACTCCTTGTCCTCAATTGCTCTTTCTAAGACGCATTCCTCTCTTCTTAAGCTTCCACAATGTGAAGTTCCGCACATCCATAGCTCTTTTGGTTGCCCTAACCATGCTGGTAGTTTCGATCCTGCTACCGTAGCCGAATCAAACTCTTCCACTGGTGTTTGGTTTACATCTTTGTAACTATGGTCTTTCAGGTGTATTTTAGTTGTCGTCTTGCCATGTCTGAGGTATATGTGGTCATAACCCCAATCTTGGACCATCTTCAATGGTCGCATGAATGATCGTCCCAAGATTATCTCATAATTGTTCTTTTTGTCGAAATTGACTATTGCAAATGTATGCTCATACTCGATTCCGCACGAAGTGGCAATTACTTTTTGTAAGAGTCCTAGAGGCTTCTCATGAACCCATCTGCCAACTGCAGTTTCATTCTGGTAGCCCTCAGAGCTGGTTTTCCCCATTTTTTCCAAATTTCTTTGGTGGCGATAGCAACTCCCGCTCCACTGTCAAGAATAGCCTTGGAGACTACTCTTTGGAATTCTACCGGTAGCGTGGTGTTTCCGTCTTCTCCCTCGCAATATTCTCCAACCTTATTCAATGGTACTGGTCTAGTGTTTAGGTTAGGTCTGTCCAACTCCCTGATTCCTTCTTGGAGCTTCAAGGTGGGGTCTTTCACTCCAAATTTTTCTAGGCATTTTCCTATTGTGGTCCACATGTTTGGTCTTAACCTTAGGAGTTCTGCTAACGTGATTGTGCATGTCATCGGGGTGGATAACAACTCAATCAATCCTTGCGAATCCATCACCTTGTTAGAAGAAAGTCTTTGAGATGGGATTGCTTTCACTTCCGACTTAGCTTCATATTCTCCCAGGTAAGAGGGTAAAGTTCTCAAAGAGTATGGTTGGCTGTGCCCCGAACTAATAGATCCTTGGTCTCCCCCTTGTGAATGTATCTCTAAGTTCATTTGTGATCTTGCCTCAAATTCTTCAATAGGAGGTAAGATCACGTTATTTTCTTCTCTCATGCTATTCATGTGGTTACTCATCCTATTAGCCTCGTTGGGCTCTCGGATTTGCTTCCACAGATCATCTAAACCGTTATCGTCCTTACCCATTTCTGCCAATATTTTAGGATGGACCCCATCACTTGCCCCATCGGTGGTATTTGGCACTATGATAGGCTCTCCTCTGGACTCATAATCATTAGTGAGTCTTTCCTTTGTTTCTTCATGTTTCTCTAATGTTGGTTGGATAGGGGTTGGAGTCAATGCGTCATGACAATTTGCTGGTTTACCCAACGGGTCTTCCATCAATGATTGAGCCGTCTCGATCATCTTTTTACACATATCCAACCTCTGTTTTTCTATTTCTGCATATGGATAAGTCATTCACCTTTGCTCCTGGGTTTGGTTCTTTTTAAGTCGAGCTTCATAAGCTTGTAGCAGTGCATCCAACTGCTCGTTTACCTTGTCTGCCAGTACAGATCCTCCCGATCCTGCACTTTTGGGCTCTTCTATTTCCTTGGATTCTATGGCTTCTGTGGTGTGTGAGATTAAGCTAGCTAGGTCTTCTAACCACTCCAATCTGTTCTTCGTATGTTTCAACTCATCGGATAGGGCTGCTTGCTCTCGTTCTTTCCTGGATTTCTTACGCGCCTTTCTAGCTTTCCAAGTGCTTCTTTGATTTTTCGTTTCTGAACTTTGGGCATCGGTTTTTGGTTCTTCTACTATGGGTTCGTTCATCCTTCTTTGGGCTTGGGCTCGTGTTACTTCCTGAATAGGTATGATTGTTTCATTTTCCGATCCTCCACTGGAAGGTATTGTTTCTAACAGGTTCAAGGTGGTTTTTGCTCCTTTGCTCGGGTTTTTAGGGCAATCGGGAATCAAATGAGTAATTCCACATTCCGGGCAATACGCATTGACTCTAATGATTTCATCATGAGGACAGTCTCTCAGCCAATGGTCTCCGCCACACTTGTAACAGGGTCCCTTGGGTTGTTGAGGTGCTCCTTGAGCCCCTCTTTGCTGGTAAGCTTATCTCTGTCCGCCCATGCCTCCATTGGCTATGAACAACAATGTTCGTTCATCTAAACTATATCTTCCTTCTCCTGCGGCCTGTGCAACAATTGGCGGTCCTTGATTCCCTATCATACTCCATGGTTCTGGTGTCGAGGGTTCTTCCGGTGGATAATAGACAGGGTTTGCCGCATATCCATTGGGATCTTCATAATATGCATGCATAGGCACCAAAGCCTTTTCTTCTGATTTAGTTACCGTTGGTGTGTATCTTATACCAACTGGTCATAACCCTCGTAGGAGTGGTTGTTGCCCCAACAACGATTGTGGTCTTTCTACATCTACAGGTCCTGGTAAGTTGCCTGCTTGATATCTGGGCATCCTTGAGGGGAAGCTACTGGAGCTTGGGGAGTGTAAGGTCTCTCTCTCACATATCCCTTGTTATAATAACATTCCTCGGTCCCATGGTTTGTCCATTTTTGTTCATTAGCACACCACTTGGGCTGTTTAGCCTGGGGTTTGGCGTACAAGTTGATCTTTTTTAGCAATTTATCTACGAGCTGCTCCTGGTTTACCGCTCTTTCTCCTTTCAGTGTTGTCTTGGAAGACTTTCTCCCACTTTGCTGTGAAGATGAATCGTCATCAAGGTCCTTGAACTCCCCTTCTTTGTAGACCGCACAATTGTCCACAAGGTACATAGCCTCCTTGGTCAACTCATTCAACGTCGTGCTCCTCTTCATATGTAAGTCTTTCTAGAGATCTGCATTCCTTAGTCCTTGGATGAATATCAGCATAAGTTTGGACTGAGTTGGCAGTTCTTCAACAGGACAGAACTTAACATATCTTTTTAATCTTAGGGCTGACTTCCGTACAGATTCTCCATCTTTTTGTTTGAATTTATGGATTTGTGAGACGGTATTATGAGCTATTCCCCTTTGAGAGAATTCCTCAATAAACTCGTCAAACACTTCCTCCATCGACTCAAAGTCTCTACGCTCCATAGAGTCAAACCAAGTTGCAACATCATCCTCTAGGGTTAGTCCAAACCCTGCAAATTGGGTTGGAAAATCTAACACCTCTTCGGCTCTAATTACACGCACAAAGGCTGCTACATGATCTCTTAGGTCTCTATTTCCTGTGTATTTCTTGTTTACCCATTTTTGCACTTGAGAAGGTCTAATTCTGCGATGGTCTACAAACCTCATCATTGGATCACCCCGTCCAAGTCGATACACCTCCTCGGGCCTTCTGTAATAGGCTGGTTCCTCTCCCAACGGTGTTCCTAAGCCATAATTTCTAACGGTTCTCGCTGGAGGTGGTTCATCTCTTCGAACTCGTTCCATGGGTGGTCCTCCAGGCTCGGTCAACCCTTGTGTCTTTGGCTTACTCTCTGCTTGATACCTTGAATAGTGTGGTGGTTCTTGCAAATCCCTGAGCCCTCGTGCGGCTTGATAACCGTCTCGGTTTCGGTCTGGTTCCATTGTTGCACTCTATCGAAGCCATGTCTGCAATGATGGCTGGTTTGCTGGTTGGTCTTGGTTGTTGAATGCTTGCGGTCTGGTGGCATGTGAGGTAGTGTCATACTCATCTGAAAATGGATTTGTTGACTTGCTTGGGGTGTGGACGGCTCTTGGCATTTCCTCAGGGGCATATGCTTATGCTCCTGGTCCTGTTGCTCTTTCTACTTCCTCTGGGAGACTACACTGGTATTCTCGTCCGTATCTATCAACAAAAACTATGCCCTTCCCCATAGCAATTTCATAAGAGAATAAGTAGAGAACCTTGTCTTTGCTTAGTTCGTTTACATATGGTTCTTTGCTGCGAAAGTAAGAGACAATACCCTCACTCTCATGTTTGTAGATTCCCACATTCTCGTTATAAGTTGGAATCCTGGTTTTTTTCTTATCATACATAAAAATAGCTCCGTGCCGATCAATGTTTGGTGGCGGTTCTTGAGTTTCTGAAACCATTTTCTCTTTTGCCACGTTATCTCCATATCTGTTGTAATTTTCAGGGTTGTTAACTATTAAATAGTGGTTCCCCTTTTCGTCTCGGAATCTATCTCCATCATCATACACTCGGATTATCTCCAATCTTTGTGTTGGCCTCTCTTCGATACAAATGCACTTGCGGCCCCGATAGTTAGAATAGACTAGGGCTCCTCTTGAGTTTGTTCCCTCTAAGAAGATCACTGTAAGCATGGAATCATTCAAAGGATTTTGGGAGGTGTTTCCTCCTCGCATAGGTCCATCATAGGTGAAACCTCGTAGCTGTTGACTACCCATCATGAAGAAAGATTTGTCTGACGAAGTGTCAGTATCACTACCTTCCTCAATAATCGGTGCTAGCGGATTTAGCCTTGCCTGAGTTACACTCTCTTCGGTGGACACTAAGCTACCTTGGTCACCTGCCACCTTCTGGTCTCTAACAATGTATCTTCCTGATCTTAAATTCATCAAACTTATCAATGCAATTTATCACAAATTCAACCACTCACCTGGCAATGGGTTAGTTTCTGCACAACTTCTTGCCCTGTTGCTGAATATACCTGTACACAAGCGTTTTAATTTCGGCAATTGAATCAAAGCATTTATCTACTAGAGGTTATCTTAGTACTGATTGGTATAACTGGAGAGTTAATCTCAACCACTACTGTATTTTATACACTGCTGATGTTCTGGATTAGGTTTGCTAATCTGGAACAATACTTCCCTCTGATGTTGGCCAATTTACGCGAAAAAGTCTGAATTCAGTCTTTGCTTTGTCAAATGGGAAAACAAGGTCCAAATTCACTTCTGAAAGAAGTTCTGGAACCCTTAAGCCAAATGGAACCTCACTGTCTAGGCCAGGTCAAATTTTCTCTGCAGTATGCCCCAATAGACATCCTACACGTAGGATGTCTCCTGCTGTGTTTTGCCTGGATTTTTGCACTGTTGTTTCCCTTTGTTGTGATGAGCTTACAGCTGCTTTTACTTTTTGATTTGGACACCTATTAGCTGGTCAATGAGTCAGAAATCTCTTCCGACGGCCTGTTGATGGTATTGATCAGTCTAATCAACTCCAAATTGGTCTAAAATTGACTAGCAGGCTTGCTTTAGGCTATATAACACCTTGCAATGCCCAAAGTCAAAGTCTGGCTTCATTTTCTTGCATTAGACATCCTACGTGTAGTATGTCTTTTTCTTCAAAATGGCTTTAAACTCAAGTCTTAAGATCCCCTTGAGTTGCTGATCACTTTGGTATACTCAGAATTCAGTTTGGAGTCCCAAATCACTCAGAAGTCATCCTACGCGTAGTATGTCTTTTTGGCCTGTTTGACCCCAGATTTGTCCCACAGTTTCCCCTTGATGTCAGTATGCCAGTGGTATGCTTAGATTTTGATTTGGATGTCAAAAGTCCCAAACTTCAGCTGTTTTTGCTTTTTTCAGTCGAAAGTGCTAAAGTCCACTTTGAACCCAATTTTCTTACCCAAATGAGGTGAAACCCCTTTCAGTCACTCAATATATCATGCAAGACACACTCATGCAGCCATCTTATGGTTTTGGTCTCAAGTTAATGTTTTGGCACTATTTGGGTAGGATGTCTAGCAATTTCAGTCTATCTGGCGTCATCCTGTCAAGATATGGCCAAATTTTCCCTTTCCAATTGAAATTAGGGTAAACCCTACCTTTTGAACACACTGGTCAACTCAAAATCCCAAAACTCCTCCCAGATTGGCCTGTAGACATCCTACGCGTAGGATGTCTCCTGGCTTAAAATTAAAGTTTTTTCTGACAGGAATGCTTCTGATGCTCTGTAGATATATCAGAAACACTCACAGTAACTTTTGGACTTCAATTCGGCTTTCAACCACACTTTGCGTCTTTTACAATCTTGTAATGATTCTACCAAGCAAGTGTACATGCATGAAATGCTCTAGATCTGAATCATGATGTCCTACTTACTCTACTCCTACCTATCATGAAGAAATGGTGATAATGGTGTTTTTGGTTGCTTTTTGGCCTCTCTTGACTCTCAAGATCACCTCTCACCGCTTCTACCACTCCAACTCCTACCCTAAAACTCGACTACTACCTAAAACTACCTAAGTCTACCTCCTCTACCTAAGTCGAAGGATCTAGGCAAGACACACGCTTATAAACTCCCTCTAAGACCTAGAGAGTCCTCCACCCTCTGATCCTATCTAAATGTAAAGCGAGACTCTTGGCAAGCCAAAAATCACAATCCTCAAGGATTAGTCTCGGTCACCTACCTAAGGTTTTCGTCCCCGGCAGCGGCGCCAATGTTGGACGGGTACGCCGCGACGGACGTCAGCACAACGAGAACTCACCTAACAAGTAATGTCAGCTAAGGAAGAAGCTCGACCCGCAGGCACGTGGAAGCAAGCATAAGGTGTCAACCTACACTCGTCCGACTCCTAACTAATTCCTACAGAGGTCTCTACCGATTGTCTAAGTCACAGCCTTCAAGAGTGCAAAAGAGGAAACTTCCTACAACGCTAGCTAGAGCCGAACACCAATCAAGCATTTTTGAAACACCATAGAACTTGAAGGAGACCCTATTAATACCTATAGGCCACTCTCCCTAAGGTCTATGAACCAAAATCACGACCCAAAACACCTGGTGCGAAAACACGTAGGATGTCTGACCGAAATCTGCAGGTCTTCGTTTTTGAAATCTGAAGTGCCTAATGTGTAGTTCTACTCAATGTGAATGTGTGGATATGCTGCAATGTGAAATCAGATAACGTCTGCTCACCCAAACAACCTATGAAGCTCGTAGAAGGAGCTCCCAAAGCCGGACCGTATGCGCGCAATGTTGGTATCGGCGCGTAGCTCTAGTCGGGGGCAACACGTTGCACTTCTTCGCACTCGATTTCGACCACCGTAGCACACGTAGCGTCAAGACGAAGCTCACACACTCTCTTTCGTACACAGTACGCTCACTCACAGACTTCAAACTTCCTTTTTAAAAAATGACAAAAGGTCTTTCATTAAGGTCAAAAAGTGGTATATATACCTTACAACTTCTCAAACCCTAAAGTTCCAAAATCAACCAACTATTCAATCTAACTATCAAAACTGGAATACAATCTGGAAACTTCTGTAAGTCCCAATATTTACAAGGTGAAAAATAGGGTTTTCCTCAATGAATGAATAATTACAAAAATAATAGTCCGCCGAGTAGTTAGATTCCGTGGGGTGTGTCCAGCTTCTAACAACCATGGACCTGCTGCCATCCCTCATCCGCTGGAGTCCCAGGCTCATAGGGTGGCTCTCCATGTGTGCGATGTGTCTCTGTCTGTGGCTGCTGGCCAGCGCTTGCAGGCTGGGGTTGAGTCTGTGGTGTAGCTCGAGGCCTCCTCCGTGGAGAGGCCTTCGCAAGATGGCCCATCTATGGATAAATGAAGCACTGGTTCAGGAGGCCCGAATACTCCACACTCTGTCTAAACCAACCCCCACTCACCCGAGGCAAAAGAATGACCTTCGGGAGCGTGTGAGTGTCCCTAACCAGAACGTGAACTGAGGCAATGCCAGCCGCCTTGGCAACTACTGAGGCTGTTGTGCGAGGTGTCTCCAAGACATTTCCAATGGTTGAGCCTATCCTGGACAAAAGTGGTAAGTACTCCCTCCACAAACCTTGAAAGCAGACGGAGATGGGGATGTCTGCCTCCTCTACTAGAACATTCGAAGTAGGGTCGAAAATATGTCTCCACTATCAAAAGTGGGCTCGAGCTGCTCGGATGGTCAATGGACTCATGGCGATGACCTTGGATGCCATCTCGGAGGTCTCAAACTCGATCTGATAGTAACCTCGTCCGAGTATTTGTACGTCCAAGATCTTGCCCACCTCTACGAGAAGGCGGGCCTGGAGAAGGTCACGCAGCTCTCCTCTGCTGGGTCGAGTGTTGAGAATCTTGCAGATGACAGAAGTCGCCTGCAAGCACTCTACCTCTGCCGGCTAGGCTTGCTTCCTCTATCGGTGAAAGAGCAAGTCGAATGGTGGGCTTAGCGGGGTCGGGCGAGGGGGCTTCGGACGAGTCCCTCTATGGCGGAGCTGGAGCCTCCATCTGTGTCTACAGTTGTGGCGGAGAAGCGAAAGGAGAAAATACTCTGCAACAGAACACGCCGAGCACTGTCCAAAGAACAGCGCTGCCAGAGCCAATTGCAGGGAGTCTTCGGGAAAGAGGCGGAGAGTGAAGAGAACACGGGGGGATTTTGCAAGCGGGTGAGGGCAGCGTGGGCGGTGGGTGAGGGCAGGGGAGTGGCAGCTCGAGAGGGCAGCGGACAGGGCTGCGCGTAGCAGGGTGGGCGGGCTGGGTTGCCATGCGCGAGAGGCCAGGTAGGGGGGGCAACACGAGGGCCGTGGGGGGGGGAGGGGGGGGGGGGGGGGCACAGGGGTGGGGGTGCTAGCAACAGTGAGCGCACAGCCCCAGATGCAGCTTGAAGCTACAAAAAAGCGAAAGACTATGCAATTGATTTTTGCTTTACTTACTTACCAAGGACTAGAGCGTGAAAAAGAGACTTTGCCTTGTACTTCTCCCCATGCTTGTTCACCCTCCTCGCCTATTTCCCTTTTACATACCGAGGACAAGAGGAAGGGAATATCCCTTTGTTTTGCTATCCAACCTTCTCTCCTTGCTTTGATTGAGGATCAAGAGAGTTAGGATAGCTAGCTTTGATTGGAGATCGAAAGAGAGAAAGAACAAGCTCCTCTTGTGCAAGCGAGAGAGAGAGAGAGAGAGAGAGAGAGAGAGAGAGAGAGAGAGAGAGAGAGAGAGAGAGAGAGAGAGAACTCTCTTTGCCTAGCTCGCAACTTCCTCCTTTCGATCTCCCTTGCTTCAAGATTTGCTTGCTAGCTAAAGACAAGAGCGAGAGAGAGGGAGTTTTGCTTACCGAGGATGAGCCGGGAGCGAGAGAGAGGGAGCTTTTCCTTGCTCTAAGCTTCTTCCCCGATCTGCCTTTGAGCTTTCTTCTTCTCTCACGTTCTCAAAAACCCTTTGTTCTCTCTCGCCTTATTGCCCTAAAAAAGCCTCACGTTCCTTTTTTCAAAGCCTTTAGCAACGACAGCGCCGTCGTTGCTAAGGTGCGTGATCAAGGGCGATGATGTGGCAGCTGGCGGAGTCCATCAGCGCAAAACGAACCAATTTTGGAGCCGAAATGGAGGGCAGTGGCCTGCTCCTCATTTCTTGCTTCTTCCGTGTCGTCATCAGAGCACCACACAGGCGGCCATGAGCTCCTCTTCATTTTCTCTGCGCTCTGGTTGTTGCCTGCACACTTTTCTCTCCTTTTACCTTTCCCTTTCACACTCAATAAACCCTTAATTGGATGCCCCCCCTTTTTAGGAAATGGTCGGGCGGCCTTTAGATTATGGCTTATGGGAAGTCTTATTATTTTTCCCTTGTGTGCACTAAGACTAGTGTTCTCAGAACAACCCCAACGAACGTTGGGTCCCCATTGCTATCCCAGTGCCCCTTTTCTACTTTGGTAGAAGGGGTTTGGATGTCAAAGGCTGGGAGGATTTGGATTTGACCTCACGATCTCGGCATACCATGGATCGCTTTTACCAACCGGCCTAGCGGTCCTCGGGTAGCCATTTGAAGGGTATCACATTCGGCATACATATCGGCCAAGGAAATGCCTTGCATGATACCACTTCCCAACATCCCCTGACTAGTAATATCACCGTGAATTTTGTTGCCACCTTGTGTGTCGAACACCACCACAACCTTCAAGATACAAGTATCTTCTTGACCCTGCCTTGTTGGGTATATCCCACAGTCAATGCATTCCAAGAGACCACACTCCGAACACGAGACTCCTCAAAGCAATTACTGCTCATGCATCCTAAAACCTGGACGAAAGAAAAACTCCCAGTCGAGACACCAACCGAGCCAACCGGGAACTGGCCCCCGATGAATCTTTAACGACCAATATCTTGGCGAGCGGAACTCCGATCACTGATCTGAAAAGACCGACGTGCTCCACAAAGTGAGCACTTTAGGCTCATGCATTCATTTCACTTATGTCCCCTCAGCTGCAATTGCCCAATCCGGTACGGATCTGCAATGGACTTAAACTTCAAACTGCCATAACTTCTTCATTGTAGCTCCAATGAATGAGCCGTAAAGACAGGCCGGTAGAGAACTTCAAGCACTGTATTTCCAGATCATAATATCCAATTTGTTCTCACTTCAAGCATAGTTACTTTTTGCATCATTAAGGCATCAATTGGCCCTTTTTAAGCCGCATCTGGCATACTTTAATCATTAAGCTTGGCATGTTAACAAGCCCTGATCATTGCTCAATAAATGTGTAGGCTTCAAAGAAGCTTAGCTTGCATTTGTTTGCTCTTTTTCTCTTCATGGCAGTGGAGCTGCACGATAGTGTACCAACCTTTTCTCCTTTGGCAACCACCAAATATCTCTTTGAGATCTTCCATCGTTTGCTTCTGAATGCAATCTTGTGACCTTCATCGTCCAATTGTCATGTAGAGATCAAATTTTTGCGAAGAGAAGGAACATGCCTAACATCTTTAAGCTTCCATTCATTCTATTAGCAGTTTTGACACAAACTGTACCTTCACCAACAATTTCACCAGATTCATTATCTCCCAAGTATACATACCCAAAATTACCTTTGGTGAAATCTTGGAAATGTTGCTTGTGTGGTGTCGCATGGAATGAAGAACCAAAATCTACTATCCAGGAATCAGACACATTGTCTAATTAGAAAATTAGATCATCTTGCTCTATTGTACCTACCACATTGGCCTCTGATGTTGACTTGTTGTCTTGAGACTCCGACTCCTTCTTCTTCTTCGACCAACAATCCTTCTTGGCATGGCCCTTCTTGCCGCAGTTCCAACATTCAAGAACTGACTTTGTACGTGACTTGCTCTGTTTTGAGCGATCACGACCCTTTTGGCTTTTTGAACCTCTCCTTAGGACTTCCTCTTCTTTCCAATGACAATGCAGCACTTGATGATTCTCATGTGCTTCTCCTTCTCATTTCCTCGCTTAGAAGAACACCCACAACATCATCAAACTTAAGAGTATTTGTGCCAAAAATAGGATTACTTACAACCATCACAAGGTTGTCCCAACTATCCGATAGAGACGGCAGTATAAGGAGAGCTCGCACTTCGTCATCATCGAGATTTATTTTCACCGATCAAAGATGACTTATGTTTGTGTTAAAGTCATTTATGTGTTCTGCAACTGAACCATTTTTTTCCCTCTTTAGATTGAATAAGCACTTCATGAGAAATACCTTATTGGATGCCGATGGTTCTCATAGAAGTCGTCAAGTGACTTCATCAAGTCCTCCGTGGTCTTCATCTCCGAAACATTGAAGGCCACCGTTGACGCCAAGCTTAACCGGATTTTTTCCAGTGCCTTTTGATCAAGGACAATCCATGCTTCATCTGCCATCGTTGCAGGCTTCTTTGGAAGACCACCTAGTGGAAAATAGAGGTCCTTTTAGTAGAGATAGTCTTCAATCTGCATCTTCCAATGTTGGTAGTTTTTGCCGTTGAACTTCTTGATCTTGAGCTTCCCTTCCTCTGCCATTACTCCCACTCAATTTAAGGAATCCTTTCCTTGAGATAATTAAACTACGCACAAACCTTTCTCTAATACCAATTGTTAGGAAATATGACGTAGCTAGGTAGATAATTGAGTAGATTACTTGATGGAGAGAGATAATTTTTACACACAAAAGATTATAGAGTAGAGAGAGAGAGAGAGAGAGAGAGAGAGAGAGAGAAGAGAGTACACGATATACGTGGTTCACCAAATGTGAGCTACGTCCACGGGAAAGCAGCCACTCAATGGATTTAGTACTTCAAAATAAGAAGTAGGCTACAAAGAGATTATACCCTTAATAGAGCTCCCGCCTTGCTTCACTCTCACCACCTCACATCCACCTTGTTGCATCAACTTTACACTATAAAATATGTGTAGAAATGGCCTCCTTTTATAGGCCAAAAGGGTTTTCCTCTCTCATGAGAGGCAGCCATGTGTAGCCACCCTAGTGTAGATACGTCCAAATCGGACACTCCAATCCGCCATGTGTGGCCGCCCTTGAGAAGACAAGTCTGCTTTTGAATTCGACCACCGGCTTGAGACTGGGCATGAAAATTTTGGTTTTCGGCGAGTGATTTTCCTTCACGCACAATGTCTTCTCCTCATAATGGGGGCCTTACAAATGTGCATTTTTTATACTAGAAAGTTATAAGGGGTAAATCAAGCCCCATACTTAACACAAAGCTCTCGAGGTGTGCACCATATCCCATAAGTGGGCTCAACAAAACCGATAATAGATCCCAATCTTACTTACCCTAATATAATTATCAAAATTAATCATTAATAGTCTAGTTAAGGACCTCTCTTCTTAAGCAAGAAAAGAGAAACTAAATGCTCTGATACCAATGTAATGGGAATGGCCTATGAACTTTGAGAATGGTGGAATTAAAAGAATCAAAGTGAGAATTTTTGTGAGATCACTTTGAGAACATAGAGGGTGAAATTAATTGATGGTAGCAACATAAACATAGTACTTAATTAGATTGGCATGAATACTACTTTTGCAAGAGAGAGAGTATTAGAGAACATGACAATAGTTGAGGACCAGATTTACTTGGAGCCGGTCCCCCCCTCCAAAAGACGTTTGTATTATAGATTCTCCCATCAAGAGAGACTTGGTACAATACAATATTTGTGTTCCTTGTGACCTTGGGGATGCTATGAATATGGAAAGATTCATGCATCACAAACATAATATAAACTTTACAAAAAGCATTAACTATCCCAAGCCTTGGTCCCAAGGTCTCAAACACCTTTGAAGGTAGAGAGAGCTAGCGGGGAATGAGGGTAGGGAAGAAGAAGAAGAATCATCCATAGGAGAAGAAATAGTTCCTCACTTATCATCACTCTTCTTGCTTAGCATAGCATAATAGCATAGTAATGAAGATGAAGAAGATGGCAAGCTTAAGCATTGAAGCATGGCTCTCGGTCGGATTTTCATTCCATAGACAAAAGTATTGGTGTAGGCTCTCCACTTCTCAACAAGCTTGGAGAAGGAGATGGAGCTCTTGCAATTTGCACTCCACACAATGAAAGATTGTGTGCGTGTGCGTGGGAGAGTATACCCCCCTCTCATGCTTGGTCCACCTCTCTCTCTCTCTCTCTCTCTCTCTCTCTCTCTCTCTCTCTCCTATTATTTAATTATTTCATTTGGACATGTGTCTTCTTTTTCCTCTTTGAGAGAAAGAACTTAATTATTTATTCTTATGCATTTAAATTATCATTGGACCCCTTTAAAACCTATCCAATAGGATTCAAGCACATCATGAGGGCCACATTTAGAGAATCATTTGAATAAGTGTCTTTTATGCTTCTTAAGTCATTTGGTTTAAATTGAACACTTCAAGCACTTAGTCAATCTAGCATTGAAACCAATGATGTGTCTTGAGAGTTTATCTTTGAATTGAACACTTCAATGACCTTAGTCATTTTAAGCATAAAAATCACCTCAAGCTTTGGACAAGGTTCCCACAAACATTTTAAGCACTTTAGTAAGCAAGCCGACAATCACCTCATGCTTGGTAGGATTCCCACCTCAAGGTAAGCCCTAGCTTGCCTAAGGTCAAAGGACTTTTTAACACTAACTTTTGAAGGTCTTTAATGAAGCGAACCCTAAGGTCTTTTAAGCTCCATTAGATGCACGTTGCTCTTTGATAGACTACCTCATTTTGGAACCCTATTTAGATATAACCATCTCTCCTCTTGGTCCCTTACTGAGATAAATGTAGAATCACTTATTGCACATTGCTCTTTGGTAGACTATCTCCTTTTCCCCTATTGAGATGCAACCATTTCTCCCTTTGGTCCCCTGTTAAGATAGGTCTAAAAGCACATATCTATATCCTAACTTTTGTTCCCCTTTTAGTGCCTATATTAAATGATCAGTTTAATATAAGAAAATTGTTTTGTAAAGTTAGATATTATATTTTATGACATAAATCCCTCATTAGTGTAGTAGATTCCTTTAGTAAAAATGAAAAAGTGAATGGTGCAATTTTTTTATTAATTTTTTGGTTTTCTTTTGTTCCTCTCTCTTCCTCTTTGTATTCTATCTGTATTGCTCTGTCGGCAAGGCCCCTTATCGTTCTCATCTGCCAAGGTTCTCTCTCTCTCTCTCTCTCTCTCTCTCTCTCTCTCTCTCTCTCTCTCTCTCTCTCTCTCGCACATGCTCGAATGCGTGTTAGCTTTCACTGATGCAAGGCAGATCAGCAGTGCAAGGTAGGGGCCATGGAGTAGCAAGTTGCGACAGAGCAGTTGTGGCACCGTGGAAGGTGAGCAGATGTGGCGCAGTGCAAGGTGAGCATGGGCGTCTGAGCGAGGAGCAACAGGTCGTCATGTCACAACAGGGACAACTTACACGAGATGGATGCACATGGGGGAGAAGAGAGAGAGAGAGAGAGAGAGAGAGAGAGAGAGAGAGAGAGAGAGAGGTATATATATATATATATATATATATATATATATATATATATATATATATATATATATATATATATATATATATATATATATATATACACACACACACACACACATTGTTGTAATATAATTATATGTAAATCCTTCTCTTTTGCAAGTTTGGGTTCTTTGAAGTTTGGCACTGGATGTACTGTGGGGTCCGTTTTGTGGGGCCGGTAGGGGGAACAAAAAAAAAACCAAACCATGGTCATTTAGAGCGTTCAAAAAGAAACATATTGACGGTGTCGCATTTGCAATCAGGCACGGGCATTGGACGTAGTGAATTTACCAAGAAGTGGGAGCTATAAAGCATAGCATGGTCAACTAAAAAAAATAAATAAAGGATAAAGCATGGTGGCTGGGAAAATTAAATAAATAAATGGTAAATAGGCTAGTTAGTGAGAAAGATTCCTTTTGTTTGAAAAATGCAAAAGGGAGTGGTGAAGGATTTTTAAAATTTTTTAATCATCAAAACCTTGAAAGTCATTTTGGGGAGAAAAAATGACTTTTGAAAAAAATACATTAAAAACTTTAGGATTAAAAGGGGGAAGGGGGGGGGGGGGGGGGGGGGGGGGGATTCGATTTCTCTTTCTATCACGAGCCAGAGATGATCACACATGCCAACAGGTTCTTCTCTCTCTCTCTCTCTCTCTCTCTCTCTCTCTCTCTCTCTCTCTCTTACTTGGTATACATGTCCAGTGGAGACACCTGTGCAATGGAGACCCCTACGTAATCGAGTGCAATGTCAAGGGTAATCTCTCTCTCTCGCGCGCGATGGTAGGAGGATTGAGGGAGGGAAGGAGAGGAACTTGTAATCTCTGTTGTTGCTGTGCACGATAGTGGAAGATGAGCAGCTGCTGCGCATGGCAAGGGTGTCCGACAAGAAGCAACAGGTCCATCTAGCTCTGCATAGAGGGTAGGTATAGATGTATAGAGTGCATTCCTTTGCGGTGATTTTAATAATACTCCTGAGATGGATGATAGTACCACTGGCAATTCACATATGTTGTTTGCGGAAAGGCAAGAATGGGATAATCTCTTTGTTGTTACTCAGATGACTGATATATGGCGGCATTTGCGTCCAAATGCATCTGGTTTTACTTTTTAGCATGTTGCCCATTCTTCTTATTGAGCGCGGTTGGACAGATGGTATCTGCTTAATTTGCAACAATATGAGGACTTTGTATGTGAGGTCCACATCGATTACACCTTGCAGTTATCGGATCATTACCCTGTTTTGCTGGATGTGAGTTTTGGGCAGACTTGTTGTGATCAACCTCTTCCCAGGAAACGTTTGCTACTTGTCAATAATGCTTATCTCACACATGAGGTTTTTTGGGGAATGATCTCTGAGGTTATTCCCCCTCTGCTGGTTCATATGCATCTTGATCTTGATGCCGCTTGGTATCGCTTTGTTATGAGGGTGCAAAGTGTTATTTGTGACTATGGCAAGCATTACATGCAGTACACTAGAGGGGAAATCAAAGATGCGAAGCATGCTTGTCAACGGCTGCAAGAGTTGGCTGATTTGCGGCCTCTGTCTAATTCTGAGATGGCGGAGCTATGTGAAGCTTCTGTGTGTATTCAGCGTAATGACAAGTGAAAGCTTGCTAAATGGCAGACGCGTGCTCGCCAACAGGCTTTCATGGACAAAGGCTGTGCTTCAAAGCAATGTTTTAAGCATTTACATCGTTCGAGAATCTCATGTGCAATCAAGCATGTTATGCTTTCCTCGAGTGTTTGGACTTCTTCGAAGTAGGAACTTGCGGATGCCATGGTTTTGCATTATCAACAGGTGTTTGCTGCTCCTTCTCAGACATCTTTGGCTGCTTGCCATGTGCGTCAATTGATGCTTTCCTTTGTTACTCCGATTATATCCCCGCAAGATGCATGTGGTCTTGAGGACCCCTTCACTGCTTCGGAATTGCATAGTGCGTTGCTTGCTTTGGGCCGTTGGCGGTCTCCTGGCTGGGATGGGCTTATTGTGGAATTTTTCCTCTCCTTCTGGGAGGATCTTGAGCATCCATTTCTTTACATGATTAATGCGGCATGGGAGAAACAAGATTTTCTGACATCTTGGAAAGAAGGTTTACTTAAATTGCTGCCTAAGCAAGCGCTTTGTGAGCGATTCTCTCATTGGCGGCCGATTACTTTGATGCCGGTGGTTTATAAGATATTGGCTAAGATGTTGGTGCACCGCATTAAGGACCATCTTTTTGCAGGACTCCATCAGGTTCAATATGGTTTTATTGCACGTCGCCAAATTATGGATAATCTAGCTAATGTTTTGATTGGCATGGAGTACGCTAAGTACACTCAACAAGATGTGTTGGTTATGCAAGTTGACATTGAAAAGGCCTTTGACACTGTACAGTGGGACTTCATTGCCGCCACCATGACGTGTTTAGGGTTTGGTCCTAAATTCGCCAATGTGGTTTATTTTTTGTATGCATGTAGCACGTCTTCACGGATATTAGAAGGTGAATTAACTGAATCTTGGCCTCTTGGTTGTTCGGTCAGGCAGGGCTGCCCCCTTAGTGCTTTGTTGTATGCTGTTGCTACTCACCCGTTGTTGACTTATCTTGATCACTTGACCTCTGTTCAGAGTCTGCATGGTCTGCAGTTACCTTCGGGTTGTACATTCATTGGCCAGGCTTACGCTGATGATTCGTTGTTTATGCCTCGTAATCAGCAGGTGGATGTCAAGGTGATTATGGAAGCATTGGAACTGTTTGGAATTGCGGCTGGGCTTAAAGTCAACTTCTGTAAATCGAAGCTTCTGCCTCTCCGTTCTTGTGATTGGCATGGTATGTTGTGGCCTGGTGAGATTGTGTCTTCAAATGTGATCACTAGGCATTTGGGTTATCCAATTGGATGGAATGTTACTCACTCTCAGAAAGTTGATTGGGTTATGCAATGCTTGAATGTCAAATTGCATTACTGGAAGCTTTCTACTTGGCCCTTGCATGTTTGTCTGCGAATTGTTCAGAGTATCCTGTTGGCATATGTTCAGTTCTTTTTGCCACTGATGCATTGGCCTCGCCGGTGTCTTGATTCTCTTATGTCGGACATTATGTCCCATTTGTGGTGGACTCATGCTACCAAAAAAGGCTTACTCTTGCTATCGATGGAGAAGCTTTGCACTCCTAAACGTTTTGGTGGACTGAATATCTTGGATTTACGTAGGCATGTGTATGCGCTGAAAGCTATGTTGTTGCCCACTCTTGTGCAAAAAATTCAGCCTTGGACATTGATGTTTGCATTCCTCGGTGAGCATGTTGTTACTTCTGCTTTTGGCCATTGGCAACCCTCTCTCTGGGAGGTGGTTTTTGGCAAGATGGAAGGGCACATTCCTGGATGTCCACTTGCTTCCTCTTTGGTATCTGCTTGGAAAGAGGTTACGAGGCATTTATCGTGGACTCCTCTGTAGGAAGGGGATTCGATCTGATTGGAAAGTCTCCATTGGAGCCGGGCATTCTCTCTTACTTTGGTCGATCGATCACCCCATCAGGCTTACTTTCTCTCTGGTCGTGGCATTCGAGTGGTTGAGGATGTGGTCGATGAGGCTGAATATACTTTTGAGTTTTCCTTGGCTGCTCGTCGTTTTGGGTTGGGCATGCATTACCGTCAGTTTTGGAGAGAGCTTCAAAGCATGTTGCTCGATTTTTTGCCTGTTTCACCTTTGCCTAATGGTGATCGCATGTTTGATTGGGCCTTTCGGGAAATGCCTTTTCGAGCTATTTCTGCGGGTTGAATTTATGCTATTCTTCTACCACGACCATGGCTTGATGGTCATTGTAATGCCATTTGGCACATGCACAAATCTGACCTCTAGTGGAGGAGGCTCCTCTCTGCCTTATGGAAAAGCCATTTGCCTTTGAAGGAGCGTCTGTTTCTTTGGCGATGTTTGCTTGGAGTGCTTCCTATTGGCACTTTTCTTCGAGCGCGTCATATTCGTCCTTCTTCTTGCGTTCGTTGCTCGACTGCAGAAGAGGATATTTGTCACTTGTTGTGGGATTGCTGCGTTACTAGATATTTCCTTTGGCATGTATCAACATGTTGCGGCTCCGTTTTCCTGGGGTTGTCTTCCACAAAAGGTTTTGGGCATTTGGCATTTTCTCACCGGCGTTACAGCGTTTTGCGGTCTTCTTCATGTGGGTAAGATACTGGGCTTTCTGGACCGTGTGGAGTCAGCGTAATGCTTACATGTTTCATTGTACTCATGCGGATCCATTCCCTCTCTTCAGGCTTTCTCTTAGGCAATCATTACGGTTTGCTTTGGAAGCTGGTGATATCACCTTGGAGATGCATCAGCTTTCATATGAATGTTTTTAGTTACGCTCTACAGATGAGGAGTTCTGTGCTCCTCCCCTTGTATATGATCTTTTCGGTGGGTTTTCCTCGCTTTGAGGTTTCTTTCTCTCTCTCTCTCTCTCTCTCTCTCTCTCTCTCTCTCTCTCTCTCTCTCTCTCTCTCTCTCTCTCTCTCTCTCTCTCTCTCTCTCTCTCTCTCTCTCTCTCTCTCTCACACACACACACACACACACACACACACACACACACACATTCTGTGTGTGCAATAGTTGCCTTGAGCCCCCTTGCATACACTCCCCTAGAGCATTGCCCTGCTCAATGTCATTCTGTAGCAACTCTTGCCTTGCAATCTTGTTATTCATTAGCAACGCTCGCCTTGCAATCTTGTCATTCAACGCTTGACTTGCAATCTCATCATTCACCAGAGAAGGTGAGCTCTAGGAAATGCTTGCCAAAAAACACATCCCTTCACAATGTTCACCCACCTTCTTGAATAGTACTATATCCTGCTAGGCTTTCTTTGTTTCTAGGCGCCTCAATGCCCATTCTCTTTAATCATGTTCCCACGTCTTTCCAAAGCAATTGTCTATAGCTTTAAGGAGTTCTGCCAAGGTTAGAGTGCACATTTTATTGGTGGTGTTGCCATTAATGCATAAGCATAGAGTGTACATGTAGGCACCATTATACATCTCCACTCAATCACCAATATCAGAACATCATTATCCCAACACCACCACACATAATAGAGGCAAGCTAGATCACCATACTTAGAACAAAACACACAAAAACCATCCAATTTTGCAAATAGATATGGGAGCTACAATTGCTACAAGGATACCAGCATAAGCAAAAGCTAAAATAATACACAAAGATATTGTGGTACCACCACAGTAACACCAAGCCAAACTATTATCACTAGGGCATGCCAGTTTCCTGCCATATCAGAATCAAACAACACCTTATCAGCAGGTTTCATAACATCATCATAGCAGGTTCAAACACCGATCTCTCGGAGCAAAGAGAGTACATGGTGGCATCTCCATACCTCCCCATACAACACCATTGTGAGTACAACATTTACCAAGCTCCCCCATACATGCTAGAGGCAAGCAAGTGCCACATACCAAAACCATCCATTACTACAAATTAGAAATGGCAGCTACAATTGAGCTAAGATAACAAATGCAGAATAAGAAGTATTGCACAGAGGAAATATTCACCCACTTAGTACCATAAATATAGCACTGTGAAACCAAGCAATACTACTACCATTAGGGCATGAAGGCTCCATACCAGCACCCTATCAGCATCATCCTTAACACAGTTCATCATTAACCAAGCATCCCACATACATAACATGACCATAACAGGATCATACATCATCATACCGACAAGTTACACAACAGCTCACATCATGATCAAGCACCAGTCTCTCAGAGTAAAGAGAGATCATGGTGGAATCTCCATACTTCCCCAACCAATAATAGCCACAATATATCATAAACCAAGTACACCATCTATAATGGAGGCAACCAAGAGCCTAAGATTTAGATCAAAACAGACACAAAAACATCCGTTTCTACATAAAAGATATGGGAGCTGTATGAAGCCACAGATATCAAAAAATTGCAGAAGCAAAAATATTATGCCAGACTTTCATTAGCATCGTACCAAAAAGTCCACCCAAGTTAAATCAGTCCCTATTACAATTAGTAGGGCAAGAACCATCCCTAGTAGAACCGTATCCGACTAAGACCACAGGTAAGCACCCTCATGTAGACGCATACAAAACACAGGGTAAACCAATATACTAATCACAAAAAATAAACAAGTTCTAGTAGGGAATAGTACCCTACACAAACAAGATGGAATTTCCTTCCTCTAAGATGTTCACGTTGCTGAACATCAAACAATGTAGAGATACTCTGATAAAGAAGCATGCCAATCTTCCACATTGGATGGTAGCTCTTCAATGACCACATTGTAAACCTTCTCAATGTCTTGCAGTAGTATCATGTCCTCATCTGTGACAATGTTTATTGCCACGTCCTTCTTTCTTGCCACGCCTCTCCTTCCAAACCGATGAGCATAGTTCTCGAGATGAGCAAGTAAATCATAGTTGATCACTAAAGAGACCTCTTCAACATCAACTTCATGAGCTAAAATCTTGGTTGTAATCAGCACACAGAAGATAACTTGAGATCATGCGTAATTGCATCCCGAGGCTTCTAATCCATATCTCCATGAGTTGCAGTTGCATTGTGATCCCTTGCATGCATCTTGTCAGTCAACCAGATCATCTTCCTTTGAGTGTTAGACAAAAATGACAGTTTGGGGGATAGCAATGGTTTCATAAAAATTACATAAAGCATGAAGCTTTGACTCTTCCTTGTGCACATCCACATAGAACTGTTTGATACCTTCCAATGGCAGCTCATCCCTGTTGACAAGAATTCTTACAGGTTCCTTCATGAATTTCCTTGCGATCTCTAAGACTTTAAAAGGCATAGTGGCAGAAAATACTCCAACTTGCAACTTTTGTGGAAGCAATTGAAAGATTTCATAAATCTGCATTCAAAAACCAGCATTACTTCCAAGTCTTATGGAATCTAACAGACAATAAAGGCATAAATGTGAGCTACTTCAGTAATTTCAAATTGTAACCTGGTCTTTAAAGCCTCGAAACAACACTTCATCAGCATCATCAAGAACCAGCAATTTGATGTGACTAGGTTAAAGAAACTTCTGACAGAGTATGGTGTATAAACAACCAGGGGTTCCCACAACCACATGTACCCCACTTTGGAGTAATTGAATGTCGTCTGCAACACTCTTACCACCAACAAAAGCATGCACCTTCAGCGGCAAGTAGTGACCCAGCACTGTCATCACCCTTTTGATATCTCGTGCTAGCTCTCTTGTGGGTGCCAAGACCAGTGCTTGACACCTCAAAAGACTGTAATCAAGTTGTTGTAGGATCCCTGCACAAAAGGTGGAAATCTTGTTGACACAAGACTGAGCCTACTCAGTGACATCAAGACCCTTAGCAAAAGGGACGATGCCTCTTTGCTGTATATTGGATGGCTTTTCAAAACCTGAGAAGATAAGATTTTATTTCAATAAACATATTCAAATCAAGCAACACAACTGATGCAGGAAGAAACACTCATCTTACCATAGGCATGAATGCATCTCAAAAGCTTTTCATGGAGACCCATATCATCAAATCTTTCACACACCTCATTCCAGTCCACATATTTCGTTATAAGACTGCAAGGTATTCAGATGACAGTGTAAATGTAAATGCATTATAGTAAAAAGAAAGGAATGCAACCAAAGTCAATAAGAGCTAAGAAGCGTACTTTTTTCAGAATCTCATAATTGCTATTCCCTCTTTATTTTGAAGGAGATTCTACCACTTCTTGTCTCCAACCTTGGTAGAATGCAATCCCAACCAATGTATAAAGCCATCTGCCACACATGAGAGCCAAAATGTCTCATTTGGTTCTGGAAGGTCTGGAAGCACATCTTGCATGTATTCATCAGTGAAAATTGTATTATTGGCTGACATGCCTACGTTCATATCACAATTCTCACAACCACCAATATGCATGCAACAAAAATGATAGGAAACTACAGTAGGACACACGGTAGCCCCTGAACTACCCCTTAGAGTAGAGCAATTTGTGGAGCATGCATAACCATTGTCATCGAGTAATGTTTTGACTGAGCAGACTTTTTGACCTGTAATGAGGGTAGCAAATGTGTTGTTGAGCATGTCGAACAACCTTTTCTTGATTAATCTCATAATCTCTGGGTCATTGCTACTGACTTGATTTTCTCTTACCTTTCTATCTTCGGCCACCTTATGGATAGTATCTTGCATGTGACCATGCATTGCAGGGCTATATGCCTTCCAAACCTGGCCTTTTCCTTTTTCCCCTCCTCCAAGTTCTTGAGCATCTTTAACCAAAAATGACAAGACGTCGGGGTAAGAGATGAAAGCCACCTGTTTGTGCTCGCTTTGAAGGAACATTCTCGAGCATGGAAGCAAGAAACACTGAAACTCCTCTACAACTTTGAAACTCGCTAAATCGTTGCCTGCCAAGTAAAGACCACCTCCTTGTGGCTTCTGCCATGCTTGTTTGAAGGCACTGCAACCCCACAGATGCAAATGCGGTTGGGGCAACTATATCACCAAGAGAACCTCTCGTTGACGAGAAAGACCAAGACTTCTTCAAAGCGCAATGGCGAGCTGTCAGCGCTCTATGGGGTGACACAACAAAAGCAGTACCATAGGTAAACACCATGGAGGAGCCATTCCTGAATTCTTTGTGAATGCAAAAGCTGCTCCATATCAAAGCCTTTGTGAGACAGGGCTTCTTTAGGAGCACTACAGATGGACTCCCTGATGAGGGGGGAGGATTAGTGGGGATTGGTACTGCGCCATGAATGCCACTCACAGTGTAGACCTTGCTGAAATGCTTTCCATCCCTCCTAGAACGATCCAAGCAAGCCTTCTCATCACCTACTAACCTATGGGACCACTTAGTAGGTGATGAGAAGGCTTGCTTGGATCCTATTAGGAGGGATGGAGAACATTTCAGCAAGGTCTACCTTGTGAGTGGCATTCATGGCGCAATACCAATCCCCACTAATCCTCCCCCCTCATCTGGGAGTCCATATGCAGTGCTCCTAAAGAAGCACCGTCTTGAAGGCTTCGGTATTATGGAGCAGCTTTTGCATTCAAAGCAAATTCACGAATGGCTCCTCCAAGTGTCTACCTATGGTACTGCTTTTGATGTGTCACCCCATAGAGAACTGACAATTGGTCACTGCGCTTTGAAGAAGTTTAGGTCTTTCTCATCAAAATGAGAGGTTCTCTTGGTGATATAGTTGTCTCAGCCGCATTTGCACGTGTGGGGTTGCAGTGTGAAGACGTTAAAGTCTTTAAACAAGCATGGCAGAAGCCACAAGGAGGTGTTCTTTACCTGCAGGTAGCAATTTAGCGAGTTTCAAAGTTCCAAAGGAGTTTTAGTGTTTCTTGCTTCCATGCTCGAGCACGTTCCTTCAAAGCGAGCACAAACAGGTGTTTGTCATCTCTTACCCCGATGTCTTGTCATCTTTGGTTGAAGCTGCTCAAGAACTTGGAGGAGGGGGAAAAGAAAAAGGCCAGGTTTGGAAGTCTTATAGCCCTGCAATGCATGGTCACATGCAAGATACTATCCGTAAGGTGGCCAAATATAGAAAGATAAGAGAAAATCAAGTAAGTAGCAATAAGCCAGAGGTTACGAGATTGATCAAGAAAAGGTTGTTGGACATGCTCAACAACACATTCGCTACCCTTATTACATGTCAAAAAGTGTGCTCAATCGAAACATTACTCGACGACAATGGTTATGCATGCTCCACAAATTGCTCTATTCTAAGGGGTAGTTCAGGGGCTACCGTGTGTCCTATTGTAGTTCCCTATCATTTTTGTTGCATGCACACTGGTGGTTGTGAGAATTGTGATATGAACGTAGGCATGTCAGCCGCCAATCCCATTTTTGATGGTGAGTACATGCAAGATGTGCTTCTAGACCTTCCAAGACCAAATGAAACATTTTGGCACTCATGTGGGGTAGATGGCTTTATGCATTGGTTGGGCTTGCATTCTGCCAAGGTTGGAGACAAGAAGTGGTAGAATCTCCTTCAGAATAAAGAGGGAATAGCAATTATGAGATTCTGAAAAAGTACGCTTCTTAGCTCTTGTTGACTTTGGTTGCATTCCTTTCTTTCTATTATAATGCATTTTCATTTACACTGTCATCTAAATGTTTTTCAATCTTATAACAAAATATGTGGACTGGAATGAGATGTGTGAAAGATATGGGTCTCCATGAAAATCTTTTGAGAGGCATTCATGCCTGTGGTAAGATGAGTGTTTCTTCCTGCATCAGTTGTGTTCTTTGATTTGGGTATGTTTATTGAAATAAAATCTTATCTTCTCAAGTTTCAAAAAGCCATCCAATATACAGCAACGAGGCATCGTCCCTTTTGCTAAGGGTCTTGATGTCATTAAGCAAGCTCAGTCTTGTATCGATAAGATTGCCACCTTTTGTGCACGGATCCTACAAAAACTTGATTTACAGTCTTTTGAGGTGTTAAGCATTGGTCTTGGCACCCATAAGAGAGCTAGCACAAGTATCAAAAGGGTTATGGCAGTGCTAGGTCACTACTTGCCGCTAAAGGTGCATGCTTCTATTGGTGGTAAGAGTGTTGCAGACGACATTCAACTACTCCAAAGTGGGTACATGTGGTTGTGGGAACCCTAGTCATTTATACACAGTGCTCTGTCAGAAGTTTCTTTGCCCTAGTATCATCAAAATGCTCGTTCTTGATGATGCTGATGAAGTGCTGCTTCGAGGCTTTAAAGACCATGTTACAATTTGAAATTATTGAAGTAGTTCACACTTACGCCTTTATTGTTTGTTAGATTCCATAAGACTTGGAAGTAATGCTGGTTTTTGAATGCAGATTTATGAAATCTTTCAATTGCTCCCACAAAAGTTTCAAGTTGGAGTACTTTCTGCCACTATGCCTTTTGAAGTCTTAGAGATCGCAAGGAAATTCATGAAGGAACATGTAAGAATTCTTGTCGAGAGGCATGAGCTTCCATTCCAAGGTATCAAACAATTCTATGTGGATGTGCAAAAGGAAGAGTCAAAGCTTCATGCTTTATGTAATTTTTATGAAACCCTTTCTATCCCCCAGATTGTCATTTTTGTGTAACACTCGAAGGAAGGTGATCTGGTTGACTGAAAATATTCGTGCAAGGGGTCACAATGTAGCTGCAACTCATTGGAGATATGGATTAGAAGGCCCAGGATGCAATTATGCATGATCTCAAATTATCTTCTGGTGTGGTGATTACAACCAAGATTTTAGCTCATGAAGTTGATGTAGAACAGGTCTCTTTAGTGATCAACTAAAATTTACCTGCTCATCTGGAGAACTATGCTCATCGGTTTGGAAGGAGGGGCATGGCAAGAAGGAAGGGTGTGGAAATAAACATTGTCATAGATGAGGACATTATACGACTGCAGGACATTGAGAAGGTTTACAATGTGGTCATTGAAGAGCTACCATCCAATGTGGCAGATTGGCATGCTTCTTATCCAGAGTATCTCTACATTGTTTGATGTTCAACAACGTGAAAATCTTAGGGGAAGGAAATTCCATCGTGTCTGTGTAGGGTACTATTCCATACTGAGACTTGTTTATTTTTCCTGATTAGTATATTGGTTTACCCTGTGTTTTGTATGCGTCTACATGAGGGTGCTTACATGTGGTCTTAGTCGGATACGGTTCTGCTAGGGATGGTTCTTGCCCTACTAATTGTAATAGGGATTGATTTAACTTGGGTGGACTTTTAATGCTGACGAAAGTCTCGCGTAATATTTTTGCTTCTGCAATTTTTTAATATCCATGTCTTCATATAGCTCCCATATCTTTTTCGTAGAAACGGATGTTTTTGTGTCTGTTTTGATCTAAATCTTAAGCTCTTGGTTGCCTCCATTATAGATGGTGTACTTGGTTTATGATATATTGTGGCTAATATTGGCTGGGGAGGTATGGAGATGCCACCATGCACTCTCTATACTCCGAGAGATTGGTGCTTGATCATGATGTGAGTTGTTTTGTAACTTGTCGGTATGATGATGTCTGATCTTGTTATGTTCATGTTATGTATGAGCATGCTTGGTTAATGATGAACTATGTTGTGTTGGGGTATAAAGCCCAATGTGGTCGCCCACGTAAGTGGGCGGGCCGCCAGGTATGTACACATATTCTTTTGTAAAAACCTAATAATAACTCACTATGCTCTACACATCACAGTAGAGCGAGTTCACCATATCGTCGTGCTCTTCTTCTCGCACTCTCTCTCGCGTCGCACTTCCGCTCGTACTCCTTCAACTGGTATAACAGCTCAGATCGAGGCTCGGGGAAGCACTGCAGGAAGTTAGAGTCACCTGCTCAGATTGGAGTGAGATTCGACAGGCGAAGACACGGCCCCAAATCCTGTGGGTGGGCCCGATGGGCTAGGTGTTCTCAGAATTTCATTCTGAGGTCATCTCGGCCATCGTTTGGCTTCGACAGAGTTCTACGCATGCCATTTTCGACTACGTGGTCTCGGCTGGTGCAGATCCGACTCTGCAAATTTGGGGTTTCGGCCTACGACTGCAGGTGCTGAGGATATCTGCACTTCCAGAGTGCTGATTTGTGGCTGTCTACACAACGAAGGACGGCTCACAGTTCTTGGAGGCCTGTCACATACGACACAGACACATCTATACACAGACTGTAGGCGACATCCACTAGTTCATCAGGTAGCTTGTGTTTGCTGCTTGATATTCCAGATTTCATCCCGACATTGCAGGTACTTCCACATGGGATGTATTGTCAGAGATGATGTATGTCTGTTGAGGGTTTGCTGGCTGTGAGTCACGCAGCAAACAACCGCCGCAACGATTACAGCATACAGTGGGAAATTTGTGGATGTATGACTTTGTGGGAAGTCTATGTACTGTCAGATTTATTGCAGCCTTTGTTGAGGGTCGAGTGAGGTTTTATTGAGCTGGGGGATTCTCAAATGTTGAGATCCTTTCGGTGATACAGGTCTTGGAGCGATCCCTCAAGCACCCTTAGATAGGCAGCTAGGATGTATTGACTATGAGTTAGACAGTTGGGATTGCATCTTTGCTTTACTTCCGTTGAGGCATTGTCGCAGTCTATGCTTACAGGACAGTGAGAGACAGTACAAGTGCAGGACAGGTTTACCCACATCTTACAGTGTTAGAGAGATAGTGGTTTTTTGAGCTGTTTTTGGTCTGTTTTTTAGTACACCAGAGCCATTTTACAAACGAGACTCTGCCGAAATTTCTGCAGAATCTGAAGCTTTCCTGGTTCATTTGACAGGTTGATATTGGTTTAGAGGTCAGTTTACAAGGGAAACTCTGCCGAATTTTTCCCAGGAAAGTAAACTACTGTGAAGTGTAGCTATGGATGGATCACAAGACACTGCTCTTTACAATATCAAGAAGCTGGATGGAACCAATTTCCGATTGTGGAAGAAGCAGATTTGGCACGTGTTGGTACAAAAGAAGCAGATAAAACCTATAAAGCTCAAGGGGATAAAACCAGAAGATATGGACGAAGATGAATGGAGAGAAATGGATGAATTGGCACTTTCTACCATTATGCTGACTTTGGCAGAAAGGGTTTACTTCAATGTAGCAGACGAGATGTCAGCTTATCAAGCATGGTTAAAGCTGAGTGATCTTTATGAGAAGCAGAGTGCAGCTTCACAGGTATACTGGCTTAACACTAGGTTGGTAACCTAACAGGACATAAAAGTGTCCTTTCAGGGTTTTGAGAAAAAACTCCAAAACCATAGTAGATCCACTCATTTTGTAAAATCCTTTCATGAGGTTATAGTTCAAGGCCTACTACACATGGAAAAAATAAGAAACTTTTAAAATTTCTCATCTTTTGGTCACACCAAGACTCTAAAGTTGATGGACCATTACATTTTCATCAAAACAGTCATTTCTTACGTTTTTGTTGCATAAAAATAAGATTAGGGATTTTTGTAGGACTTGAGATAAATTCCCTAGTTAACTTCAATGGGTTGGTGATCAGAACATATGATTGCTTCTCACTCACTATTTTTTGTTTTGCCAAAAGAAATAGGTACAAAAAAGTTGAATTTTTACCATTCTGCAAACCTATCATCAAAGTTTCTATAGCCACGCTCAATACAAATAATATATGCATGTTTTCTTAGTTCCCTATTGTCCTTTAGGTTCATAAGGAGCCATGGAGCATGTCAAAAGAATAATACATCTCTTACCAAGGGGAATCTTAGGGACAAAGATGAAGTGCTAAATACAGCAAACATGAAAAAACTGGGTTCAACATTATGAGTTGTAGAATCCCATAGAAACTATTCAATATCTAGCCAAATTTGATCCTTAAGACTATATATGGTTACTACCTACAAAATGCATGTAGTTGTCACAAAAAACTAACAATATTGAAAAAGCTATACTTGATATACTAGAATGTTTTGTTTTCTTCTATAATTGAAAAAATCAACCATCGTTGTCTACTATGCAAAATAGGGTATTAGGTGCCCCAAAACTCAAGGAATATTAGCTTTATGTCACATATGCGACATAGAAAATCAAAACTGCATTTGGATATCATGAAAGCCACCAAAAAAATCATAGAAGAAAACAGGATTTGACAATTTTTGTAATTTGGTCATAACTTACAACTTTAACATTTATTTCTCCCTAGAAGCATCAGGACATGTTGAGGACTACTAAAGATAGTTCTCTAGCATTATAGACCTCACAAAAATGAATTCTAGAGTGGTATAGTTGCAAAAAGTTTAAAAAAGCCAAAAACATGACCCGTTTTTTCACACAGTTTAGGTTGTGAAATGTTGTGCAAGGACAAGGTTAAAGATGGAGTTGATATTCCAAAAAAATGTCGAGTTTTTTTCAGCTCATGAGACAACTTTCTAGACAAAATAGCACCTCAAAATCCATTTTGAAACTCTTGACATAATTCAAGGAAAATGGTCACTTAACAGGACATAAAGTGTCCCAGGACATAAAGTGTCCCAGGACATAAAAGTGTCCCATTACCAACCTAGTGTTAAGAAGCTTGTTGACTTGAAGATGAAAGAAGGGACACCTATGTCCAATCATCTGAATGAATTCAACACCATCTACAGTCAGTTGTCAACTCAAGGTGTCAAGTTTGATGAACCTGTTAGAGCTATGTTCCTGGTGATCACATTGCCGGAAAGTTGGGACACTTTTCGCACAGCTTTGAGTAATTCTGCACCACCAGATGGTTTGAACATAGCAGGTGTAGAAGGAAGTCTACTTACTGAAGAAACTAATAGAAAGACAATGGACAAAGGCAAAGGAACAGCCTTAGTTGTCAGGGGAAGGACCAAAGAAAAGTACAAAGGTGGAAAGAGAAATCAGTCTTGTAGCAAGTCCCGCAGTGCTAAAGGCAAGAGTGACATAGAATGCTACCATTGTGGCAAGAAGGGTCACATGAAAAGAGACTGCAGAGAATGGAAAGCAGAAAAAGGCAAAGAGAAAGCTGAAGACCATGGTGAGAAGAACAAGTCCTCAATGAAGATTCAAGAAATAAATGTGACAAACACTATTGCAGAGGATGACAGTCTAGTGTCAGGAGACATCTACTTCTTGAAGAATACAATGGAATCAGCTCTTCTTACAGCATCTGATGGAAATGCACTGAGTGACTGGATTATAGACTCAGGGGCATCACTTCATGTGTCTCCAAACAAGGAGTGGTTTACCTCTTATGTGACCACTAAAGATCATGTTCGGCTAGGCAATGGGCAGACATGTGAGATCTTAGGTGTTGGAGATGTTCAATTGAAGTTTCAGAATGGCTCTTCTTTCACGTTGAAAAATGTGAGACATGTTTCTGCAATTACAAAGAGCTTGATCAGCACAGGTTTACTTGATGATGTTGGCTACGTCACCACTTTTGGACAGAACATGTGGAAGATATCCAAGGGTTCTATGACAGTAGCACATGGAGTAAAGTCTGGAGGACTTTACATGATTTATGTAGCAAATGTCTCTAAAAATGTAATCAATGTAACCGAGCAGCCGAACGTTTCTTTGTGGCATAGCCGGTTAGGACATATGTCCAAGAAGGGAATGGAAATCTTGTCTCGTTCTGGTTATTTTCCTGGCTTGTCATTTAATGATTTTGAATTCTGTGAATATTGTCTGTATGGTAAGCAAACACAACATCCACATAAGCATAGAAGCACTAGAAGAGATACACAGTTGGCACTTGTTCATAGTGATTTGTGTGGACCTATGCCTAATCTATCTCTAGGGGGAGCTTCTTACTTTATGACATTTATAGATGATTACTCGAGGAAAGTATGGGTTTACTTTCTCAAGCACAAGGATGAAGCGTTTAGTGTTTTCAAAACGTTTGTGACACTTGTGGAGAATCAGAGTGGCAAGAAGCTTAAATGCTTACGCACTGACAATGGTGGAGAGTATGTTTCAAAGGCCTTTCAGGACTTTTGTGAGTGAAAAGGTATAAAACGTGAACTTACTGCTCCTTACAATCCTCCTCAAAATGGTGTTGCTGAGAGGATGAATAGGACCATACAAGAGAAGGTCAGAAGTATGTTGTCTAATGCACAGCTGCCAAATGGGTTTAGGGCTGAAGCTGTATCAACAGTTGTTCATCTTATAAATAGATCTCCTAGCAAGGTTTTGCAGAAGGATTCAGTGCCAGAGATGGTATGGTCAGGCAAGGTGCCCTCATACAAGCATCTCAGAGTCTTTGGCTGTGAGGCATATACTCACGTTCCAAAGGAATTTAGGAACAAACTTGAGCCAAAGAGTAGAAAGTGCATCTTTCTAGGCTATGGTAATTCTGGTGAGATGGGGTACAAACTTTGGGATCCCAAATCCAGAAAGGTTATCTGCAGCAATGATGTTCACTTTAATGAATCCAAATACCATTCTAAACCAGAGAGGGTTGAGGAGTTTAGAAGAGTTGTCTTCGAAGAAGATGGACCTGCACGTGCAAGACAAAATATCAGGGCTCAAGAGGAGCAAGGACAGGATAGATTGGAACCACAGGTTGTGGCTGAGCCAGAGCCACCTATTGTGCGTAGATCTGGACATATCATGCGACCTCCTGATAGGTTTGTTCCATCTATGCACTATGTCATGTTGACTGATTGCAATGAGCCTTCATGTTACAAGGAAGCAGTGCAAATGAAGGACTCCCGGAATTGGAAATTGGCCATGCAGTCAGAGATGACAGCTCTGCATAAAAACCAGACATGGAAGCTAGTTAAATTACCACAGGGCAAAAAGGCTCTACCTTGTAAATGGGTTTACAGGTATAAGATCACCACTCATGATAGTCAGCCAAAGTACAAAGCAAGGCTTGTTGCCAAGGGCTTTAAGCAAGAACAAGGCATTGACTTTGATGAAGTCTTCTCTCCGGTGGTGAAGATGACTACATTGAGATGCTTTCTTGCATTGGTTGCCATATTAGATTTGGTGTTGCACCAAATGGATGTCAAGACAGCGTTCTTGCATGGTGATTTAGATGTGGAAATTTACATGCAGCAGCCAGAAGGGTTTGTTGAGAAAGGCAAGGAAGATTGGGTATGCCAGTTGTTAAAGAGTCTTTATGGCTTAAAACAATCACCGAGGGCATGGTACCATAAATTCCACAAGTTTATGCTTTCTCAAGGCTACAAACGTAGTGAGTTCGATCACTGTCTATATACAAAGAAGGCTAAGGATGGTAGTTGGCTGATCTTTATTTTGTATGTGGATGGCATGTTGATTGCTGGCAAGCACTTGGAAGAAATTTCAACTTTGAAGTCAAAGATGGCAAAATCGTTTGACATGAAAGACATGGGTGAGGCAAGTCATATACTTGGTATGCGCATTGAGAGAGACAGATCAAAGAAGTTGATTTGGTTATCTCAAACAGAGTATATTGACAAGGTTTTGCAACGTTTCAATATGGAGAAGGGAAAGGCATTGAGTGTTCCATTGCCACCATATGTGAAACTTAGCAAACAAGATTGTCCTGTGTCTGAGGAAGAACAGGCTGAAATGGATAAGATTCCATATGCTTCTGCAGTGGGTAGTTTAATGTATGCAATGATTGCTACTCGCCCAGACATTGCATTTGCAGTGGGAGTAGTAAGTCGATACATGTCAAACCCAGGCAAGAAACATTGGGAGGCAGTGAAAGGAATATTGAGATACCTGAAAGCTACAAAGAGTATGCGTATATGCTATGGGAGTCAGGAGCTAAGTGTAAAGGGTTTTATAGACTCAAATTATGCAGGTGACTTAGACAACCGAAGGTCTACGTCAGGGTATGTCTTTACATTGGCTGGTGGAGCAGTATCATGGCGTTCTAGATTACAAGATTGTGTTACTCAATCTACTACAGAGGCTGAATATGTTGCAGCATCAGAGGCATGCAAAGAATCAATTTGGCTTAATCGACTAGTAACAGATTTGGAAATCAAAGAAGAGATGCCTGTGTTATGTTGTGATAGTCAAAGCGCTATACAATTGGCTCCCAATCCAGTTTATCACTCAAAGACAAAGAATGTGGATGTGAAGTATCATTTCATCAGGGAAATGCTCGAGGATAAGCAACTTCAGCTTGTCAAAGTTCACACCACAGAAAATCCTACTAATCTACTTACAAAAGGACTTCCCTCAGAGAGCTTTGCACATTTTCGCAAGAAGTTAGGTGTAGGGTAGTACATCACTTCTCTACATCTCTTGTATATTAGCTTGTATAGTAGCTTCTCTCACACTTAAAGTACCACATTGGACTTTAAGTGGGAGGTTGTTGGGGTATAAAGCCCAATGTGGTCGCCCAGGTAAGTGGGCGGGCCGCCAGGTATGTACACATATTCTTTTGTAAAAACCTAATAAGAACTCATTATGCTCTACACATCACAGTAGAGCGAGTTCACCATATCGTCGTGCTCTTCTTCTCGCACTCTCTCTCGCGTCACACTTTCGCTCGTACTCATTCATGTTGGGGATGATGCTGATATAGAGCTGGTATGGAGCTTTGATGCCCTAATGGTAGTAATATTCTTGGTTTCACACTAGTAGATTTATGGTACTAAGTGGGTGATATTGCCTTTGTGCAATACTTCTGATTTTGCATTTGTTAGGTATCTTAGCTCAATTGCAACTCCCATTTCTAGTTTGTAGTAATGGATGGTTTTGGTAAGTGGCACTTGCTTTCCTCTAGCATGTATGAGGGAGCTTGGTTAATGTTGTACTAGCAATGGTGTTGCCATGGGGAGGTATGGAGATGCCACCATGTACTCTCTTTGCTCCGAGAGATCGGTGTTTGAACCTGCTATGATGATGTTATGAAACCTGCTAATAAGGTGCTGTTTGATTATGATATGGGTAGATTTGATTTTTATATGGCAGGAAACTGGCATGCCCTAGGGATAATAGTTTGGCTTGGTGTTCCTATGGTGTTACCAAAATATCTTTGTGTATTATTTTAGTTTTTGGTTATGCTGATGTCCTTGTAACAATTGTAGCTCCCATATCTATTTGCAGAATTGGATGGTTTTTGTCTGTTTTGTTCCAACTATGGTGCTTTAGCTTGCCTCTATTATGTGTGGTGGTGTTGGGATAATGATGTTTTGATATTGGTGATTGAGTGAAGATGTATGATGGTGCCTACATGTACACTCTATGCTTATGCATTAATTGAAACACCACCAATAATCTCTATGCATTAATGGCAACACCACCAATAAATCTCTATGCATTAATGGCAACACCACCAATAAAGTGTGCACTCTAACCTTGGCATAACTCCTAGACCAGTTCTTTGGAAAGGCGTGGGAACATGCTTGAAGAGAATGGGCATTGAGGTGCCTATTTCCAATAAGGCTTCTGCACTAACAGAGCTAGAACCAAAGAAAGCCTAGTAGCATATAGTACTATTCAAGAAGGTGGGTATGAAGGGATATATTTTTTGGCAAGCATTTCCTAGAGATAGCCTTTTTAAGCATAACTCCAATGGAACCTACTGTGAAGGGTGACATTTCAACGCTTCTTTAGAGAATGATGCATTGTATGCAAACTCTACAAGGTAAAAATATCACGTCCATTTGGTTGTTGGTTCTCTTACACAATATGCTCTTAGGATGTCTTCAATGGTCTAGTTTACTCACTTGGTCTGTCCCATCGATTTTACGGTGATAAGCTATATATATATATATATATATTATATATATATATATATATATATATATATATATATATATATATATATATATATATATATTGCAATTTCTCTTGAGTTCCTTTAGCTCCATTCTCTCAAAAACAAAAAGAGACGGGGCCGGGGGTGGGGCCCTAGGGGGCCATGGAGGAGGACATAGGGGCGATGGAAAGAGAGAATCACATTCCAGAGAGAGAGAGAGAGAGAGAGAGAGAGAGAGAGAGAGAGAGACAACATTCCCAGTCGGCTTGTCCCTAGTTTCTCTCTCTCTGTCTCTCTCTCTCTCTCTCTCTCTCTCATGTTGACTGATTAAGGTCCATCTAGCAGCATTCACAGTCGGTTCGTCCCTAATCTCTCTCTCTCTCTCTCTCTCTCTCTCTCTCTCTCTCTCTCTCTCTCTCATGTTGATTGATTATGGTCTATCAGCAGCATTCTGAGTCGGCTTGTCCCTAGTTTCTCTCTCACTTTTGGACATACATTTGGGACGTCCGCATTTCTTGTCGCGTGATGTACAAAAACTATTGCGACTTTTAGCCCAATCCTCTCCACCCTTGCCAGCATCATTGCTTAGTGCATTTGGAAGGTTCGTTGTCTAGTGGGTCCTTTGGCTATGGTTTGGTAAGAGCTAATACACTCCCTTAGGTGTCTATGGGAGGCTTCAGCTGAAGATATTGTTCTTCTATGGTAGAAGAGTAATATTGGTTTCAGTTTCTTAATTCTCGGTTGGGGGGGGGGGGGGGGGGGGGGGGGGATGTCAATATTTTTCACATTTGTTGCAAGGGGCATAAACGTTCATATTAGCCACCCTAGGATTTATGGGTTTTACTTGTTTTATGGCTTGTAATATCCCAAAATATAAGCCTTAAATTACAGCTTGTGAAAACATCCTACATAGAAATTTAGCTCCATTCTCTCAAAAACAAAAAGAGACGGAGCGAGGCACGGCGAGGGGTTAGGGCCTAGGGAGGAGGAGGACATAGGGGCGATGGAAAGAGAGAATCACCTTCCAAAATCACACACACACACACACACACACACACACACACACACAGAGCGAGCATCATAAACAGAGCGAGCATCATAAAGGGATATACAGAAACTCAAGAGGAGGCAGGAACCTCTGAATAGGCAATCATAGACACACCACCAATCTCTTAAATGTTCTCCAGATGGTAGGCATAGCTTAGATGATGGCAACTAAAGCTAAAAAAAATTATTGACTGGCTTGAAATTGTCCATTACGTAAACAATTTGCTCTATATTTGCAAGAATCTGGCAATATTGGCCAAATTGGTTGTGTCCACATGCTCTCTCTCTCTCTCTCTCTCTCTCTCTCTCTCTCTCTCTCTCTCGTGTTCTCTAAGTCAACACAAGAGAGAGAGAGATGTTGACTTAGAGAACGCAAGAGAAAGAGAGAGACATGATACTCATCTCTCTCTCTCTCTCTCTCTCTCTCTCTCTCTCTCTCTCATGTTGACTGATTATGGTCCGTCAGCAGCATTCCCAGTCGGCTCGTCCCTAGTTTCTCTCACTTTTGGATGCACATTTGGGACGTCCGCATTTCTTGTCACGTGATGTACGAAGACTATTGCGACTTTCAGTCTGATCCTTTCTACCCTTGCAAACATCACTGCTTAGTGCATATGGAAGGTTCGTTGTTTAGTGGGTCCTTTAGCTATGGTTTGGTAAGAGCTAATACACTCCCTTAAGTGTCTATGGGAGCCTTCAGTTGAAGATATTGTTCTTCTACAGTAGAAGGGTAATATCGGTTTTAGTTTCTCAATTCAGGGAGGGGGGAGGTCAATTTTTTTTACATTTGTTGTAAGGGGCATAAAGGTTCACATTAGCCACCCTAAGATTTATGGGTTTTATTTGTTTTATGCAGGGATTTCATTCACGTCTTCACGTGAAGTGTGAAGTGGTAATACCTCATGTTATTAACACTGTCTGAAAGTGTTAATAACATCAAATTCACACTTGACCGGCCAAAATAGACTTATCCGATTTTCCCGCCGAGATTTTGAAATATCCCGATGGACAAATCATTCTCCCCATCACTACACCAGTGTAATTGTATTTTACGAATAGTTACCTCCCTGGGTGTGCATCCGCCTGGGAACAAGTCTGGGTAGGAAGCATCCTCCTAAAGGATTTAGGTGGTGCAAGTGCTTGGGGCTCATTTCTATCGTTGGAATGAAGCGCTCCTCATCACTACACCGATTTCACGTTATTTTACATTTGTGCTGCTTATTTTTGTCTACACATTCGTTTTTGTATCTTATTACTTAAATTTTTAATAGATTTTAATATTATTAGAACCAAACATTTTTTTCATTATATGTATGTGTAGGCATTCTGTGAAGTTATCATGGATGCTAATGCTAGTTCCCAAAACATCAACGAAGTTGGTTCTAGTCGGCCATCCACGGGTGGTGAAGGATCAAACAATAGAGGGTTGCCAATAAAGGTAACCGTAAGGTTGGTGGTAAGGTGTGAGGGCCTGAGTGGCAATTTGCAAAGAATGTTAGATCATGTGTAGATTGGCGTTGCAAGTTGTGGCAAGGAAAAATCAAGAGGTGCGCCTCATATTAGAGAACACTTCCTTGGGTCAGGGGGGAGTGGAGCAAGTGATTGGGCAAATGGAGTTAGATGCAATGGCATAGGCCATGAGAATGCCACAAAACGCTTCTAGTGCTAAAATTTTCTCGTGTTGTCTTGGCATGCATATCATCGTTTGTTATTTCTTCGATCTTAAAGCCCTTGAGTTGTTATGCTTTCTCCATGAAAACCTGACGAGAGGCGGCTTCCAAATCGAGCTCACGACTTGCTCCGCCAGCCTCTGCGTACCTCCATCCCACCATTGATGTCTCAAATAGACCATCTCTCTCTCTCTCTCTCTCTCTCTCTCTCTCTCTCTCTCTCTCTCTCTTTTCAGCTCTATCTCGTTGTCAACGTTCGCCCCCACACAACCGCCTTGCCATCGAACACACATCCGTCTCCTGCATCCGCTTTTCGCATGGCAACTTGTCCCACAAGAAGGCATGGATTTCTCTTATCCTCCCAACCAAGGATCTCAATCGCATGCTCAACTTGAGCTGTCGACCAATTGTAGGTTCTAGCAGCTTAAGAAGCTTGGTGCGATGCTGGGATCTACCATCTGCTCCAAGCATCGCACCAACACACACACACATAGAGAGAGAGAGAGAGAGAGTGCCTTTCTGTAGTCTAGGCCCCCTGCGCCTCACCATTGCTGGCTATGTTCCCCACTACAGAAAGCACGCAGACAAAAAATCTTCTCCGAGCCACATCATTTTGTCTCTCTCCTCCCCCTCCACGTGCCACCTTTGAATTTGTCCTCCCTAAAGCCATGAGAGCTTTCCTCCTTCGAACTTGTCAAATTTAAGAGTATCTCCTTAGATTCTAGGTAAAGAAAAATGTGTGCCACTCTACTAGATAAGATAATCCTCCGCAACGCACTGTAGACAATCCAACGCACTGCTATACCATCTAAGATTCTTAGAACATGTCTCATTGATGCTGCGAATACACCTATAGGGAGCCTTTCGTAGACAAATTTCAATTGGTTTCTGTGCCTTCCGAATCTCTCTAAGACAGATATCTGCCCTTTTGATTGATTCTTCTTTTTCTCCTCTCCAACAAGTGCATAGGCTTGCCTTTCCTTGGTACCTTTTCACCTTTTTGCGTGGGCTGACTTGGCAGCAAGGCCTGGGCCCTTACTTTCTCTGCTTTCAGTTTGCTTGGTCCTAGCCGTCGTGAAAAATACAACCATTGTATATGAAAGATACAAACCTGCCTCAAGCATGCACAAGGTAAATTGATGTTGTTTGGGGACCATAATAATTTACACATAAATTGTGGAGGCCCTTAAGGGAAGAGGGAGGGGGCAAAATACACAATAAAAAATAATATACAACATGCAATAAAGGGAGGTCCTTAGGCCCGTGTCACACTGGGGTAGGCAAAAGCGCCCCAAGCTGAGGTGGCGCGCGGTTGTTGGCTGCAGCGAAAAAGGAAAGTTGGCCGCGAGGTGTTGTCAGAGGGACTGCCTTGCTTGCTTGCCCATCTTTCCTAACTTGTGGCCAACTGAAAAAGTGAACGCGAGAAACCTTGTTACAAGATTTGATCCCTGCCCTGCATCGTGAAACCCGGAGGCTCTACCATTTGGCCAATGCCGGTTTGCTGGCAGTAGGAGCCAACTTTTAGTTGTTGACCCAATGTGACACGAAAGGTTGTGCCTTCCTGCAAAATCACCATGGGGCACCCGTCCCAGTGTGACGGGGGCCTTAGAAACGCGCATGTCTTCGTCTATTCAAGAGAGAGTGCAAAAACGCGTCTCTCAGACAAGAGGTAGTTGGTAGTAGGTTCATAAATCGTCTCAACGTTGAACGCCTACTTGTAAAATCTTCATCCCATATTGTTTTCAAACCCCGCTTTCATTACCCTCCCAATAGCTAATCAAGCCACCAACTAGCACAGCTCTCTCCCCCTCTAACAGACTGCTAGGGCTCCTCTCCATCTCTCTCTCTCTCTCTCTCTCTCTCTCTCTCTCATGCACTACCTTCGCTCTCATTCACAACTATCCCTCACTCCTATTAGACACAATTCACTCTCTTCTGGTCCCTCACATAGACACCACTACCAATACTTTCCCCTTGTGTTGATAGACACACATTTATTGCTTGACATGCAGAGTGATCAAGCTTCAAAGTCTCTCTCCCTTGCAAATATATGAAAATGTCGAATCTCAATCCAGGACTACACAAATTTGATCGAATATAGATTCGTACAAAAGTAAGGGCAAAATTGTTCCACACTTGCTCATGAGCAGTATTCAAAGCTATTTCTCCATGCTTATTTGAAACAATATGTGGCCTCTAAAATTTTCTCACCATCAAACACATCAGGCTCCTCAAGATAAGCATTAACCCTCTCCTTCAAAGCTTCATCTGCAATGTCCACCTTGGTTCATTACTAGAGTCCTACACCATAGCATTCGTACAGAACCAGCTGGGGAATCTCTTGCCTTCTGAAGAGCCACGCACCTTTGAACTTGAAGGGGGCCAGTCTCTTGAAAAATGCACATTTTAGCAAAAACCCGTGCTTCCTGATGAAATCTGTGCATTGTAGAAAGCCACTTACTTGCTCGACGTTTGGTTGATTTGCAATGGTCCATAAATACCTCTCCAAATGAGGAAACTCAGAAAGAAATCCTTGGTGAAAATACTCCTTATACCACGAAGCATGTTGCACGACAAAATAATGTATGTTGAATGTCCAACAAGATATGTGTTCCAAAGCCAGATGGCCATTTAACCCACGCAAGGTAGCCTTTACAGTGGCCAAAGCAGACTCTGACAATGAGAGCTTCCTGGAAGGACACCTTCTGGATCAAGCTTCTCAATGTATCTAGCAATAATTTGCTCTCAAAAACAAGGTCGTCAGGAGTTTCTACTAGCAGAGGAACCTTTCCAAATGGATTAAGCCTCAAATACTATGGAGTTTTGTTTGATACCCCAAATTGGAAGTCCTAATTAGTGAGGTCTACCTTAAGACCGGTGTACTCAGCTGCAATAAACCCTTTCATAGTATTCTTGTTGCCAAGCAAAATAAAAGCCAGGGCGATCGATATATGTAGTGCTTGCTCAGCGCATCTCTGTGGGAAGGAGGAAGTCAAGCTATCGCCCCAGGTTTAGGGTTTTCAAAGATTTCCAACATCACTGGCCGCACCTTAGAGAGCCTCTCTCTCTCTCTCTCTTCAAGGCACGTTCTGATACACATCAACGAGCGATGGAGCCAGAGCAGTAGCCAACCTCCACCGCCACATCAGGTGTAGCTTGCATAAAGTTGCACGAAGCACTGTATGGGTTGTAGCGCAAGCCACTCCATCCCATGTTGTGCAAAAGCCTTGTGCGCTGCCAAGCGCTGCCATGTCAGAGGCCTAAACACTGGATGGTAGGGGTGGGATCTGACGTAGTAGCATGGAGCATCAGACACCTCGTTCATGAATGATATATCTCTCTCTCTCTCTCACTGAAGGAATCCTTGCAACACGACAGCAATAAGTATAGCTCTCTCTCTCTCTCTCTCTCTCTCTCTCGCACTTGTGCCGCTGCAGCTGCTCAATACCATTGAATAAAAAGCGAATCAAGGAGAACCCACTAAGCTACAGCTCAACCAGCCCCGTGATTTTCCACACACACACACACACAGAGCGTTTGCAACGAAGTGGTAGAGAGAGAGGGGGATGGTATGTCTGATGAGGGCATAGAAACTCCCTGATGATGAAGGTGTAGGTGGTCTGTCTGATGTTGAAGAGAGAGAGAGAGAGAGAGAGAGAGAGAGAGAGAGAGAGAGAGCTTGCCATGTGTGAGAGTAAGGTTTGCACAAAGGCAATGGTGAGCGACGGGCCAGGCAGAGATTTTGCTGACGACGGAGACAACTCATATACATTTGCCTTGAACCAATAAAAAATTATAGAGATCAGTTCCTCCTCACTATCTTGCACGGGCATGTTCAAATGGGATAAATGGGGGAGGAGGGTCGGGAGTCACATCCATGAATGAGGGCCGTAGATCGGAGCGCGTAGACATTTTGTAAATTTGGGAAAATTAATAAATTCGAGAAAAGTAGTAAATTCGGGTGGGGGCGGCGCCGATAAATGTGAGTGACGGGAGATCACCTTTGGGAACTGGAGTGGGATAACTATGTTTGTAAAAGTGCATGTGTCCTTTAAGGGTGTTGTTTTAAATATGATGGTAAAAAGCCTATCATGTCACACGTTGTATATCAATTGGTTGGAAGTACGATGGTAAATTTGGGTCACATTTGTAAATTCGAGAAAATAAGTAAATTGGGGTCGAGGGATTATGAGCATATTGCTTATTTTCCATGTGATTCTCTTCTTCTTTTTCCTTTTTTTCGCCTATTCTTTGTCTCTCTTAATCTCTCTTTCACTCACAACACAATGGAATGGTACATTGAAAGTGAAGACAACAATGACTTTGAGGGTGAGGAGAGCTACTCTAGCAACTCAAGTGAAGATGAAGCCGGGGTGCATGAAGCTAGGTCCATGGAGTTTGACCACAACCTTTGCAATGTGGAGGATGAAACATCGGTCAACATGGCTGCACATATATCTTCAAGGTATTTCACGTTCACTAAAGATGCATATGCATTGATGATTAAAACCTTGAAAGAAGACATATCCCCATCCTTGGATACACTAAAATCTTGCGATCCTGGAGGGTTGCTTGACCTCAAAAAGTGGCGAAGAATGAAAGACATGTTGTGTGTGAGAGGAGGATACAATAGGGAACTTTTTATTTGTCTCAAATCAGATCCTTTGCTTAGGATTCCTTGTGTTGAGGACTGGAAAATTATTGTGAAAGAAGCACATTGTATGGAAGGCTTACCCCATCATAGAGATCTCACATCCACAATCAATACCTTACGGTCAACTTGGTGTATTGATCTCAAACGTGGTGGAATTCCGTTGTCCTTCATCAAAGAATATGTCATATCATGTGGATGTGGCCGCCAAAGGAAGACCAATGTGGCCACTCAAGGTACCTTTGATCTCAACAGGGCTCCAACATATGAAATACATATAACACGGGCTAATTTGGACATGCAATTAGATCATCTTATGATTGAGCACAAAGTAAGGCTCGTTATGGTGCAATCTTCAAGGAAACATCTTCTTTCAAGTGTTACGATTGAATACAAATGTCATAGGGATGGAAAGACATAGCATGTTGGAAAGATAAGAAGTCTAAGGACATCGAAGAGGTGTGGTTTCTTATTCAAAATTCGGGTTCAATTGCCCAATGAAGGTGACGAGGTTACGATACATATTTATCCCATTCATGATGGCCATACTCTAGGTAGTCGAAGTGACCTCTACCACCTTCATGTCCATCCAGCTGTTGTAGAGTGTTGCAAAGAGGATTTAGTTGATGTTGGTAGTTCCCATCATGCTGCACAAATGTCACTTTCAAAAGAAAAATACCAGATGGAGCGGGCTTCCATGCTTGATCGCACTATCTATCACTTCTTCATGATCTGGAAGTCTACTATCATTCTAGAAGTGCATGGAAGGTATTCTTTGTCATGCTAAATTTTCATCTTTTGAATTTCGTGTAGAGTCCTTACAATAGACATTTGTTTTTAGGAAGGATCCCCAATGATGATTGGTCAACCATGTATGCGGAGGTTAGAGTGTTGCAAGAGCAACATAAGGTGACAAGTTATCCTTTACTTCCAAGTTCATGCTTATATGTTCTATATCCCAAACATTGGTAATTGTTTTGCTTGTAGGTTGTTTATTTTCAACCTTACAATCCAACAGCAAGAGATCCAAAGGATAAGCCATTCATCCTAATTTTTCAAGATGATTGGATGTTGCAAATGGCCAAGCGTTTCTCTCGAAACAACTCATGGGCAATAGATAGCACTTTCAAAACAAATGTATATGGGCTTCCCCTTTTTGCAGTCGTGCTACCAAATCAACTTGGACAAGGCATCCTTGTTTGGTTTATGTTGTGCACCCAAGATGCAGGGGCTCACCATGATGTCATTGCCTTGGAGGTAACTCTACGGATAGTACTTTCAAGAATGGGAGACATCCGACCCACCACTTTGGTCATTGACAAGTCACAACAAGAATTAGAGGCATTTCTTAAGGTGGTCAATGAAGATACACATTGTTGGGAGACAACAAATGAAGGAGAGCATCGCCAAATTTCATGTCACATTATTCTATGTTGGTTCCATGCTAAGAAAGCATGGGTAGATAACCTCCTTCCTCAGGTAAGCATCATGGTTGTTGAGATTTATGATAATCATGTATTCAAGTTATCAACATTGTCTTGGTTCTCATTTTAGGTTCCAAAAGAGATTAGAAGTGAAATCTACATGGAAATGTAGATTTATGATAATCATGTATTCAAGTTATCAACATTGTCTTGGTTCTCATTTTAGGTTCCAAAAGAGATTAGAAGTGAAATCTACATGGAAATGTCAAATCTCATGCAATGCCCAAGTGAGGTTGACTGTAACATTTAATGGCCTAAAATCTTATGTGTAGCGGAAATTAGCATGAACATAGTGGGCATTTCATTAGAATAGATTCCTAATGAGAATTACAAGAGTGCTTGGGTGGAGAGAGCAACAAAAAGCATAACACCTAGTTAGATAGCATCGACAATACTTTCAAAAGAGAGAGCAATTAAACTATTGACAACAGTTGAGGACCGGATTTGCATGGAGCCGGTCCCCCCTCCAAAAGGCTTTGTATTATGGTTTCTCCCATCAAGAGAGACATTGTACAATACAATTCTTTGTGTTCCTTCAAGACTAGCTAGTGCAATGAAGATGGAAGCTTCATACACCAAGCAAAACACTTAATCAAACACAACTTGAATTATCCCCGTTCTCAGACCCAAGACCTCACACACCTTCGAAGATGGTGAGAGCTAGCAGGGTATGAGAGTAGATTGAGAGGAAAAAGAAGTATCTTACGAGAAAGAAGTACATCTCCTCACATAATCACTCATATTAGCATAGCTTAGCTTAGTAATTAGCTTGGTAGAGAAGATGAGCATGCATTGAAGCTTGGCTCTTGGTTGGATTTGCATCCACATGCCAAGAGAGTGTTGATGTAGGCTTCTATCTCACAAGCTTGGAGTAGGTGATGAGCTCTCCATTAAAGCTTGGGAGGAGATAGAGTATTTTCCCTTCACACATGGTCAAGTGTGAGAGTGTGTGTGTCAATGCCAAGCAAAAATCAGCCCCCCCCCTCTCTTGGGCGAGCCCTAGCTGCTAAATAAGTCTGGCCTTTGCCTCATTGGACCTCCCCAGGTCAAGCCAATAGGAATTAAGCAGCATAAGTGATAGCCTTTAGACATGTGTCCCCCTTTCCCTTTTGTGAGAGCTTTAGGTAATTAAATAATTAAACTAAACTCTCATTGGACCCCTTTGCCTCGTGGCCAATAGGAATCAGGCAAGCCATGGGGCTCCTGAATGCTCATTGGACCCCTTGGGAGACTGCCCAATAGTCTTCTAGGAGACTTAATTCTCATTGGTTTCTTTTATTAAATGTTTTTAAATTAATTAAACTAGATTTACTCTAGCTTAATTCTCATTGGTCCACTTCAAGGGTCTTCCAATAGGAATTGGGCACACCTTGTGGGCATCTGGCCTAGGGAGCTGACATGTGTCCCTCATTCCCTTTGTGTAAAGGGAGCCTGTGTGTGTGTGTGTGGCTTTCTCTCTCATCCCCTAGCTTTGGGGCTCGCCCCCTCCCATGTAGGGATGTAGAAAGACTTTTTGGGCACACACTAAGCATCCAATTTTCCCTAGGGTTGACCTTTGGACACAACCTTTGAATTTTGGAACCTTAGCATTTTGGAAGTCTTAATGGGCTGAACCTTAGGGTCTTTTTGGCCCATTGTTTCACATGGCTCTTTTGCAGATGGCCCCCCCTTTGGATCCCTATTTTCCCTCCTTTGGATCCCTACTGTGGCCGGTCTGCTAACTTAACCAATATTCTAGCTTTTTCTCCCTTGGCACTTCCCCACATTAAATGATCAGTTTAATATGAGAAAATCATTTAGGAGAATTAGATATTGATTATTATGACATTGACTTTGATGGTAGATTTCAACAACTACTTCTTCGATATGCACTGTATCCCAATGTGGTGCGGTATGTCACCAATGGGTGGTGTGGGAGATTTTGTATATGGAAATCGCGTTGGCCAAAGTTTGGAAGACTTTTTCCCCATGGAAATGTTGATACCACAAATTTGGTAGAGCGTTTGTGGCAGTACATCAAATACACTCTACTAGAGGCACGTATAAATCGCTCCATAGTGGACTTGATTCATGCATTGGTTGGCAATTCAAAGAGTGGGGCCCGCATGGGTGGGACATTGTTGAAGTTCTTTATGCAAAAACAAGAAATAGATTTGTATTTTGCCTTGCTTAGTAAGTGCTTGATTTTCATAGTTGCATGTTTATGTAATTTATGTATGCACCTGACTCTAGTCGATTTGGAGTTCAAGGATCCTCTCAAAAACACACCAACAGGCTACGAGAGGGTGAGAAAATACATGAGCAAAATGTGGCAGCCAAATAAGATAGAATACACATGCACCCAGAAACCGACGAACTTCAGTAACCGAAGAGCACATTTCCTTCATCTTTTGAATAGCTTCAACTTTAGCCGAACTTGGCCTTCTTTCTTTTGGACTGTACATGTGCCCTACAATTAGAACCTCTTTGGCACCAAAAGTTGATTTTTGCCTTGAAAGTGTTAAGTTAACTTCTTCAAGCCTGGATAAAATAGCATCACAGTCAGCAATATGTTGAGCAACAAACTGTTGGCACCCCCTCTGATCTTTTACCTCATCTTTTGAGCCTTCCTCACAACCCTTAATCGGTAGATCATCAATGAAAGTCATAGTAACATGTGGGATAAAGTCCCTTAATACCTTATTCATGTTGTTCATCATATGAGCTACAGAATTAGTAGCACCCTGTGGAAGAGTGCACATCCTTACCAATCCGAGATGTGTACGCATCGTAGTAAGATCCCTGCTCTCCAAAGCTAACTGAAATTGATCATATTTAGAATAAAGATCACCCATAGAGTAAATTGACCTACCTGCAAAAGCCTCAGCAAATTCATCCACAATTGGGCCGGTACCCACATTGCGGATTGTTACCTTGTTAACAGGCTGCATATCATGTATAAACCTTAAAGTACCATTTTTCTTCGGAACAGTGAATCGGTTAGAGTATGGCGCACATGATGGTTCCAAGATTCCCATGTGTATCTTCTCATTAAGCAAATTGATAAGCTTTGGCAAGTGAGCTTTAGGAACTGGAATAGGACGTAAGCTCCATGGCATGTGAGGAATAGTGAATATAACCATAGGTGCAACAACACTTGGATCCACACACCCAATCTCAATTGGCTCAAAGGCAAAAGCTTTACCATGTTTTTCGAGCATACCTTGAAAACACTTGATTTCCTCTTCGTTGAGAAAACCATGTTCTTCCACCTTCAGCTGTTGCAATGTGTCTTTAGTGAATTTGTGCCCAATTTTCTTAGGATTTCTGAGCATAGGCTATCGAGAAGCTTCTTTAATTACTTCAGCACTTCCCTCTGGTAGAGGTGTAGCCACAGGTCTCACTTTCTTTACAACTGTTTTGTACTTCGTCTCTACCTGTGTTTCAACTTCTTTATCCAAGTCATCCTCAATATGCATAAGTGCCTCGTATATGTCCAGCTCTTCATACATGTCCATTGAGTGCACTTTAACAACTTCAGTTCCACTTTCTAACCTGTTCTGCTTGATATCCTCAAGCTCTGACATAGTATCAACATAAGAGATCTCTTCGAAGATTCTTGATATCACATCATCTGGTTCTAGCACATCACATCCCTGAAAGTCACTTTGAATGCTTGAAACATATTGTTTCTCCCATTTAGTTAAATCATTAAATTTCCTGTAAGATACTGAAGCCTCAGATGTCAACCCTAGAAATCCTGAAGAGAAGGTTTCTCTTTGTGAGAACTTCTTCTCACTTGCACCACCATAGTCCCGCTTTATAGTGGCACCCCAAGAAAATCTTGAGCAAATCTTTGTTCTTTAAACTCCTTAAGTATCTTTGGCATTGGACGATCACGTAAATTGTCTTTGTTTCTAACATGATCAACACATACAGTTAGAAATTGAACAGCTTTCTTACCATCTCGGCTTCAAACCCTGGCATAGGTCGAGCCATCATCCAGCACCTTAGTTTCCATCCGCACAGCCGTAATGTAGGGTTGTCCTAGAATCAATGGGTGGGAGGAATGCTCCTGTATAAAAAAGTTTTGCTCATCACAGACATCCCCAATAGTTACCTTAACATTTGCACATGCACCGTAAAGATCTCCAGGAAGCATGTTGCCAGCTCGAATCCGCCACCCGTGATCTACATCAATAGGCCACTTCCCCTTTTGGTGCAAATTCTTAGCCATGAGATTGAATTCTGAACCATGGTCTATGAGGGCTAAGACCGGCTCCTCAATGTCGCCAAGCTTTACCACTGTTTATGTCGTTGCTCTTGTCCAATGAGTCCTTGAACAGTGACTCTTGGGTATAACTTCTTCATCTTCAACGTCATTAAAATGCATGTTTCTTACCTTAGGTATAATCGGGCTGGGAACCACCACAGGCTTTGGCTCTTCTCCTTCAAGATCTGCTAAGTACTATTCATAGTCTTCCAAAATTGCTTCAATGTGACGAACCACTTGGCTTTTAACTGGATCTGACTCTTGATCACTCGGTACTTGCCGCTTTCTTTTTATAATGTGGATGATCTCTTCGTGGAACTCGCACTTAGCAATTCCAAGAATATCCCCCAAGGTGAGCTCCACTTTACTATTTAGGATACGTTCTTCAAAAACTTTCTTCAAATATATAGCCAGTTCAATATCAGACTTGAGTTTATACGAGGGCCCTTTAGGCTTACCTTGCTTCTTGTCCTTCGGAGCCTCTTCCATAACCACCTCCGGAGCAGGTTTAGGAGCTGGCACTTCTTCTTTCTTATTGCTGGATCTCGTCGGCCTTTTTGACACCCCAGACACCTCTTCATCTCTTTTCCGCTTCTCTTCCACCATAGCTTCATTGGCTCGAGCTTTAGCAATATAAGCAAATACCGAAAGAGAATCCACTAGATCGGTCCACCCAGTGGTTTCTCGAATTGAATTCCCCACCTGTCGTAACTTCCCGTATGTTACCTTCCCTGCTTCTGCTGTCTTTAGAGCATATGGCCACAACTGGCCCTTTGCACCTGTACCATCATCGTCTTCCTTACCACAAACTTGCAGCCCATATGCAGCTGCTTCCACAAGGGCAACATTATGTTGTATTTCCTCCACTATCTTCTTCATTACGCCTCTGCCAAAGTTCAAGCGGAGCAGTTCCCCTGTCGCCCTAAGATGAATCTTCTTGTCTTTCCAGAAAACCACATTCTTCTTATAAGCTTCATCAAACTCATTACACTCTCTCACAAACCTGTGGTCTTCACTGTCGCACCACATGCATCGATCCCAACTTTTACGTGGTGGTTGCTGCTGCTTAGGTTCAGAAGTAGACACCTTTGCAGCTAACCCTTCAAATTTAACAATTTTAAAATTCAAATTTAGTTCTTGAATACCTTTAACGAGATCGTCAAGAACAGGCCCCTCCACTTTGGGTAATGTAGGGGGAGGCTTCTCTTTAAGCTCTTCTTTATCATCATCCAGTACCTCGATCACGATTTGCTTATCATCCCGCTTCTGTCGTTTTACGATCATGTTCACCGCTTCAGATACTATTTTCCAATCTGATGTCAATCCCAATTCTCCTGCCGGATCCTCCAATAATTGCACCAAATTCTTTTGTAGTTGCGGATCAGCAGCTTGAATAAACAATTCCACCTTTTGATCCTTCAAGGAACGTTGTTCTGCTGACGATAACTGATCAAACTTCTTTTCAAACTCTTGCAATAGTTCTCGTGCAGATAAATTTTTACCCTTCTTCTACACCCACTTCGTAAAACTCTATCTGGTCACCCGTTGAGAATCCTCCAGAAAATATTCCTCTTGCAGTGCCTTCTTAAAATCCTGCCAGTTCGGCCCTTGAGCCGCTTGAATTCTTTAATCCGGGCCCTAATTTATGGCACTACAATCAGATGAAATCCTTCCACTGAATCCTGGTCTTCAATACCATTATCTTCCATAGACTGCTCATACAAATTACAAAATTTTGAAATATCTCGGCCCTCAAACCGTTGCAGCTTTTCCGTAATATTTTGACGAGCTTTACGGATCCGCTCTTGCAAGTTATGTTGTTGCTGGGCAGCCTGTTGCTGTTGCATGTATGCTGCAAACTGTTGCATCATCCGCTGCATGGCTGCTTCTTGTGGTGTAGACATATGCTTCAACAATTTTTCCACCCCGGCTCGGTTTCACGTCGGGTTCACCAGGTGTTGGGGGATAAGTGTTCGAAACTTGAGCTAGGTCAGCACCGAGCTGTTGGCTGTGGAAAAACTGAGAGCGAAAAATTGTCGCATCGCACAATACAACAGCAATTTATTACTCGGTAATACTATCGACTCACAAAACTTGCTTGAAAATTGGTAACACCGACGAAACTGATACGCAATCGAGAAGAAGTGTCATTAACGACACCATTAAATAATGCTAATGACAATTAAGGATCTTAAACTCCCATTAAAGATCACTCCAAGCCGTTAACGGCTCCGCAATTCATCAAAAAGAGATAATTAAACTAATTTGCCTGCTGTGACAAGGAAAATTCTATTGTGTCGATTCCATCTGTAGGATTTGTCTTCAATCACTGTCTATGCCAAAGATTATTTCTTTTCCTATGACTGCTTACAAGCCCTTTTTGATCTCTCCTTGCCTAAGCCGATGAGAAATAGTCTCCTTGGGTGCCTTGGTTGCAAAGCCTTTGCTTAAGCCTTGCCGAGATCGATAGCGAGAGAGCTCGCCCTTGGCTTGGATTAGAGAGTGAGAGAGAGAGAGCTCGCCCTTGCTTTGGTTCGATTAGAGGTCAAGAGAGAGAGAGAGTTCCCTCTTGCTTAGCTTCGATGGAGATCAAGGGAGAGAGCTCTTGCTTCTTGCTTACCCTCTTGCTCCTTCTCTTTGTAACGCACATGCAAAAGAGTCCCTACTCATGCAAAAAAAATCGCTTTTTATAGCTCTTTTCCCCCCCTTGCAGTAGCGCCAGGCGCTACCGACGTGGCACGAGAAACGCTATTGATGATGTGGCAGGTGGATTTGGGCTAGCATGAAAACTCTCGCAACCGGTGCCGAATATGGGTGCCCTGACCTCCTGAGCATTATTCGTCACTGTAGCGAGGGCGTCTCAGGTCCGAGCTGGCCAGCGCGACACCATTTCCTCTTCCCTGCGCCTCCGTACGCTGCGGAACGCCCATGCCTTCCTTTCCTTTTTGTTTTTCACACCAAAGCCCTTTAATGAATTCAAAGTGGGCTTAGTGGGCGGCCATTCCTTTTAGGTCATGGGCATGATTGCCTTTGGGCGGGCCCTTAGTGGCTTGGGCGGGCTAGCCCATCTAGGGTGTGGCTTATGGGAGGCCTTTTTAGGGCTCCACTTACATATTGGCCAAGCTCCATTGGGCGGCTCTTTGGGCGGCCACCTTAATCAAATCGCCACAACATTAGGCATACACACTAAGCAAAGCAATGCCAAGCACAACATCTTCCCCCCAGAGTCCTTGTCTAACCTTCATCTTGAACTTCGATGCCCGTATCAACCTCTCGTATAATCCTGCATACCTTTAAGATGCAAGTATAGGTGATTGCATTGAAGTAAAGCCTTCTCATCACATACGATAAAAGGTGTCAGAGTTTCTTTCTTGTCAATCAAGTATTGCCAATTGCAACCACTGTCGGCCAAGCACTGCATAAAATGACATCCCGGGCATGAGAAGCTATTACTGCTCCTGCATCCCAAACTCTAGACAATAGACACAACTCCCAGCTGAGACACCGACCGAGCCGACTGGACTGGTACGGAGCCGGCCCCCGGTGTATCTTAATCGGCCAATATCTTGGCGACCGGGACTCTGATTACTAATCTAAAAATACCAACGCGCTCCGCAAAGAGAGCACTTCAGCTCAGTGCATTTATTCTATCTCTGTCGCCTCAGCTGCAGTTGCCCAATCCCGTATGGAACTGCAATCGACTTAAACTTTAAACTACCATAACTTCTTCAACGTAGCTCCAATCGACGAGCCGTAAAGACAGGCCGATAGAGCACTTCAAGCACTGCAGTTTTAAATCATAATCTCCCAGTTGTGATCACTTCAATCATAATCATTTTTGGCATCATTAAAGCATGTTTTGGCTCTTTCAGCCGCATTTGACATACATTTAGCATTGAACTTGGCTTGTTACCAGGCCCTAATCAATGTTCATTAATCCTGTAAGCTTCGAACAACTTGATGTGCATTTTCCTGGCATCTTTCCTAGCATGGGAGCAGAGCTGCACGACAGCGCACACATTTGTGTGAGACGCATGCACACAAAACATTTATGTATCCTCTAGTAAGAAGCTTACCGTTGTAGAATCTTCAATATCGAGCATATGCGTCTCTTTTTGTGAATCACATGTCTGAGTAGACGAAGCTTCGATTGTCTTGCGACAGTGTCCCTTCCCTTTGCCTTTCTTTGCACGACCGAATGATTTAGCCATTGCCGGGAGCAAGAATGCATGCATAAGAAAACACCCACATCTTCAACCTATCAAGCCTACTTAGCATAATCTCAAGACCTATTCAACAGCGGATACTTGCATTGGACAAGATGCACTACAACATATCTTGAAACGTCGACTCAAGGTACCTGTGCAATGCACGACGCCGATCCTACGGAGATGGTGGCGGTCGTGTCTCGAGGATCGTTAATTGATTGGCTGCTTCTTCGACCTTCAAACAGTGGCACCAATACGCTCTTCAAGCTTCGACTGCATTACATTTGTTGTACTCTATCTTGCACGGGCAACCTCGCATAAGTCCCGCCTCCAACCCCTTATCCTCCTCAAGTATAGACTTGCTCGAAAGCTTGAGAGCCCATTGCCGCTCAGCCTTGCTCAATGAGGACCACCAGCCCCGATAGAGCAGGCAGCACGGGGCTCCCGTCGCGCGTGCATGCTGCCGTGCAGGCCCTCCCTACACGAACCAGGCTGAGCTCGTTTTTTGCAATTCGGCCACCTGCACAACCTGGTTCCCCTCGTGCACGCGCGCTACCCTATTTGCCTTACTACGCGAACCAAGCTGCTGCTCACCCTCGCGAGGACTTGCACGCCTGTTTGCCTTACTGCGCGAACCAGGTTGCAGGCGAGCCCCCTCTTGCGTACGACTGAGAAAGCGATAGGTCTCGCCACACCTTCAAAAATCCGATAAAACCAATAAATTCGGGCCAATCTCGTCAATGACCCAGATCCACCCAGATCCGCTCCACTGGCGATCCCATTTGAGCCCGCCCGTGTAACATAGTGAGGAGGGAGATAAGTAGTCTTTTAATGAGTGTCTTAAGAGCTCTATCTTTATAAATATTTATAATGAGTGTCTTCTTTGGCAACCAACCAATAAAAAAAAATTACTTTTTTTTAACAAGCCCTTTGGGCAAGCCAAAAAAGTCAACATTTCTAGGGGGTAATTAGAAATGCGCATGCGTTTTTCAAGCATGGTCACATGACATATGCGCATCTCTTAAGCCCTTGGACATATGTTTTAAAGCAAAATAATACAAAACTTGAAAATAACACTAACCTTGCTTGGAAAGAAGGGAGCTGTCATGAAATGGTCTAGAAGCACCGGTATGGAAAGGAGAGGGGTGTTTGAATGGTGAGAGGTGGTTGTGGGCTAAGAAATATGTGTGTGTTTGGATAGGGTTGGCTATTGACTGTGTGTGGTGAGAGGGGTCATGTTGGCAGTGGTGAGAGAGTTAGAGTGGGATGAGTGCAAGGGGTGGTGGGGAATGAGTGAGAGGATGCATAGATTTTTCATGGTCCCGATGACCGATTTTGATGAGACCTTTTGCATGAGGGAGTTCAAGCTTGCCTCAAGTGGACTGAGTTTGATGGGATTTTTTGCATGAGGTAATTTAACACTCACAAAATGTAAAACCAAGGCTTTTATTACCAAGAATGGTAAGGGTACACACCTCACACGTGTGGGGGAACGCAAAACCAAGGCTTTTATAACCACTAGTGGTAACGGTACACACCTCACATATGTGCAGGAACCGAAATTCAAGGGAATTAATTACCAGGCTAGTGATAAGGGTACAAACCTCACACTTATGAGGGAGGGGAAAACCAATACGTTAATCAAAACATACCTCCTCCATTGTGTTCACCTCTAGATTGCTTGCCAGTCCCATAGCTTGGGAGATCCATATCTCACCATCTCCATTGCCTCCAAAGACTTTGCAAGTTCCATAGCTCGGGAGACCACACCCTCTCGAGATCCTCCAAAAGGTGGGATAGCTTGCAAGGTAAAGTCTCCCTCACTTACGTTTGTTTTAAAATTTAATGTGGCCCAAAGGTCTGAGAAACGCGCATGGAGGTTGTTTGTCTCTCCTATACTGCCCATGCACTTTTCTTAGACCCATGTTAAGGTTTCTTAAACTTTTAGAAAGTTCTACTAACTTTTTTCGTTTAAAGGGACAAGAGGTCTTAGAAACGCTTATGGGTGTTTCTGGACCCTTTAATCTTCATAATGCACTTTTCTCAGTACCCTCGATAGAAACATAAGAGTTTTGACTTTTTGATGTATTCATAAGAGGCAAGAGAGCTCAACTTATCATGTGGCTAGCTAGAAACTCCTGCTTGAATCTTGTGTTTGTGTTCGATGTATGCCCAAGAGTATGTTGCGTGCATAAGGAAAACTAGGGTATCATGTCTCTGTAAAGTAGTTCCAAGAAATGCTAGGGAGGGTGTATGGGCAAACAATGTTCCTTATGCATGTTTCTTAGACCTTGGCATTATATAATTTATATGTGTGGTTTTCACTTTTCCATTCTTTATATCTAAGAGTTTATGATTGTAGAAAATGTCTTTCCATTATATTACAAAGGAGACTTGCTATGTCAAAGGGATGGTAAAGAAACTGCACGTCAAGTTCTAGAACTCCCACCTAATGAGGAGGATTGGCAGAGCTCAAGCTCAAGCTCATAAAAGGACAAAGATTGGATTGAGGAGAAAGAAGATGAGGATGAAGATCAGGATTGTATGCTTCCAGAGGAAGGAGTTTAATGTGCTATTAGAGAGGGACAGGGTTCACAGGGTGCTGATGAAGATGAGGTGAAATAGTGCCAGGGTTCAAAGGGTGCTAATGAAGATGAGGAGGAATGGTCCAAGGAAGCAATAGAGGGTGCTTTTGATAAAGAGGAGGATGAAGATGATACATGGCATCGTGTTGGTGATAATGAAGAGGCCTTGTATGACTTTCTATATGCAGTAGATGTATTGAATCCATACAATGAGGAGGTAACCAAAAATTATGAGAACTATTATAATATGTTCAATGCCTCTTTTGATCTAACTGACATTTTGAGCCAATGAAGTGATTATTTAGAAGAGGAATTTCTTCCATTGAAGAAATTCTTAGATGGAAAAAACAACATAGCATGCATTGCAGCCTTATGCTTTACTAGGCCAATCCCACTAGAGACACTACAAGAAATTCTCACTTAAATTTCGGTGCCACATTATCGGCGTCACTGGAGGGTGTTGGTATATGTATAGGTATGTATGGAGGGAGCTAAAGTTTTTAAGAAAATTGATTTTCAAAATTTTGATGCATGTTCCTGCGTCTGTTAATGTGCCTGTTCCGACGTCAGCACACATGCACTTTTCGACGCTCTCTTCAGCGCGTTTTTCGACACCTATACCGATTTTTGAACGACGGTACCTGCAAAAAATGAAACAACAGGCTTTCTCTGTGCATTTCTCTTCTTCTTGCAAGCTCTCTTCTTCCTTACCTCTTACAGATTTGGTGCAAAACAAGCTGTCGGAAGTGCTAATTTTGCTTGTGGGTTAGCCCATAACACGAAGGTGAGATTATTTTCATCTTTACTTGTAGATTTAGGGTTTAGGGTTAAACTTTGTGTTTGTGTGTGCGTGTTTGTAGGTTCCAGAACGTTTACAACTTCTTTTATTGCTCAAATAGGACGAATGTGAGTGCTCAAACCTTTAAATGCATATTAAATTTATTTAAATTAATTTATATATTAATAAAAGAAAATTTCATGCTTTAAACTTTGAATGCTAAAACATTTTGTTTTGGTTTATGAGAAAAATTTTGTTTCGAAGAAATTTCATTTTGAATTATGTTGTTTTTGAAATTGTGCAATTGATGGGGTTTATGTTTTGGATTAAATTTACGTTATAAGTTAAGTTATATTAGGTTAGGTTAGGTTATCTTATACGTTAGGTTAGGCTAAGTTAAGCTACGTTAGGTTAGGTTAGGTTAGGTTAGGTTATCTTATACGTTACGTTAGTTTAAGTTAAGCTACGTTAGGTTAGGTTAGGTTATCTTACACGTTAAGTTAGGTTAAGTTAAGCTACGTTAGGTTAAGCTAATTTAGGTTAGGTTAGGTTAAGCTACGGTCGGCAATACGGCAAGCCATAGAGCTTACCCACAACGTATATTAAAAACAACACAATGCGATCTGTTCGTCAATATGGCAAGCCATAAAGCTTACCCACAACGAATATGTATTGTGAGCAAGCTCTATGGATTTTCGTATTGCCAATGGCTCACCATTGTGTTGTTTATATGTCCGCGAGCGGTTTTCAAGTCCTAAAATAGCTAAGCGGCCCGGAAAATAACACCATGGCAATCCATTTGGCAATACGACAAGCTATAGATCTTACCCACAATGCATATGCATTGTGGGCAAGCTCTATGGCTTGATGTATTGCCAAACGGCTCGCCATTGTGTTTTCTATATGTCTGCAAGCGGTTTTCAAATCCTAAAATAGCTAAGCGGCCCTAAAAACAACACAATGACAACCCTTTTGGCAATACGACAAGGCATAGATCTTGCTTACAATGCATATGCATTGTGGGTAAGATTTATGGCTTGCCATATTGCCAAACGGCTCTCCACTGTGTTGTCTATATGTTTGCGAACGATTTTCAAGCGCTAAAATTGTCTCGTATCCCTAAAAACAATACAATGGCGATCCGTTTGGCAATACAGCAAGCCATAAAGCTTGCCCACAAGGCATATGCATTGTGCGCAAGCTCTATGGCTTGCTATATTGCCAACGGCTCGCCATTGTGTTGTCTATATGTCTACGAACGGTTTTCAGGCCCTAAAATCGCTTCGCAACCCTAAAAACAACAGAGTGGTGAGTTGTTTGTCAAATTGGCAAGCCATAGAGCTTGCCAATATCGCATATGCATTGTGGGCAAGCTATATGGCTTTCCGTTTTGCCAAACGCATCACCATTGTGTTGTTTTTATGTTAGGTTAGGTTAGGTTGGGTTTAGGTTATAGATTAGGTGAGATTATAGGTTAGGTTAGAGCTAGGGACAAATTAATAGGAGAAAAATGATAAACGGACTTCGAAGATGACTCGTGTACTTCTAAAAATGCAAATGGACTTTGGTTAGGTTGGGTTATAGGTTAGGTTTAGGTAGTAAGTTAGATTAGGTTTAGGTTATAGGTTAGGCTAGATTATAGGTTAGGTTAGAGCTAGCCACAAATTAATAGTAGAAAAAATGCAATTGGACTTCAAAAGTGAACACAGACTTCAAGAACCTTAATATATAGTCATTGACCAATAAAGACGAGATTATTACCTTGTGGTTCTAATCTCCATGCACCTCAAGATCGAGGTGTCTGGGGATCTGGGGCCTAGCTAGAGAGTGTGAGGTTGTTAGAGCTAGCAGCAAATAGTAGAAAAAACGCAACCGGACTTCAAAAGTGCACACAGACTTCAAGAACCTTAATATATAGTCATTGACCAATAAAGAAGAGATTATTACCCTGTGGTCCTAATCTCCGTGTACCTCTAGACCGAGGTGTGCGGGGATCGGGTCTGGCTAGAGAATGTGAGGTTGTTAGAGCTAGCAGCAAATAGTTGAAAAAACTCAATCGAACTTCAAAAGTGCACACAGACTTTAAGAACTTTAATATATAGTCATTGACCAATAAAGAAGAGATTATTACCCTGTGGTCCTAATCTCCCTGCACCTCTAGATCAAGGTGTGCGGGGATCGGGCCTGGCTAGAGAATGTGAGGTTGTCATGTACTTAGTAGTGTGTAGTTATAACAACTAGTGTTTTAATTGTTTATTGCATCATTGGTAGATAAAGTCTGGACGATAGGATGGCGTGTCTTTGAGCACATTACAAGCATCAGATCTTTCAAAAACAAAAAAATTGCGACCAACACATACGCAATCACGGTCTCTTTCCAATAGAGCAACTACAAGACCTGCGTTATTGATCTCATGGTCTAGAGATTGAAGGTCAAACTCCGCAAGTAGATATTGCTCCAACTTCATCCCAGAGAAGACGATTTTCAAACGAGCAACCATCAATTGAGTCCTCCCAACTAGTACCTGATGCGGAATTTCAAGAAGTAGAGATGGAGCAGATGTTGGACGCATTCTTTGACATGGATTCTAACATAAAAGGCGACAACATTGAACGTAGTACTGTGGACCAACCTCAGCCATCTCGTTCATATCAATGGCATGATAGCAATGATAAAGAGGGCGAGATGACGCAAAGTCTTGCACACATGTCGCTCTACACTGGTGCAAAAATCTAAGCTCTCCGTACCGCGTTGGCAATGCTTAATTTGCAGTCTATCTATAGTAGGTCTGACGCCTCAGTCACACAGCTTTTCAAGTAAATACATTGTATCCTAAGAATGATAAAGTGCAAATTATAGTTCATATAAAGTGATCAAAGGGCTGACTTGTTCCTGTAACGACAGGTTGCTCAATGAGCAAATCTTGCCAGAAGGGAATCACATGCCCCGTACCCGTCTAGCCGCTAAAAAGCTTCTTACTGATTTGGGCTTGGATTATCACAAAATACATGCATGTCCTAATGATTGTATACTTTTTTGTAATGAGTATGCAAACTTGGAATAATGTCCCAATTGTGGACCAAACAGGTACAGGGAGGACACAGAAGGAAAATGTATCCCTGCAAAGGTCCTTCCACACTTTCCTATCATTCCAAGAATAAAGAGCATGTTCAGGTGAAAGTCCATAGCCGCTTTGATGACATGACACTCAAATACTAGATCGACAAATTATGTGATACGGGTACCTGCTGACTCTCGTGCATGTAAGCACATAGAGGAAAGTTGGCCTACATTTAAGAATGAGCCTCAATGTATCCGATTTGGTCTGGCAATGGACGGAGTAAACCCATTTGGATTACGGAGTTCTCGTCATGGAGCATGTGGCCTATTTGTCTGGTTAATTATAATCTTCCACCATTGCTCGCTATCAAGAAGGGCCATCTGTTGTTGTCATTGATCATCCGAGAAAAGTAAAAAGCAAAGAACATGGACGTCTATCTGGCACCACTTATAGAAGAGCTCTAAATCTTGTGGACAGGAATCGATGTGGTTGATATGTCCCAACCAATCGGACGACAGAATGTTCATGTGCAAGGCATTCTCATGTGGACCATGCACAATTGGCCAGGCTTCGGTGAGTGCTCAGGTAAGTGCCTTTAAAACCCTCACACACATGTGATTCCTGGCTATGCAAACGCTTTTATATTTTAATTTTGTGATGTTTCAGGATTGAGTTACTCGAGCAATCATGCATGTCTGAAATGTGGTCCTCGACTTGGCTTCCGCTGCTCTGAGCATTTGAGCAAGACAATTTACAAGGAGCATGGTAGATTTTTGCCTGAAGGACATGAGCTACGTGGACCAAACATATGCAAACATGACATGCATCCACTGAAAGCGAGCGATTGGAAAAACATGTGGTTGGAGAGGGGAGATCGAATGCCACCTGGAATGAAAAGACTTTCTATTTTCCATGAACTCCTGTAATGGAGAGTGACCTGATGATTAATCATTTTCTCGACCCAATGCACATCTTCAAGAATGTGGGGGAGATCATATGGAAAACCATCACTAGGAAAAGAGAGAGCAAGGCCCAAAGAGATGACCTACAGGCTGTGGGTCGAATGCCAGAGATGTGGCCTTGACTTGAACCAAATGGAAAGTTTTCTATACCAAAAGGTCCATGGGTTCTAAGTCGTGCAGAAGAGCAACAAGTGAAGAAGACTATATCTTCATTTAAGACTCCCACAGAGTGCATGTGATTTTTGAAAACGGATTTTACAAGAGATGACAATCTCAGTGATCTTAAGTCCCAGGATTGGCACAAATTTTTATAGTTTATTTTAACAAATGCCATAAAGGGTTGTTTGACAAATGACATTAGAAGAACAATCTACAAAATCAGTGAGTTGGTACGCTGGATCAATTCAAAAGAGATAAGAGAAGACAACATCGATTTGCATCACGCTTAAATTCTATTGAAGCAGTGTGCATGGTGGAGAAGTAATTTCCAACAAACATTCTTACCATCCAAACACATGTACTTGTGCATGTGGTCAATGAAGTTGCAGTTGATGGGGTGGCCCATAGCAGGTGTATGTTCTTCTTGGAGAGATTTACGAAGACTTTAAAGGGGTTTGTTTTTCAAAAGGCTCTAGGGCAGCATGGTCGAAGGATGGCTTGTACAAGAGTCTCTTGTCCTCATCACTGAATTTTTGGTCTCAATTGATCCAGAGATGCCCCGAATGTGGACTACTGAGGTCAACGTCAAGGTGACTGTTGGGGTATAAAGCCCAATGTGATCGCCCAGGTAAGTGGGCGGGCCGCCAGGTATGTACACATATTCTTTTGTAAAAACCTAATAAGAACTCACTATGCTCTACACAATACAATAGAGTGAGTTCACCATATGGTTGTGCTCTTCTTCTCGCACTCTCTCTCGCGTCGCACTTCCACTCGTACTCCTTCAACTGGTATCAGAGCTCAGATCGAGGCTCGGGGCAGCATTTGCAGGTAGCCAGAGTCACTTGCTCAGATTGGAGTGAAATTCGACAGGTGAAGACATGGTCCCAAATCCTGTGGGTGGGCCCGAAGGCTAGGTGTTCTCAGAATTTCATTCTGAGGTCATCTCGGCCACTGTTCGGCTTCGAAAAAGTTCTACGCAAGCCATTTTCGACTACCTGGTCTCGGCGGGTGCAGATCCAACTCTGCAAATTTGGGGTTTCGACCTACGACTGCATGTGCTGAGGATATCTGCACTTCCAGAGTGCTGATTTGTGGCTGTCTACACAACAAAGGACGGCTCACAGTTCTTGGAGGCGTGTCACATACGACACAGACACATCTACACACAGATTGTAAGCGACATCCACTAGTTCATCAGGTAGCTTGTGTTTGCTGCTTGATATTCCAGATTTCATCCTGACATTGCAGGTACTTCCACATGGGATGTATTGTCAGAGATGATGTATGTCTGTTGAGGGTTTGCTGGCTGTGAGTCACGCAGCAAACAACCGCTGCAGCGGTTACATCATACATTGGGAAATTTGTGGATGTATGACTTTGTGGGAAGTCTATGTACTGTCAGATCTACTGCAGCCTTTGTTGAGGGTCGAGTGAGGTTTTATTGAGCTGGGGGCTTCTCAAATGTTGAGATCCTTTCGGTGATACAGGTTTTGGAGCGATCCCTCGAGCACCCTTAGATAGGCAGCTAGGATGTATTGACTGTGAGTTAGACAATTGGCATTGCATCTTTGCTTTACTGCCGTTGAGGCATTGTCGCAGTTTATGCTTACAGGACAGTGACAGGACAGTGAGAGACAGTACAGGTGCAGGACAGGTTTACCCACAACTTACAGTGTTAGGGAGACAATGGTTTTTTGAGCTGTTTTTGGTCTACTTTTGAGTACACCAGAGCCATTTTACAAAGGAGACTCTGCCGAAATTTTTGCAGAATCTGAAGCTTTCCTGGTTCATTTGACAGGTTGATATTGGTTCAGGGGTCAGTTTACAGGGGAAACTCTGCCGAATTTTTCCCAGGAAAGTAAACTACTGTGAAGCGTAGCTATGGCTGGATCACAAGACACTGCTCTTTACAATATCAAGAAGCTGGATGGAACCAATTTCCGATTGTGGAAGAAGCAAATTTGGCACGTGTTGGTACAAAAGAAGCAGATAAAACCTATAAAGAGCAAGGGGATAAAACCAAAAGATATGGACGAAGATGAATGGAGAGAAATGGATGAATTGGCACTTTCTACCATTATGATGACTTTGGCAGAAAGGGTTTACTTCAATGTAGCAGACGAGATGTCAGCTTATCAAGCATGGTTAAAGCTGAGTGATCTTTATGAGAAGCAGAGTGCAGCTTCACAGGTATACTGGCTTAAGAAGCTTGTTGACTTGAAGATGAAAGAAGGGACACCTATGTCCAATCATCTGAATGAATTCAACAGCATCTACAGTCAGTTGTCAGCTCAAGGTGTCAAGTTTGATGAACCTGTTAGAGCTATGTTCCTGTTGAGCACATTGCCGAAAACTTGGGACACTTTTCGCACAACTTTGAGTAATTCTGCACCTCCAGATGGTTTGAACATAGCAGGTGTAGAAGGAAGTCTGCTTACTGAAGAAACTAATAGAAAGACAATGGACAAAGGCAAAGGAACAGCCTTAGTTGTCAAGGGAAGGACCAAAGAAAAGTACAAAGGTGGAAAGAGGAATCAGCCTGGTAGCAAGTCTCGCAGTGCTAAAGGCAAGAGTGACATAGAATGCTACCATTGTGGCAAGAAGGGTCACATGAAAAGAGACTGCAGAGAATGGAAAGCAGAAAAAGGCAAAGAGAAAGCTGAAGACCATGGTGAGAAGAACAAGTCCTCAGTGAAGATTCAAGAAATAAATGTGACAAACACTATTACAAAGGATGACAGTATAGTGTCAGGAGACATCTACTTCTTGAAGAATACAATGGAATCAGCTCTTCTTACAGCATCTGATGGAAATGCACTGAGTGACTGGATTATAGACTTAGGGGCATCACTTCATGTGTCTCCAAACAAGGAGTGGTTTACCTCTTATGTGACCACTAAAGATCATGTTCGGCTAGGCAATGGGCAGACATGTGAGATCTTAGGTGTTAGAGATGTTCAATCGAAGTTTCAGAATGGCTCTTCTTTCACGCCGAAGAATGTGAGACATGTTCCTGCAATTACAAAGAGCTTGATCAGCACAGGTTTACTTGATGATGCTGGCTACGTCACCACTTTTGGACAGAACATGTGGAAGATATCCAAGGGTTCTATGACAATAGCACATTGAGTAAAGTCTCAAGGACTTTACATGATTTATGTAGCAAATGTCTCTAAAAATGTAATCAATGTAACCGAGCAGTCGAACGTTTCTTTGTGGCATAGCCGGTTAGGACATATGTCCAAGAAGGGAATGGAAATCTTGTCTCGTTCTAGTTATTTGCCTGGCTTGTCATTTAATGATTTTGAAATCTGTGAACAGTGTCTGTATGGTAAGAAAACACAACATCCACATAAGCATAGAAGCACTAGAAGAGATACACAGTTGGCACTTGTTTATAGTGATTTGTGTGGACCTATGCCTAACCTATCTCTAGGGGGAGCTTCTTACTTTATGACATTTATAGATGATTACTCGAGGAAAGTATGGGTTTACTTTCTCAAGCACAAGGATGAAGCGTTTAGTGTTTTCAAAACGTTTGTGACACTTGTGGAGAATCAGAGTGGCAAGAAGCTTAAATGCTTACGCACTGACAATGTTGGAGAGTATGTTTCAAAGGCCTTTCAGGACTTTTGTGAGTCAAAAGGTATAAAACGTGAACTTACTGCTCCTTACAATCCTCCTCAAAATGGTGTTGCTGAGAGGATGAATAGGACCATACAAGAGAAGGTCAGAAGTATGTTGTCTAATGCACAACTGCCAAATGGGTTTTGGGCTGAAGCTGTATCAACAGCTGTTCATCTTACAAATAGATCTCCTAGCAAGGTTTTGGAGAAGGATTCAGTGCCAGAGATGGTATGGTCAGGCAAAATGCCCTCATACAAGCATCTCAGAGTCTTTGGCTGCGAGGCATATGCTTACATTCCAAAGCAATTTGGGAACAAACTTGAGCCAAAGAGTCGAAAGTGCATCTTTCTAGGCTATGGTAATTCTGGTGAGATGGGATACAGACTTTGGGATCCCGAATCTAGAAAGGTTGTCCACAGCAATGATGTTCACTTTAATGAATTCAAATATCATTCTAAACCAGAGAGGGTTGAGGAGATTAGAAGAGTTGTCTTCCAAGAAGATGGACCTGCACGTGCAAGACAAAATGTCAGGGCTCAAGAGGAGCAAGGACAGGATCGATTGGAACCACAGGTTGTGGCTGAGCCTGAGCCACCTATTGTGCGTAGATCTGGACGTATCATGCGACCTCCTGATAGGTTTGTTCCATCTATGAACTATTTCATGTTGACTGATTGCAATGAGCCTTCATGTTACAAGGAAGAAGTGCAAATGAAGGACTCCAGGAATTGGAAATTGGCCATGCAGTCAGAGATGACAGCTCTGCATAAAAACCAGACATGGAAGCTAGTTAAATTACCACAGGGCAAAAAGGCTCTACCTTGTAAATGGGTTTACAGGTATAAGATCACCGCTCATGATAGTCAGCCAAAGTACAAAGCAAGGCTTGTTGCCAAGGGCTTTAAGCAAGAACAAGGCATTGACTTTGATGAAGTCTTCTCTCCGGTGGTGAAGATGACTACATTGAGATGCTTTCTTGCATTGGTTGCCATATTAGATTTGGTGTTGCACCAAATGGATGTCAAGACAACGTTCTTGCATGGTGATTTAGATGTGGAAATTTACATGCAGCAACCAGAAGGATTTGTTGAGAAAGGCAAGGAAGATTTGGTATGCCAGTTGTTAAAGAGTCTTTATGGCTTAAAACAATCACCGAGGGCATGGTACCATAATTTCCACAAGTTTATGCTTTCTCAAGGCTACAAACGTAGTGAGTTCGATCACTGTCTATATACAAAGAAGGCTAAGGATGGCAGTTGACTGATCCTTATTTTGTATATGGATGACATGTTGATTGCTGGCAAGCACTTGGAAGAAATTTCAGCTTTGAAGTCAAAGATGGCAAAATTGTTTGACATGAAAGACATGGGTGAGGCAAGTCATATACTTGGTATGCTCATTGAGAGAGACATGTCAAAGAAGTTGATTTGGTTATCTCAAACAGAGTATATTGACAAGGTTTTGCAACGTTTCAATATGGAGATGGGAAAGGCATTGAGTGTTCCATTGCCACCATATGTGAAACTTAGCAAACAAAATTGTCCTGTGCCTGAGGAAGAGCAGGCTGAAATGGATAAGATTCCATATGCGTATGCAGTGGATAGTTTAATGTATGCAATGATTGCTACTCGCCCAGACATTGCATTTGCAGTGGGAGTAGTAAGTCGATACATGTCAAACCCAGGCAAGAAACATTGGGAGGCAGTGAAAGGAATATTGAGATACCTGAAAGCTACAAAGAGTATGCGTATATGCTATGGGAGTCAGGAGCTAAGTGTAAAGGGTTTTACAGACTCAGATTATGCAGGTGACTTAGACAACCGAAGGTCTACGTCAGGGTATGTCTTTACATTGGCTGGTGGAGCCGTATCATGGCGTTCTAGATTACAAGATTGTGTTACTCAGTCTACTACAGAGGCTGAATATGTTGCAGCATCAGAGGCATGCAAAGAATCAATTTGGCTTAATCGACTAGTAACAGATTTGGAAATCAAAGAAGAGATGCCTGTGTTATGTTGTGATAGTCAAAGTGCTATATAATTGGCTCGCAATCCAGTTTATCACTCAAAGACAAAGCATGTGGATGTGAAGTATCATTTCATCAGGGAAATGCTCGAGGATAAGCAACTTCAGCTTGTCAAAGTTCACACCACAGAAAATCCTACTGATCTACTTACAAAAGGACTTCCCTCAAAGAGCTTTGCGCATTTTTGCAAGCAGTTAGGTGTAGGGTAGTACATCACTTCTCTACATCTCTTGTATATTAGCTTGTATAGTAGCTTCTCTCACACTTAAAGTACCACATTGAACTTTAAGTGGGAGGTTGTTGGGGTATAACGCCCAATGTGGTCGCCCAAGTAAGTGGGCGGGCCGCCAAGTATGTGCAAATATTCTTTTGTAAAAACCTAATAAGAACTCACTATGCTGTACACATCACAGTAGAGTGAGTTCACCATATCGTCGTGCTCTTCTTCTCACACTCTCTGTCACGTCGCACTTCCGCTCGTACTCCTTCAGTGACAGGGGACGAGCCGCAGGGATAAGGCATCGTTAGGAAGATGGACATCACAATGCGAGAAAAGGTTATGATATTTTGCCTTTTGAACTCAGACATCATGAAAAAGTGGCTAGAGATTTACAAAGGAAAAAAGCAACAACGCTTGACAGATTGCCTTCAATTCAAGCGCAACCGTTGCACTAGAAACCTTCCTTTTCCAGATCATCTTCAAAAATTGCCTGACTTTCCAACTAGGAGGTGGTTAGATGCAACAATCTCAGAGGCAAAGAGGAATGGAGTGTTGATTACTATAAAGAGGAAGAGGAGATGTCAAGGGGTTGCGATTGACATGTATATTTCACAATTTTCTTTTTGAGCTCCACATTTTCACATTGCTTTAATAACTTTTAGTATATTTCAATTTTGTGGCTGCAGTATCACAAATATGGAGCTTTGTGGTCGCATGGGAAACACTTCAGAGTGCAATGGATCGACGAACAAAGGGTGACTTTCGATATGGTGTTAGGGCAAGCTTTGTCCAAGAAAGTAGGAGTAGTGCCAGGGATGAGAATACAGAGACTAGCCAGCTTGAATACTTTGGCTACATCCAAAACATCTTGAAGATTAGCTTTAGAAAGTTTGATATGTTTATCTTTGATGTAAAGTGGTTCAAAGTTATTACCAGCGGCCCTAATGCAATTGTGCGTAAAGACAAGAGTGGATTGATTCAAGTGAACTCTAGGCGGGTGTGGAAAAATGCACGGGATACATTCATACTTCCACAACATTGTGAACAAGTTGTGTTCATACACGATCCACTATGGATAGAAAATGATGAGAATGATATGTCTAAACCATGCTAGCTCTATGTCATTCAAGTTGCTCCACGTAGCAAGCAAGTGTGTGAAGGATTGGACGTTGAGGTTGAAGAGGTGATTCATGAACAAAGCGCAGGACCGACGGAAACTTTAAGTTTAAATTTTGAGATGGATGTTAGCAGTGAGCAACTGTCTGAACCTAGAGATGAGGTGTCAAATACTGAAGCTGATGCGGACAACGACGAAGAAGTAGAGTTCGATGACGAAGATGCAGAAGTACAGATTCAGATAGATATCTTTGGTGCATCAGATCTCATAGAGGATGAGAGATTAACTAATGATTTTTGCTAGGAACTCTTTTGTAAAACTCTTTTTGTTAGTCTACAATACACTTTAGATTCATTCATTTGTGTAGCAGCTTCGTTGATTTGTTATTTGTACTGATTAAGCATTTCTTCTGTAAACTAACGTACTTTGTGGGTGTTGTTTGTGTATGATTAGCCATGGCCGATGATGATGAGCCATACTCTCCTAGTTTTAGTTTTCCTGTCACTCCGATCGGCATGTCATCGGAGCAGATAGGCTCGTTTTTGTCTCAGTTCACACCAGAGGAGATCGTGATGGCAGAACACCTTTGGGCAGCAGATCCCTTTAGACCTACTACGGCCGACCCTACGCTCGGGACTAGTGTGGTCCCTACACCGAGTGGCCCCACACCTCAGTCTAGTGTGCCCCCTACGCCTAGGACTCATGTGACCCCTACATCAACGGGTGGTTCATCCTCGAGACGAGGTAGGCATCGTTCTGGAGGCAGTGGTTGTTGTGCTAGCAGTTCTATCGATGCATCTACACCATCGAGAGAGCGTTCACCACTTTCTTCAGTAGATAGTTCACCGATTGGCACACCACGTACACCTTGGAGATCACACGAGCATGATCTTGGCAAGGTGTACAAGAGCAGGGATGGGGCTGTTGTGGCGGATAGGGTAGGAAAGGCCATGCGACAAAAGATTCAGCAGCTTTGTACGATTCAGTTTGGTCACTTTGTGATGGAGGTTTGGGATAACCTTAATGTTTAAAGAAAGAATTACATCTTCGAGGCCATTCACAGAGAGTACAGACCGGCAGAGAGGTTCGATCCAGTCGCGAACCCAGATTTTGAGCGTGGCGAAGTCCACAATGTCACACCGTCGGTCAGAGGTGAGAGACAGGTACAATGACGGCAGTTCCAAGTCGGCATGGTTGGACGCAGAGGAGTGGACGGGGATTGCACAAGAGACACAAGACAATCCTCAAAGATTTCAGCAGCAGCAGAGAGATGCAGCTAGAGCACGTTTGAAGTCTGCTAGAGTATCACATCTTGGGAGTGGAGGCTATGATACGCTTCTACATGAGTTTTTAAGTATTATATGTATGCTTTAAATTATGAAAAATATATATGTTATTTGAAGATTTATCTAATGATTAAACCATAATTTTGCAGGAAGTTGCCGTGAAGCGTCCTCCGACACGCTGAGAGGAGAAGTATGGGTACAAGCATGGACTTGTGGCCCTTTTGACCCAGCTGTAGGAGAAGGGAGAGGACGTCGAGATTGGGAGGCATTACCATGATGGTCTTGTCACTCAGTGATTGTTTGCATATATACAGTTTTGTAGTGCTTATGTTTATGGTTTATGGTTATGTTTATGATATGGCACATATATTATGGTCAAGATTTGGCAGTCAAGTTATGGTTATGGTTTTTTTATGGTGGTATGGCAATCATGTGATGGTTATGGTTATGGTTATGGTTGCGCAATGATGGTATGGCTGTTATGATTATGGTATGACAAGCAAGTTATGGTAATGGTTATGGTATGACAAACAGGTTATGTTTATGGTTTTGCAATTTTCGACTCATGTTTTTATTATGGTTATAAAATCTTTATGCCGTTATGCCATGATCAAGCTTATGATTTTGTGGTTATGTTTTTTTTACAATTTTGCTAATTACCATACACTCGCTTTTTAGCGTCAGCTTGTAGGTGGAGTGCGGTTGCTTGTGCACTCTTCCTTTGGGCAGAGAGGGCTGTTTTCTTTTGCTGAAGTATATGCAGCATCAGTTCCCAGCCCTCTCTATCCAAAAACAAATTTTCAAGTTAGATCGTCGGTACAGAGTACGGTATAAGCATCGGTATAGACCTCGGTAGCCGTCAAATTATGCTATAGTATTATCGGCAGTTATTTCATTGCCTATTCTGACGCTCATTTCATCATTTATTCCGATGCTTAATATACCGGTACTTATATCGACGTTACGATATCGACGTCTCTTTCGAGGCCTATTTCAACGCTTTTTAGTTTTAAAACTAACTTTATTTCGTCGGTATTTGGGTCGATTTCTGCGCGCCATGTTGTAGTGAGACCACTGGAAATAGGTGAATACTCTCGTAGACAAAGATATGTTGACAATTCTATGGAGAGGTGTTCCAAAAGACAACATCAAGAAGGGATGCCTAAAGCTGTCTCAATGCTTGCATCTAGAAATACAAGACAATGCAACAAATATTTATTTGGATGGCATGTGCCAACCAATGCACCACAAAGACTACCCATTGTGGTTTGTAAAAATGTTGTACTACCACATATATATGTGTGTGTGTGTGTATGTGTGTATATATATATATATATATATATATATATATATATATAAAAGATTAGATATAAATACCTTACACTCACAATTGACCGTGTAAAGACTAGTTTTTGATAAGTAAAGATCTTCTTTTGTCACATGTCGGACATGAAGCATACTATCACGAAGATCATATATATATATATAAGATTAGATATTGACTGTGTAAAGACTAACTTTTTATAAGTAAAGATATTCTTTTGTCAAGTGTTGGACATGAAGCATACTATCACAAAGATCTTCGATTCTATCAGAATAATAGTTCTACTCTTTTTGCACAAACACATGAATTTTCACATGCTAAGTAAGCAAATACTCATTTTCAATTAAAGATTCATAAGTACAAACAATTTTTTCTTATCTATACTATATATGAAGCAGCTTTATTTTAAGGAAGAAGAGACCCTCCATGTGTCACTCTCCGCTTCGCTTAAGAGAAAACATTATAAAATCTCTCATTTCTTTGAAGTTTGGAATGTTAGAATATGTGAACCTTTTCAACCTTTCAACTTTTAACTTTCAAGCAAGACAAAAAAGGTTTGACTTTACTTTTTGAGACTTTTCTTTTTTTTCTTTTGAAAGTCAATTGAAGGGTGGCTAAATTTGTTTTTGGAAAGCCAATGGCCATAAAATTTTAGAACTTAAGAAATTGTTCGTATGTATGTCACCAAAATTTTATCGATTTACTTCAAGACGATCTTAAAATTTGGTTAAGATTTTATAGTTAATACATTAAACCTTGATTTTAATTGAACAATGGTCTCGAATAGCACCATAATGGAAAGGTGTGTGTGTGTGAGAGAGAGAGGGGTCTCAAAGAGAGTGCCAAAACATTTTTTCTTGATCAAAATAAATTTTAAGTAAATCTATACATATAATGGAGCTTAAATTTTCCAAGCAAGGAGAGGCCTTCCACGTGTCATCCATTGTAACTTGCACAATCGTCCACGTTTGGAACTCCATGATATAAATACAGCTCAACGACCTCGATGCTTGAAGGTCTCGGACCATTCTCGACCTGCAACATCTACTTGTGTGTTTGTTCATATTCATGTCCATGTTGTGTGTGTGTGTGTATGTGTGTGTGGTGTGTTCATGTGTTAGTGTTGGTTGGTTGTGTGTGTGTGTGTGTGTGTGTGTGTGTGTGTGTGAGAGAGAGAGAGAGAGAGAGAGAGAGAGAGAGAGAGAGAGAGAAGCTACACGATTGGTGTTAACCCTCACGGCTCACGGACACCCCATCACCTACGACGGACGTGTATTATGTATTATTTAGAGTCAGGTACCGGGCTTGTCGGACCAATAGGAAAAGGGTAAGAGTGATCGTTGATGAGAGACGCACCTAACACGAATATGCTAGGGTTAGTTGGCTAAGCATGGGCGCCCAAGTGTGAATGGGGTGAGCTCCTATAAAAGCCAACTAAACCTAATTTTTACTCATTCTCTCATTTGTGCAATAGAAGAGTGCTCTTGCCCCATCTCCATCTTCTTCTTCTTCACCTCCTTGTGTGTGTGTGTGTGTGTGTGTGTGTGTGAGAGAGAGAGAGAGAGAGAGAGAGAGAGAGAGAGAGAGAGAGAGAGAGAGAGGGAGAGTGTGTGTGCGATCGAGCATTACGAAGGCACGACGGCGGCGAAGCGGTTGAGCGCAGCACGACTGCAGCTTCTTCTTCATCGTGGCGAGGAATCCACCACGAAGGCGAGTGTAGAGCGGTGAGTGACACACCCTTTGCTCTCTTGAGCTTGCTAGTTTAGGTTTGTTGTGTGCTTGGAGCCGTCTGCGGCTCGCACACGGTGTATCGGCAAGTCCCTTGCTTCGACAGTGCGGCAAGGAGCGCACATTTTTGGCGCCGCTGCCGGGGATATGCCCTACACTAAGCTCGGTTAGCACTTTACGCTTCCTTGTGGTGCAATTTCTATCATAGGAAAGGCAGGGAATGAGTGTGTGTAGTTGTGTGGAGATTTCTGTTTTTTGCGTTTTCTACGTTTTCTGGTTTGCACTGCACAGTTAGCATTTCTTGTGTTTTCGCATTTTCTGGTTCTGTCAAGTTTCAATTTCTGCATTTTTCTGCATTTTCTGTGTTTTTTCAATTTTCTGCATTTCTTGCGTTTTTTCAATTTCTGTATTTTCTGCATTTTCCATTTCAGCAATTTCAATTTCTGCAATTTTAATTTCTTCGTTTTCAATTTCTGCATTTTCAATTTTTGCAAGTTCAATTTCTACGTTTTCTGCATTTTTTGCACAAAAAAAAAAAGATGGAAAAAAAAATTCTGGAAAAAAAAAGGAAAAAAAATTAAAAAAAAATTCAAAAAATAAAAACGCGAGTGTGCGGGCGGTGAAATTTTTCGAAAATAAAAAACGTGACTTAAAACGGACGGGTTGGTTTGTATAAAAGATAGATCGGGATCGGGATCATTCCCCCAAGCCCAAGCCCAAGCCCAAGCCCAAGCCCTCAATCTTATGGTATATATTAGACTCACTCTTATATATATACCCTACTCCCTGAAGAGAGAATGAGAGCATGTGGGACAAGTCCTCCACTCTCCTCCTTTCTCTTCCCACTTGCAGCACCCTTAGACTTTTTAGTTTGGGCCTAGTTCCCTACTGGAAATTGACAGTTTTAGGGATTCCGAGGGCATAGAGTGACCAAACAGAGGGCTGTAAAGCACGGCACGACCCTCTGACCGATACGCTCGTTTCGAGATATCACACGGCCCATTCCACGACACGCTCTAAAAAATCTAGCAAAAAAACAAACAAAAAACACGCAAAAAACTAGTCACAAGGCCTCCTAGAGCAGCTTTTTGACACCTTAGGGTATCAAAAGCACATGCACTTATGCTCTGGGCGGGTGCTAGAGCACGATCACATTGGTAGTGCCTCTGTTCATACGGACACCCATTACCCATCCACGATAAGCTCTAGACCCTCAGCGGGGACACAAGGTAGCACCACCCAAGACCCTAAAATAGCCGCTAGTGATTCCTCCTCCGACTCAGAAATCATGGAAGCATACCCTACCCAAAACACTGAGAGAGAAGGCCATGCACCTCCCGAAGCTCCACAGCCTAGTACTAGTATGTTTAGTCGTTTCATGGAAACATTAGGTAGAGCTACTCGCTCGGAACCTGATGCAAATGAAGCACACGAAGGGGGTGGGGAAGTGGACTCTCCTTTCACATCGCACGTGGACCCCACACCCCCAAAGAGTGTCCATGTGGATATCCTGCCAACTTCTTACCAAGAAGGCCCTGTTGAGCTGCCTCCTTCAGAAGTTCCCTCTAGAGTACCGTTGGTGACAAGTAAAACCACGGGGAGCAACATTGCTTCTACCTCACAAGAAACCATTAACACATCGACTCTAAAAGGATTGTTCATTAATTATCATTGGACATACGACCTCCACACTGAGGTGTTGACGGATCTACACTCTGGCCACGCCTACCATGTAGGATGGATAGAGATTGTACAATCCACCTCTAGTGCCACGAGCATCGAAGATCAACAGAAAATGATCTGTAATGTTATCCATGGCATTATTCAATCAGAAAGGCAAAACCGAGGGGTTATTATACTCTCAACTGGCCCCATGAGATTTCTGGATACGAGCAAGGCTCAACAGCCTACTCTATCACAAATGGAGACTCCTCTAATGAGTCCCATGGACCCATCTTACGTCATTTCACCTGGGGTCTCTATGCAATCTGAGCCTCCGAGCGAAAACTTTAGCTTCCCTAACTTGGCTCAACCCTCTATCAAGGAAAACACAGTGCTCACTCCAGGGATAAGCCTGACAGAGAATGTACCGATGACATCTACGGTTAGCGCAGTGCCACTACCTAGTGTCGTAGTACCTAATATGGGGCCTCGACCGTATGTGCCTCTAGCCCCTTATGCAGACATGGCCCCCACACCTCTAGTTGTACCACTTGCTTATGCTCCTCGAGTGACGCTCCCTAGCCCTTATCCGAGTGGACCTATGTCTGGTTATGTTCCATATCCTGCATCATCCACACATATGCCAAGACCGGTACCCGTCCCTCTCCCACATATGATTCCAAGAGTACCTCCACCGGCCCTGCCTCCTCACATAGGTGACTTGGCAGCGTTTGCTCAAACCATAGGTCGATCTATCGCGGAAAATATGCATCATGCATCTGATAGAGAGCTTAGAAGTAAGGCAGTACAAATTGCCAAACTCACGCAAAAATTCAATGGGGATGAAGATGCTAGAAAACACATTGAAGTGTTTGAACAAGTATGTGATTCCTTAGGGGAACGCAACGAACTACATAAGTGCAATGCCTTAAGCTTGACATTAAGTGGGAAGGCTGGAAATTGGTATAGGACCCTAAGGGTGGACGAGAAAACAATCTACCCTACCCTTCGAAGGTTGTTTCTAAAGGAGTACATACGAGAAGGTGTGCTTTGGGGTGTAGCATCTCAGCTACAGAAGGCCGAACGTAAGGAAGGAGAGTCAGTAAGGGACTTCATTAGTCGTCTAAAGCACTTAAACTCTCGCTGCCCTGTAAATGAGCGCTTCAACAATAACCAACTGCTTGATCGATTCATTCGAGGGTTGAGGAATGAAGGAATCTATAATGGACTAGTGATTAGAGATATCACAACCTGGGAAGATGTCACTGCCAATGCAATCCAATTAGAGGACAACTTGATGATAGCAGGCATGAGGGTGTCTACCGACACGAGATCCACTAGCTCACAAGCCATTGAGTATGAACCCATGACTGCAAAGCCCATTGCCAATGAGCCAAAGGTATTTGAGACATTCTTGACAGACCTCACCAAGGCAATCCAAGAGTCTCTTAAGGATAATCGATCCCCTCAAAATAGTCACATGTATCCAAGAAGGGAGCAACAATGGTGTTCCATTTGCTTAGGTCCACATAGCACTAGTGAGTGCCCTACGTTTAGAGTAAAATTTAATGGAACTTGCAACGCATGTGGTAGGTATGGTCACCAAGCTAAGGATTGTTTAATGATCAAACGTATGATGGCAAATAGACCACCTGTAGCCTGGACGGATGCACCTCGAGCTCCTGTATTGATGCCTGCTCCACCTGTTGAGCAACTACCGCAACACATGGTCCCTAGATCTCAAAATGTTGTACAAACTACACCGCTACCACCTCCTGTGCTAGGACCGCAGCCCCCGCATCCAAGAGTCGCCCCTATGAACCAAGTGGGTTGCGAGCCATCAAATGCTTATCCAGATGGCTGTGAGGAGGAAATAGACACTAGTATTGCCTACGGACTTGATACATTGGAAGAGTGTCCTATATACTACATGGAAGATTGTTGGGGGCAAGTCAAGCCGGTTTATCAAGCTGCTGCTCTCGCATCCAGAGGTCAAAATATCAACACCCAAGCTAGGAGGCCACCTCTTCAATGCTACGAGTGTGGTGGACCACATCGAGCAGCGGAGTGCCCTATTAGGCTACAAAAGAATGCTGCACAGATGCAAATGAATCAAGGGAGCACATCTGCAATGCCAATACTCACATGTAATCGTTGTGGCATAGATCACTTGATTGCCCAATGCCCTTATAACCCAAATGCGCCTAAAATCACACCCCTGAATTTGGTCGAAATTGCTAGTGTGACATCGCCAATACCACCCGTCGCACCCGCTTATGCGATTACACGGTCCATGCTTCAAGGGCCAGGCCATATCCTCGAAGAGAGAGATACCGCGTCAATTATCCAAGCAAAGAAAAAGAAGACACGAAGGAAGAAGTCGCAGAATACGGAAAATTCAAAGCCAAGTTCCAAAACAAACATAGGAACAGGAGATGACCCCGTGTATATGAATGACCTCAAGGATGATTCAGATTCAATCGAGACAATGGAGACTAGAACCAATACCACAAAGGGAAAGACTGACAAAGAAAATCGTAACATGGAACCAAATGAAAACCGAATAAGAGAAAATCATCAAGAGCCTCTGAAAACACCACAAGTGTTTCCAAATCCAATCCAAGACCCCCAAGATAAACCGCAGGGGCAAAAAGGAAAGAATCGTAAAAAGAAGATTGGGACGTATCCAAACCCAGTAGACGAGATTGAGCAAGTGAAACATCTAAGAGGTTTAGTGGAGGAGACTCAAAGGAAACTAGAACCAGAACCCATGCAGGTCAAAATTCATGACACAGTGTTTCCCACGCAAGTTCATCCACCCCACATGAACCATAGACCGTTAGCCATATCTAGTATCATCCAAGAAGGGAGTGAGGACGGGACATCAGAAAGTGAGCATACACCCTTCTTGTTGGAAAGGATGTTTAACGAAGGAATACTTGATCCCATTGAGGAATATGAGATTCCATCCTCACCAGTTCCTAGTCAAGGACCTACACCCTGCAAAACGCCAATGAATGTTGCCAAACTAGTGGACTTCATGTCTTCTGAGGTCCGAACCACGATCATAGCAAAGCTGTATGGAGATCCTGAGTTATTCCTTGCACTTCGAGCATTCCTTAACGGAGAGCTACGAACGGGATTACCGCAGTTTGCGCAACCAAATAGGCCTGACTCGATTATGATTGATGAGGAAAATCATGTGCAATCACTTGACTTAGATGGACACGAGTCCGTGATCGAGGTACCCATTAACGAATTAGGGCAGTATTTTGAAGGCGACGAGTCTAATGCGACCCTGCCCATCACTACCAAGGGATTAACTATAAAGGGAATTCTTGATGGTGGTGCGGGAGTTAGCATCGTTACAAAAGATTGTTGGGAATCCATGGGAAAACCCCGCCTCAGTGTTACTAACATTGTGGTAAAGATGGCAAATGGTACCATAGCCAAACGTATGGGGATGCTCAAGGATCTTAAGATCAAAGTTCTAGGACACAAGGTACGACATACGTTCATTGTAATGGATTTCTCTAAACACCTTATGTCATATGAAATGATTTTAGGACGACCATTCATGAGGGAAGCACAAATGGTTCATGATTGGTCTAAAAATCATGTCTATTTGCAATTCCACGACTCTGTCCTTAGAGTGGATTTGGTGACTGGTAAGGTACACCCCTTAGGGAGTAAAACCATTATTGATCATCGCTCTGACACCACAGTTCACTCGGCCCCACTACAATATTGTTACACTTGTAAGAAGGATACAGGCATTGGCCAAGATTCTCCTTATATGGATATCCTACCTGGGATGATTGAGTCGGACAATGTGGATTGGGTCCACCTAGCATCAACCATAGACACTTGGGGAAATAGGGGGACGACCTGGGTAACACCTGAGGGGGATGAAATGCCTATACCCTTAAATATGCTACAAGCAATGCATATCGCTTCTGACAAGACTCATCCTAATGTAACGAAGAAAACATACAAGTGGGTTCCTAAAGCTTCTTTAGTGACCATAGCTAGTGCTAAAAAACAGAAGCCTTGTAAGAAACGTACCACTCGCTCCAAGAAAAGTAAGAAAATGTTGCGATGGATCCCTAAACGACTATTGGAAGCCCAAGGCTACTATCAAGGAAATGATCAAATCTGGGTGCCAAAACGTAGATTGTGCTCTTACCTATCACCTGACCCAAGTGAGCCCAATCCCGTAGCTCCAAAACGAATCAATGATCGTGGAAAGAAAAAAATCACAGAATGCTACACACCCGCTCCCGAGCTAGTTTGGGTACCAAAGAAAGAACGATTTGTTCCACCTAGCTCAGGAAGGGGGGAGTCCCATGAAGCTTCTAGCTCCTCATGTAATACATCCATAGAGGTAAAAGCTTCTACACAGCCTCCATCTATAGTAGTAGACCTCCATGAAGCTACAAAAGAATCCACACCTCCCAGTGTTCAAGAATCACCTAATGAACCACTTCAAGTTCGATCCTGGGAGAGTACCTTACCACCCTTGCAACTTGACGAGGCACCTAGGGTAATAGAAAACTACTGGCAAAAATCCTCACCTATTACCAACTGGAACAATTGGTTTCAAAGGGTGACAAGCTCATTTCAAACGGTATAATCTACCCAAGGAAGGGGGGAGTGTTTGCTGACTGTCATCATTCACTTGCTTCCCTCTCAACCTTTTTCCCTGACCTCTCAATCACCAATCTTAGGGAATGTACATATAAAGCTTTATACTCACAAAAAAAAAAAAGAGCAAGAGCAATTAGCAAACGAGTATGCACATTAAAGTCAAAACATTGACTCAGACCTACACATGTCACATCTGGTATAGTGAAACAGAAACCTATGCCATAAAACACCTTTGATGCTCATCACTTGAGTGATGGAGGGTAGGTAAGATTAGTACGATAGGAGTGTTTCTGTTTTAGAGTTGAGAGATTAGCGAAGTTCTCTTTTCCCACTAATGTGCCTCTTGGAGGTATTCCTTTTGTTTCCTAGTGTGTACAGAAGTGTGTTGCTATTGATAGGATTTGGACCTTCATGGAACCTTTCTCTTGTTCACACTTCAAATCAAGCGCGACCATCAACACAAACAGGTGTTTCTTGTCCATTAGCATTGCCCTTATCTTTTTGCATCCATGTTTGTCTGCTTTGATTGTGATTGGTAGCATAATATTCATCGCATTTGCTTAGTATCAAACATTTAATTCAATGTAATGTTTTGTCATAATCACTTGTCTAGGTGTAAAAATCAAGCAGTCCGACTAAGCTAGTTTGACCAAGCTAGATATTAGAAATCTTCTCTTAATACCATGGGGAATGCCTTCATAATAAGCAATGGTTACTTAGGTTCTTAATCCGATTTAGGCAGCATTGTATGAAATGTACTAGGGCTTTCTAGTGGGCTTGACCCTATTGACCTTTAGCTTAAGTATTATAAAGGGAGTTTACTAGTGTGATGAGCCTGGGGAGGGTAACAGTGTTATATGACCCCCCAAAGTTACAAAATTAAAATGTTGAAAATGAACAAACAAAAAATCAAAGTGCCACAATGTAAAATTTTAAGCAGGAAGAGAAATCCCTGCTTAAATTGGTACTTCACTCACATGTATTGCCTATGGTACTAGAGCCCTAGAGGTTCCCAGTGTGGGCGCTTTTCCTTGAAAAGCAAAAAACCCAAGGCATACAAAATAAGCACACACATCATAATTGAATCAATGTGAAAAGACTTTGGGGGGTCAAAGAAAAAGTAATCAGTCAGGCGATGATTTCATGAGAAATTCCTTTTATGGTAGCTTAACTACAAGGTCTTCTAGATATAGCCTCTAGTCAGCCCTCGAACATGAATACTTGGCTCTCGCGATTAAACAACTGAATTAACCACAGATAATTAAGAAGCTTACCCATGGTATTAATATTCGATCTCTAGTGCTTTTCGACCGTCAAATTAGAGACCCCAGACTTGTTTAATTTTCTACCTTTACATCTGTTTATGCATTTGATTACATTGCAATTTAATGTTCATTGCTACCAAATTGTTTGAAATTCTTTTACCAATCAATTTGTCTACCTAAAACTGCATATGCTTTTTAAGAGAATGCAATTACTGTGCCAATGTTGTTTGATTTTGCAGTGACTAAAGAAGGCTAAGGACATTCATCTCAAATGCTCTTCCACCTCGACGAACCAGCTTCAACTCAATAGCTTCCGAGGACGGAATCTACATCAGGAAGGGGGGCATGTTAACCCTCACGGCTCACGGACACCCCATCACCTACGACGGACGTGTATTATGTATTATTTAGAGTCAGGTACCGGGCTTGTCGGACCAATAGGAAAAGGGTAAGAGTGATCGCCGATGAGAGGCGCACCTAACACGAATATGCTAGGGTTAGTTGGCTAAGCATGGGCGCCCAAGTGTGAATGGGGTGAGCTCCTATAAAAGCCAACTAAACCTAATTTTTACTCATTCTCTCATTTGTGCAATAGAAGAGTGCTCTTGCCCCATCTCCATCTTCTTCTTCTTCACCTCCTTGTGTGTGTGTGTGTGTGTGTGTGTGTGTGTGTGTGAGAGAGAGAGAGAGAGAGAGAGAGAGAGAGAGAGAGGGAGTGTGTGTGTGCAATCGAGCATTACGAAGGCACGACGGCGGCGAAGCGGTTGAGCGCAGCCCGATTGCAGCTTCTTCTTCATCGCGGCGAGGAATCCACCACGAAGGCGAGCGTAGAGCGGTGAGTGACACACCCTTTTCTCTCTTGAGCTTGCTAGTTTAGGCTTGTTGTGTGCTTGGAGCCGTCTGCGGCTCGCACACGGTGTATCGGCAAGTCCCTTGCTTCGACAGTGCGGCAAGGAGCGCACAATTGGACACTATCAATGTGTGTGTATGAGACTCGAGTCTCAACCTACAATGCATTTGTGAGAGAGTCTAATATAACTGAGCGACCCCGTGTGGGCACCCAAGGCTCTGTGTGTGTGTGTGTGTGTGTGTGTGTGTGTGTGAGAGAGAGAGAGAGAGAGAGAGAGAGAGAGAGAGAGAGAATGCAGGATCACAATTTTTTGTTATCCACTGTGTGTGTTTGTGTTTGTGTGTGTGTGTGTGTGTGTGTGTTTTAGTAACTTCCTGAAGCTTCTGCATAAGTTGTCAGTAACACGATTGGCCGACATCCGTTACGGTTGCTTACGCACAAAATCCCTGATTCAAAACCGTACGTGAAACTTTTGTATCATACGGATCCTCCTATCCAATTTAATTTACGAGGAAGCAATTTGAGGAGTTTCATTACTACTGCTCTTGATAAGATTTCTAACTAGGTGGGGATTAGTGTCTGACATTGGTATCTAACCATCCTTCTTACAAGGAGTTTTTTTTTAATCGGATCGATTGCGTTGCCGTCAATGAACTAGTGTGTGTGTGTGTATGTGTGTGTGTGTGTGTGTGTGTGTGTGTGTGTGTGTGAGAGAGAGAGAGAGAGAGAGAGAGAGAGAGAGAGAGAGAGAGAGAGAGAGAGGGAGAGAGAGAGAGACTCTTACTAAGTGGCCAGAGAGAATGAGAGGGTATGTGGGGATTTAATGGAGAGAGAGAGAGAGAGAGAGAGAGAGAGAGAGAGAGAGAGAGAGAGAGAGAGAGAGAGAGAGAGAGAGAGAGAGAGAGAGAGAAGTTGGTCCCATAGCCAATCACGAACAAAGGTGAGTGAGCCCAAGTTGAAAAATCCAAGAGAAAATCTAGGACAGGTGGCGAGCAACTGCAAGTCAACAATGACGAAAGGCAGAGTAAAATGTTGACTTTGTTTAAAGGTTTTTGCGCTAAATTTATCTAAACTTTGTAGGTGTTCTCAACTTCAAATTAGAATTTAAAAGTAAATTTCAAAATTTGTGGGTGGGATTACCCTAGACCTAGATTTTTCCCTATTAACTTCATAGGCATTCTCACCTTCAAATTAGAATTTAGAGGTAAACCTCAAAATTTATAGGTGAGATTACACCAAACCTAACGTTTTTCGATAAACTTCATGGGTTTTCTCACCTTCAAATCTAGATTTTAGAATTTGTAGATGGGATAACACTAAACCTACCCTTTTTCCTAGCACCAACATTGTGATATATAGTACTCTTTTTTAAAAACTTGGAAAACCTACATATGAGAAAAGTATATTTGAAGGTCTTTACGTGATCAGCCTACAATTTGCTTCTAAAATTTGGAGATTTGTCTTTTAAATTTGGAGATTGCCATCAAGGGCGCTTGAAGAATCCCACAAAACCTCCTCCATGTCTTGTATTCTTGAAGGAGGTTTAGTAGCATGAGCGCACTAAACCTCCTCCATGTCTTGTATTCTTGAAGTAGACACCCCTAGCATGATAGTGTGACTTCTCCATACCTTGCGTGCTCCAAAGATCCAATGAACCATACATGTTCATAAAGTATGCACCATGGGCATAGAGGATGTGCTGCCCAAAAAGCCACAACACATTGATGATCAAAACTAAATCATAGTACAGACCAAGTCGGAATAACAAGCACTCACCATATAGTGTGTAATGTTCAATTCACTCCATGCAATGACGACTGCCTTTGTAAACTCCACCACCAAATTTTGGAATTCTTGTCATTGCTCACTGGTTGTGCTTGCAAGTTGTAGTATCTTCATCATCTTGTCAAATACCACCCAAACATGTTGTCGGCTAAGCACAATACTTACATTGCTACCATTGTCTGTTGTATACTTGCAAAGATCCTTCCACAACTCCCAGCCACCTTCAGATGTTGATGTTTCGGCAGCAACACCCCTTTCCTTCGACCGAACCCTCTTCAAAAAATACCTTGCCTTTAGTCCACTCATGGACACTAGTTGATACACTTTCTGAGCGCTTGCATTGTTCTTTTGTGCAACAATGGAGGTGTTGGTCCCGTGACAACTTATTGAATTTAAGAGCCTTTCCACTTTTGAGATAGCGTCAAACGACCTCTCCACAGGCTTCAGTGTAAAGGCATAATCAATATGAAGCTTTAATGAATGATCAAAGATGCGCATAAAAGCATGAAGTATGCAAAAACGCATATTTTTGAGAGGGAAGTTAATTATTGGGTTCAGTTCATTGTCTTTTGCGGCACGACTGGGCTCCTCCAGCATAGGACATCGTAGAACAGAATGCTCCCACACACGTGTAATTTGTGAATTGTCATCTTCCTCTGTTTCATCCATCATTGTGATCTTGCGTGCATTTCCCTTATTGCCCTTAATGTAAAATGGACAAGGATAGACAACTCCTGCCCCTTGTTTGCACCCTAGAATGCACTTGATCATTTTCAAAATTGCCACCTAAGTGCCAGTCAACTTCAAAATCCCCTATGCCATCTACTTGGAGTTTCTCCCTAGCTAGCTATGGAAACCCCAGCTAGCTATGCCTTAATGACATCTGTTATCCACGGAATGCGTTCAAAAATCCAAGCAAGCACTCCATGGGTCTCCTTGGGAATCTCAATAGCACCAAGCCACCAAATTTCTTTCTTCGATTGCACACAGAAAGATGGTGCACAATCCTCGTTCATTGCTGTATGTTTTGCATGAAATAATGCCTCGCTCATGAGAGTAATACTTATCCTTTCTAATCTTTGTTTCTTCACAATCTGACACTCGTCTAGCTTGAACACAAACACCAACTTTGAGCTTTGCACTGAAAAATGTCCAAAAGAACATAAGGAAAACCACAATTGAAAAAACAAAAGCTGCATTACTGTAGCCTCACCATTAGGTGGTGACGGACGCAAAGCGGTGACGGGAGCAAAGCGAACCCCGAACCCCCGACGGCCTCTAAAACACCGGGGACCGAATGGAGCGCCTCGAGCCTGTCATGGTAAAGCAAACAGGGGGCAGTACCTAGCTTCAGCGGCTAGGACGCAAACAACACACCACCATAACAAAGTTTTCATCCAAGAGAGATGGATGCTTGGGAGCAATGATGAAGAGGAAAGGGAATGAGATCAAGTGAGAGAGAGAGAGAGAGAGAGAGAGAGAGAGAGAGAGAGAGAGAGAGAGAGTGAGGGAGGGGGTATGGCGGCTTAGTACTTAGGCACCACAAAAGGATGGCGAATCCGCACACCCTTCACACATACACAAGCTCACTCCAAACACAAGACTAGGTGGCGATTCCGCACACCTCACATGGGCAAAACATTGCAAGAAAACATACTCACAAAACCTCAAGCTTTATTTAGAGAATAAGGCGATGAAATGGGGAGCATAGGGTAGGGGAATGAGAAGGGAGAGCGTGGTAGAGCACATGGCGGATAGGTGGGAGTTGATGGCCAAGACTCGCACGAGGGTTATGGCCATCATCCTTCATTTAGTTGCCCTTCATCTTCCATAGCCAAGGGTGTAGAGGTCATGCTCAAGACAACAAGCATGGTGATTGCGGTGATGGTGATGGTGATGGTGTGGGTGTGTGTGTGTGCACTAGGCACACACAGTGCATAGTGTGTTCTTTGGTGATGTTGTGTGTGTCCTTAGTGTGATGGTGACCCCTCTTTATATAGGGGAGGAGGGGGGAGAAATTCTAGAATTTAGAAATGAAGAAATCATTATCTACATAGGCCATATGACTGTGGGCCCCACTTGTCTGGCTGTGTGTATATGTGCCAGAACAGCAGTCTCATGAGAGAGAGACTAAGAGAGAGAGATGGGTTGATGAAAAAAAGTGAGAGGTGACATAGAGAATAAAGTAATTACAAGAGGGGAGAGAGGGGAGTGTGTTCAGAGGTGAATCTGTGTGCAGATGTGTGTGAACATAAGAAAAATCAGGTAACCACCGGGTGGGGAGGGGTCTATGGGCACCTTTTTCAGTGAAACTGAGTGTGTGTGAGTGTGGAGGAGGTTATTTAGCTACAAGACAAGAGACATGGTGCCCTTTAGAGAGAGAGGGGGGTATTTGGGTCATGGGATATGATAGGAGAGAGAAAGAGGGGGTGGGGTATACTATTTTGGAATCTTCTCTGTCCAGCTGCAGTCTTTCCAAGTTGATGATGTGATCTCTCAAATGCATGTTGGGTTGTTGAAGTTGGCTTGCCATTACTCTGAGACTTTGTAGTTGCACTTCAATGGGCAAGATTGCTTCCTTACCAAATACTAGATGATACGGTGTGAATCCCAAGGATGTACGAAATGAAGTTCTGTAGGCCCATAAAGCTGGTAGTAGATACTTATCCCAGTCTTCGAGATGATTGTTTACCTGCTTGGTAATAATTTTAGAAACCATTCCATTTACCTTTTCAACTAGTCCATTACATTGAGGGTAATATGGTGAAGAGTGCCTCCTTGTAATGCCCATTTTTTGCATTAATTCTCCTACCAAGTCTGCTCTAAAACCTGGCCCTCTATCAGAGATGATCTCTAAAGGTGTGCTAAACCTATAGCATATGTGCTCGTAGATAAATTTAGCTACCTCTACCGCTGTGATTCTAGTGGTGGCTGTACCCTCTGCCCATCTAGTCATGTAGTCGACCCCCATGATAATGTAGAATTTTCCTGAGTTGGCCCTAGGTAATGGCCCAATGGCATCAATACCCCATTTTTCAAATGGGCCATATGAGAGAATAGGTGTCTGTGGTTCAGGCATAAGTGACCTAGTGCCGGCCTTTTGACACAACTTACACGTTTTGCACCAGTGGTGTACATCACGGTTGAGGCTAGGCCATATGAAGCCTGTCTGCAAGATTTTCCTACTTGTTATGTCTAGGGAAAAGTGACCACCACAAACCCCGTCGTGACAACTAGAAATTACTCCCGTGATTTCCAGAGAGAGAGGGACCTTCATGAGTATTTGGTCCTTACCCTTACATTACAAACCGTCATTGATGAGTCGATACCTTGTGGCCTTCCGCGTTAGCCATTGCTTCTGTCCCTTTGTTAAATCTGATGGGCATTCTCCTGTTTCCAAAAAATGCATGATGTCAGGCAAGACATCACTGCCTTGAAATAGAGGGAGCTTTAGCTTTATTGCTCCAACCACCACTTCCTGTAGTCTTTCACTTGCTAGGGCATCTGCTTCTTGGTTTTGAGCCCTTGGGATATGGTGTATTTGAACTTCTTCAAACTTACCCAACAAGGTTTTTACACCACTTAAGTGAGTCCTTAAACTAGGATTCTTGCATGTCCATGCTCCATTTACTTGCCTTACCAGAAGTAGAGCATCCCCAAATACATTAAGGCGTTGTACACCTTGTGAGACGCACCATTGTAGACCCTTGGTTAGTGCTGCATACTCAGCTTCATTGTTAGAATGTGAATCTAACAATTGGCCCAACAAAAATACCTTTGTCCCTTTGTCATCAAAGACCACTATGCCTGCAGCTGCTTTGTCAGACGCTCGCTTGTAGGCTCCATCAAAGTAGAGAGAGTATGCTCCTTCTACCATCGATGGTACTGGAGGTAATCGGACTTCTCCTCCCTTAGATTGCTTCCCCTTCCCTTCAAAGACTTGGTAGGTCATGAGTCCCCCCAAACTTGCCCTTGTTGTGCTTTCTACCTGTACCGTGTAGTCAAACTCTTGCAGACGAACTAGCCATTTAGTAATCCTAGCAGACACATCCATGTGTTGTACAACATAGGGAAATATTTCATCCGTGGTTAGAATCACAAATTGCTTAGGCAGCAAATATGACCTAAACTTTGTAGTTGCAAATCTAAGAGCTAGGACTAAGTGTTCCACATGGGTGAAACCTTTCTCTCCTGCTGTCATCATTCGACTAGAGAAGTAGATTGGCCTCATGAAAGATGTCATCGTATCCTTTTGGAGTAGCACAGCCCCCAATGAGTCATCACCAACACTTGAGGTGACATAGAATTTTTCATCCCACTTAGGTGGTGAGATAGTTGGCAGAGTGGCTAAGACCTCCTTTACCTTGTTGTAGTGATGTTCGCTTTCCTCGTCCCAAGTGAAAGTTAATCTTTGAGTGAGTTGTTGCAGTGGTAGAACAAGTTGTGATAGTAGATGTATGAATCTACTTAAGTACCTCACCTTCTGTAGAAAAGAGACCAGTTGACGTGCGGTCATTGGTGAAGGTAGGGTTATGAGTGCGGACACCTTACTTGGGTCGGCATTGATACCTTTTGCTGAAATTTCATGGCCTAGTAGAATGACTTTACTCTCCCCAATGTGGCATTTATCCACATTTAATTGCCCACCTAGGCTCTGCAACCTGGCCAAACCTTCAGTTACCTTTTCTAAATGTGAAATACGGGAGCTATATATACAAAAATCATCAATGAACACTCTTATGGATGTTCCAAAGAACGGTTGAAAAACATATGTAATATATCTTTGGAATGTGGCAGGTGCATTTGTGAGACCAAATGGCATAACCCTGTATGCAAAACAACCCCATGGCGTGATAAAAGTGGTTTTTAGCTGATCTTCCAAGGCTATGCGTATTTGAAAGTATCCAGAATAACCATCACAGACGGTATAGCATTCAAAACCCGCTACTTCATTCAGAATTTCATCCAAGAAAGGGAGAGGAAAGTGGTCTCTCTTTGTAGCTGCATTTAGTGGTTTGTAGTCAACACAGACCCTCCACTTACCATTCTTTTTAGGCGTCACCACTACGGGTGACACCCATTCTGAGTTTTCTACAGGATAGATGAATCCCGCCTCCAGCAGTTTCCTTACCTCGGCCAAGAGTGCCTTTTCTTGTATGACCCCCAGTCGTCGTAGCTTTTGCACAAATGGTTTTACCCTTCCTTCAGCTTAATATGATGTTCCACCACTGTAATGCCTGTGATTCTTTCATAGTTGTCAATGAACAGGTTAGGAAATCCCATCAACATTTGCAAAAAACTATCTTTCTCCTCAAGTGTTAATTCCGTAGACAACATACCCTTCAACCTACTTCCTCCTAGGCTAGGTGATTTGCTCTCCTCTTCATTGGGTTGCCCTTTTGGTGATGGATCACCAGTTGTGCTTACCCTTTGTGGATCCTTCATAATGATACCCATCACATCAATGGAACTGTCACTTTCGTCGGTGGATGTGGTCTCCTCCTCAGAACTGGAAGATTCGCTAGTGGTTTCATCTGCCAATGTTTCCAGATTCATTTGCTTCTGCTTGCCAATCCTCATGTCGTACTAGATTGTCTCCCCTTTCTTACCGGTCATGCGTAGAAGGCCACTACCCCAGTCCTGTTTTGCCTTCATGGCCATCAACCATGGCCTTCCCAAAATTAGTGGATAGCCCTCCCCCTTAGTCGGCATTACAAAAACATCTACCTCTACCTCAATGTTGAAAGCTTTGATTTTCACGGAACTTACCACACCCACACACTTTACTTTTGCGTTGTTTGCCATCTTTGCCTTGCATGGAGAAGGCCTATCAACCTCGAGCCCTAATCAAAGCATCATAGCTTCGCTCATTACACAGATTTGTGCACCTCCATCAAGGTAGGTGTTTCCAACCCTCTTTCCTTTTATGTTTACGTCGACAATTGGAAGGATGTCATCCATGTTGCATCCCGAAATTGCTCCGGCTACCTTTGTTTTGGAGCGTCTTGTACTTACCATTTTAAACCATTGTCGCCTTACTTTTGGTGCAAGATGTAGCAGCTGTGGCCATGTAATCTTCGGTCCTTGCTCTGCCACATCCAATGTTAGATCATAGGGCTTAGAACTTTCCCCTAGCTGGAAGTCGGTGATGCCCAATTTCCGTCGTGGCCTGGATGGCCTCTTGCTAGTTTCTCCTCTCATGCTTCTCTCATCATCTGATTGTGTAGCCTTCTCCCTCCTAGCTCTTTTCACAGTCATGGCCTCAAGTGTTTCTAAAAAGGTTACCTTCTGATTACCCTTGTCCCTCTCCTTTGCTCTGGGTGGATCCACTACTACGGCTTTTCCTTTCTCTTCTAGCCTTATGATGTTTACAGGGCGATTAGGTGGTGGGGTTGGTGGAAGAGGTGGAATGGATGCTTGTAGTGGTGTCTGGGGTGGACGTAGAATTTGTGTTGGTGGGGTTGGTGCTCGGGGTGGGGGTGTTCTTTCTCTAGGGGGTGACAATTGGTTCCTCCTACCTCCTCTATTATAGTTTTGTCGTGGTTTGGGACAGTAGTACATACCGTGACCGTCTTCTCCGCAGTTGTAGCAATGATACTCCCTGTTTTGTCGTCGTGCTCTTCCAGGGTCTTGAGCTCTTTCTTGACTCCTCCCTTGTTGTATTAAGTGGACAGAAAAATTCTGCAGTTGGTCAGTAATATGGGCCAACATATCTTGTTGGTCATCTCTTACCCCAAGAGCCGGTGGTGGTGGTATGGTGGTTGTCGTAGTTGCTGGTCGACGCGATGTTCCTGCTTCTATTGACTCGGTTTCTTTGGATTTCATTCGCAGCTTCTTGTCCTTAAGGCGAGCAATCTCAACGGCTAACTCGTACGTAGCCGGGAATCTACCTTTCACCTTCTCCTTGAGAAGCGGCCATAAGCCATGCGTGAACCGATCTTTTTTTAGGAAATCGGGTGCAGCTTCCCCCCTTGCCAGTGACTCAACCCACCGTTCCCACAAATCCACAAATTTGGACTCATAGGTGGCATATTCTAAAAGACCCTCCTGCTTCAAGTCTCTCAACTTGTCCCACAACTTTTCTGAAGTGGTACCTCCCCCAAAGTGCCTCTTAAAAGCGGATTTTAAGGGTTCCCAGTCATCCTTGGTTGCTTGTGGAAGTGCATTGTACCATGATCTAGCTTCTAGCTTCATGAGATGTTTAAAGATTCTAACCCGGGATTCATCCGTATCTTTGTTGCTCACTACACATGCTACTTCAAAGTCATCTAGGAAGTCTGTTACCAAATCCTCTCCCTTCTTTCCTTTAAATGTTGGAAATGCTACACTTGCCATGATTACTGAGAGAGAGCTAGAAAGACACACTGCTTAACTTGCAAAAGCTTTTTTCTTCTTTACAAGGAGGCGTGTATACCCTCTTATACTAGGACATAGATTAAAACTTCAAACGGTACATTGCCTTGTACCAAAGGTAGGACAAATGGTTGATCTGATGCCAGAACCTCAAAAAATCGCTCCCTACCCAGCATGGTGTCAATGACGTGCTGGTAGTGAGCCTTCAAATCCAGTATTACCTTGATTGAGCATACACGTGTTGGTATGTGTGATCTGTCTTGAGGTAGGTTGTACTGATTCATGTGAAGCTTAGAGGTGCTTAGTCACTGTCCAAGCTTGTGGGAGAGGGTGGTGTTCTTTCCTGAAACAAACTCAGTAGATCCCTAGTTTCTCTAGTGAGAGTGTGAGCCAATGATTCCGTTATCTGTGCTGCAGCATCAGGTGCGACTTAAAAACTGAGTGTGATAATTAACTCGGCGACTTGATGTTAAGTATGGAGCCTGATTTACCCTTGTAATTTTTTGTGGTAAAAGCGCACATTTGTAAGGACCCCATTATGAGGAGAAGCCATCGTGCGTGAAGGAAAATCACTCACCGGAAACCAAAATTTTCACGGACAAGAATCAGGGGCAACCTCCGTCCCCAAGACTTTTTTTCGCCGGAATATTATGGCCGGCCGGCGGCCGGAAAGTGGTCGGAAAACAACCGGTCGGTTGGCCGGTGGCCGGTAGTCAATGGCCGATGGCCGGTGGTCGGAAGTCAATGGCCGGTGGCCGGTGGCCGAATTCAAAAGCGGACTTGTCTTCTCAAGGGCGGCCACACATGGGCGGATTGGAGGGTCCGATTTGGACTTATTCGCATAAGGGCGGCTACACATGGCTGTCTCTCATAAGAGAGGGCAGCCCTTTTGGCCTATAAAAGGAGGCCATTTCTACGCAAATTTCATAGTGTGAAGTTGATGCAACAAGGTGAGTGTGAGGTGGTGAGAGTGAAGCAAGGCGGGAGCTCCATTAAGGGTATAATCCCTTTGTAAACTACTTCTTGTTTTGAAGTACTAAAGCCATTGAGTGGCTGCTTTCCCGTGGACGTAGCCCACATTGGGTGAACCACGTATATCGTGTGTACTCTCTCTCTCTCTCTACTCTATAATCTCGTGTATATAAATCTGTCTCTCTCCATTGAGTAATCTACTCAATTATCTATTTAGCTACGTCTTATTTCCTCACAACTGGTATCAGAGCAAGGTTTGCTAGTAGCTAAATTATCTCAAGGAAAGGATTCCTTGAATTGAGTGGGAGTTATGGCGGAGGAAGGGAAGCTCAAGATTGAGAAGTTCAACGGCAAAAACTACCAACATTGGAAGATGCAGATTGAAGACTATCTCTACCAGAAGGACCTCTATTTGCCACTAGGCGGTCTTGCGAAGAAGCCCGCAACAATGGCAGATGAAGCATGGATTGTCCTTGATCGAAAGGCACTGGGAACAATCCGGTTAAGCTTGGCGTCAACGGTGGCCTTCAATGTTTCGGAGATGAAGACCACGGAGGACTTGATGAAGTCACTTGACGACTTCTACAAGAAACCATCGGCATCCAATAAGGTATTTCTTATGAAGCGCTTGTTCAATCTAAAGATGGCAGAGAATGGTTCAGTTGCAGAATACCTAAATGACTTTAACACAAACATAAGTCAACTTCGATCAGTGAAAATCAATTTCGATGACGAAGCGCGAGCTCTCCTTATACTATCATCTCTACCGGATAGTTGGGACAGCCTTGTGATGGCTGTAAGTAATTCTATCTATGGCACAAATACTCTTAAGTTTGATGATGTTGTGGGTGTTCTCCTAAGCGAGGAAATGAGAAGGAGAAGCACAGGAGAATCATCAAGTGCTGCACTATCAGTGGAAACAAGAGGAAGGCTTAAGGCGAGGTTCAAAAACCAAAAGGGTCGTGATCGCTCAAGGCGGAGCAAGTCACGCACAAAGTCAGTTCTTGAATGTTGGAACTGCGGCAAGAAGGGCCACGTCAAGAAGGATTGCTGGTCCAAGAAGAAGAAGGAGATAGAGTCTCAAGACAACAAGCCAACATCGGAGGCCAATGTGGCAGGTAAAGTAGAGCAAGATGCTCTAATTCTCTCATTAGACAATGTGTCTAATTCCTGGATAGTGGATTCCGGGGCTTCATTCCATGCGACACCACACAAGAAACATTTCCAAGACTACACCAAAGGTAATTTTGGGTATGTATACTTGGGAGATGATGAAGCTTGTGAGATTGTCGGCAAAGGTACAGTTTGTGTCAAAACTGCTAACGAAAATGAATGGAAGCTTAAAGATGTTAGGCATGTTCCTTCTCTTCGCAAAAATTTGATCTCTACAGGACAGTTGGACGATGAAGGTCACAACATTGCATTCGGAAACAAACGGTGGAAGATCTCAAAGGGATCTTTGGTGGTTGCCAAGGGTGAAAAAGTCGGTACACTTTACTTGTGTACTGTTAGCACGCAACCTTCAGCTTGTGCAACAACTACAGAAGTTGACAGTGCGGTGTGGCACTACCGACTTGGGCATATGAGTGCCAAAGGAATGCAAATCCTTCAAACAAAGAAGCTTCTACCAGGTTTGAAAGAAGTGGACTTAGAGTTCTGTGAAGATTGTGTTTATGGTAAACAAAAGAGGGTAAAATTTCAAAAATCAGGAAATGAAAGAAAAAATAAAAAACTTGAGTTGGTTCATTCTGATGTTTGGGGTCCTGCAAGTACACCATCACTTGGTGGCTTATTGTACTATGTAACATTCATAGATGATGCGATTAGAAAAACATGGGTTTATGTCATGAAGAATAAATCTGATGTATTTTCCATATTTCAAAGGAATGAAACAGGTACCAAGGTTAAATGCCTCAGATCTGACAATGGAGGCGAATATTGCAGCCAAACTTTTGAAAGCTTTTGTGCTAGCAATGGCATTCGGAGGCAAAGGACAACCCCAAGGACACCTCAACAAAATAGGATTTTGGAAAGGATGAACAGGACAATCATGGAACGAGCACGAAGCATGTGGCTACATGCAGGCCTACCGCTTGAGCTTTGGGCGGAAGCTGTAAGTACGTCTGTGTACTTAATCAATCGGTCACCCTCAACGGCATTGGATGGGGGAGTTCCAGAAGAGGCATGGACAGGTAAACCGGTGAATTATGCATTTCTCAAAGTGTTTGGGTGTGAGGCTTTCATGCACATAGATAGAAGCCTAAGATCAAAGTTAGATGCAAAGTCCAAAAAGTGTTTCTTCATTGGCTATGGAGAAGGAGACTTTGGGTATCGCCTATGGAATCCTGAAGATGGTAAAATCTTAAGGAGTAGGGATGTAATTTTTAACGAACAAAATATGTACAAAGATTACTTGGAAAGAAAACAAACAAAAGAAACAGGTGATGAGTATGTGGAGCTTGAGGACGGTGAAGACTCAAGGACTGCAAACGGTGACAATGTGCAACAACGTCAACCAAATGCGGAGCCTCAACCTATTCCCCGAAGATCTACAAGAGCAAGTAGACCTCCAGAAAGGTTTGTTCCTTCCTTCAACCATCTCTTGATCTCAGATTCTGGAGAGCCGGAATCATATGAAGAAGCTATGCAACATGAATCCAAAGAAGAATGGACGAAGAGCATGCAAGTGGAGATGGACTCACTACATTGCAACCAAACATGGGAGTTGGTTGAGTTGCCTAAAGGTAAGCGGGCACTTCAAAACAAATGGGTGTACAAGCTAAAGGAAGAAGAAGGTGGGAAGAAAAGGTACAAGTCTAAGCTTGTGGTAAAAGGTTTTTCTCAAAAGAAAGGTATTGAGTTCAATGAAATATTTTCTCCTATTGTAAAAATGAACTCAATTAGGCTTGTCTTAAGCTTTGTGGCTGCTCATGATCTAAATCTCGAGCAAATGGATGTAAATACGGCATTTCCTCACGGTGACTTAGAGGAGGAAATCTACATGCTTCAACCAAAGGGGTATGAAGTAAAAGGTAAGGAGAAAATGGTTTGCAGATTAAAGAAGAGCTTGTATGGTTTAAAGCAAGAATCAAGACAATGGTACTTGAAGTTTGATCGATGGATGTTGGATCATGGATTCACAAGATGCAACTCGGATCACTGCGTCTACACGGAGAATTTGGGAGATGGGAAATTCATCATCCTAATGTTGTATGTTGATGACATGTTGATTGCAAGTGCTAACATGCAGGACATCAAAGACCTAAAAGAGGAGCTGTCCAAATCTTTTTCAATGAAAGATTTAGGTGCTACAAAGAGGATACTTGGTATGAAAATATCAAGCGACAGGACGAAGAAGACAATAAAGCTATCTCAAGAAGATTACATCAAGAAGGTAATAGAAAGGTTTGCAATGCAAAATGTAAAACCAGTTTCTACACCTTTGGCTGGTCATTTTAAACTAACGAAGGATATGTGTCCAAAGACACAAGAGGAGATAGCCTATATGTCTAAAGTTCCATATGCTGCAGCGGTAGGTTCTCTAATGTATGCTATGGTCTGGACAAGGCTAGACATTGCACATGAAGTGGGAGTTGTGAGTAGGTTCATGGACAACCCAGGTAAAGAGCATTGGCAAGCTGTGAAGTGGATACTTAGGTATCTAAAAGGGACAACAACAAATGCTTTGTATTTTGGAGGAACTGATATTTTTCTAGAAGGGTATGCTGATGCAGATATGGCAGGTGACAAAGATACTCGAAGGAGCACTACTAGCTATGTGTTCACGGTTGGTGCTGCTGTGAGAGGGAGAGTGAGGGAGAGGGGGAGGGGAGAGGGGTAAGGGGATAAGAGATAGAGAGAGTGTGTGAGGGAGAGTGAGGGGAGAGGGGGTATGGCGGGGCATGGGTTGTGTGGGTGAGAGGGGAGGGGGGGGGGGGGGGTGTTGTTTTTGCATGGGGCTTAAGGACGAAGGGGGGGGGGGGATTAGTCAATGGGTGGGGTGTAAGGGAATATATCCGCGGGCCAAGAGGGGGGGGGAATGAGGCCGAGGGGGGTGTGAATGAGCCGAAGGAGGGTGAGGCGAGCGGGTGGGGAAGAGGGAGGAGGGAATATTGGCGGGCCAAAGAGGGGGGGGGGGGGGGGGGAATGAGGGTAGAGGGTAATGGGTGAGTGTTATTCGGGTAAGTGTAAGAGTGAGGGGGGGGGGGGGGGGGGGGGGGGGGGGGGGGGGGGGGGTCTCACGCGGCTCGCACCGAGGGAGCACGAGAGAGGGGTGAGGGTTTTCTTCTCTGAGTTTCTGCCTCGCAGGGGAGGGTAAATCGGGGGGAGAGAGATATTAGGAAAAGGGGGTATGTAAGGAAAATGGGGGGAAGAGAGTGCGAGGGTTTTATCCGATGCCCGTGGGGCGGGAGGGGGGAAAAATAGGTTACGGTGGGGGGGTACCGAGAGTGGGGGGGGGGGGGGGGGGGGGGGGTGAAATGAGTTTTTTTTTTTCTTTGATTTCCGAAAGTCGGCTATCATTAGCCCTCTCTCTTTTGGCTAGAGGCATTCATGATTCTAGCCCTTCTTCAGTTTCTTCAACTGTAGAGTTAGAGGGTTCTCCCTCTTCTAGAATGTCTAGCACGAATTCTGGGTCAAACCTAAGGAGATACCTCTTCAGTCTCCATCCATTGACTCTAGTCTTGTGAATTCTCCCATCTGCTTCCATCAGCTTATAGCTGCCGTTGTCGTAGCGCTTCTTGATGATGAATGGCCCTTCCCATCTGGGTTGAAATTTCTTATCTTCCCTGGTATCAAATCTGTTGTCATATCGCAGTACTAGCATGCCTTTTTCCAGTCCTTTCTCTTTAAGCCCTTGATTGAAAGTGAGTTGGCGTCGTTCTGCCTGTGCTGCATAGTGATTGATTGCTTCTTCCCTATCTAGTTGGAGTCTCTCTAGATCCAAGATGTGGTTTCTAAGGTTTATGATTGGACAGTGGGTCTGGCTGGCCAAGACTCGTAAGCTGGCTATTTGTACCTCAATGGGTAGAATTGCCTCCTTCCCATAAACTAGATGGAAAGGGGTGAAACCTAGTGATGTTCGGAACGTTGTTCTGTAGGCCCAAAGAGTTGCCATGAGATGTTTATCCCAATCTCCTGTATGGTTGTTCACCTGTTTTGTGATGATCTTGCAAATCATTCCATTTACTTTCTCTACCAGACCATTGCATTGTGGATAGTATGGTGTGGAATGCCGACGTGTGATGCCTAACTTCTTCATCAGTTCCCCTACCACATCACCTCTGAATCCTGGTCCTCTATCTGATATTATCTCAAGAGGAGTGCCAAAACGGCAAACGATATGCTAAAAAATGAACTTTGCCACCTCTTGGGCTGTAATGCGGGTGGTGGCCGTTGCTTTTGCCCATCGTGTCATGTAGTCTACACCCACTATGATGTACAATTTACCTGATTGGGCCCTTGGTAAGGGACCAATTGCATCTATTCCCCATTTCTCAAACGGACCATATGAAATGATAGGGGTTTGTGGCTTGTAGGTTAGCGTACGATCACTGACCACTTGACAAGCCCTACATGTTTTACACCAATGGTGCACATCTCTGTTCAAACTAGGCCAAAAGTATCCTGCTTGGAGAATCTTCCTACTGGTGATATCTAGAGCAAAATGACCACCGCAGACGCCGTCATGGCAGCTTGAAATTACCTCTGTGATTTCACTGGAGGTTGGCACCTGCCTGAGAATTTGATCCTTGCCCTTACAATACAAGTGGTCGTCTATAAGGCGGTACCTAGTAGCCTTCCTTACCAGCCATTGTTTTTGGCCTTTAGTGTGTCCTATTGGACATTCCCCTGTATTCAGAAAGCTGATGATATCAAGCATAGCGTCACTGCCTTGAAAGAGAGGTAGCTTTAATTTGATTGCTCCTATGGGAACATCTTGTATTCTTACTTTAGCTAGTGCATCTGCCTCTTGATTTTCTGCTCTGGGAATATGGAAGAGCTTTACTGCTTCAAACTTCTTCAGAATGTCCTTAACTTGGCGAAGTTGACCAAGTAAAACCTGATTTTTGCACTCCCAGGTGCCATTTATCTGCCTAATCAAAAGCAAAGCGTCGCCGAACTCATTTAAGCGCTGAATTTTTTGTGAAATACATTGTTCCAGCCCAAGGATTAGGGCTGCATATTCTGCCTCATTGTTAGAGTGGGAGTGTAATAACTACCCCATGGATAATACTCTTTCCTGCTGTTCATTGAAAATGACCATGCCTGCTGCAGACTGATCCATTGTTCTCTTGTATGCTCCGTCAAAGAAGAGAGAGTGAGCTCTCTCTAGCTTAGGGCTCTCTTTATCTGGTATTCCTTCCTTTGCTTCCGTGTTGACCTTCAGCTTCTTCTCGTAGTGGTGATGAGTGAGAATTCCAGCTCGACTAGCCCTGGTGGAATTTTCTACTTGCATGGTGTAATCAAACTCTTGTAGTCTAATTAACCACTTTGAGATCCTAGAGGAGACATCCATGTGTCGCATTACATAAGGGAAAACTTCTTCCATTTTCAGGATTACAAATGGTCTAGGCAAGAGATAGGAGCGGAATTTCGTGGTAGCAAACATTAGTGCTAGAACCATGTGTTCTACTTCGGTGAATCCCTTTTCTGATGGGGTCATGACTCGACTAGAGAAGTAAATAGGGCGCATGAAAGAAGTTTTGGGATCCTTTTGCATTAGCACTGCTCCCAGAGTATCATTTCCCACACTAGGGTTTACATAGAATGGCTCGTCCCACTTAGGAGGTGAAATAGTGGGAAGCTTAGATAGGACTTGCTTTACCTCAGTGAACTGCTGCTCATTCTCTTCACTCCATGAGAAAACATCCCTTTGGGTGAGTTGTTGTAGGGGAAGGACTACTTGAGATAGCAGGTGAATGAACCTGCTTAAATATCTTACCTTCTGAAGGAAAGAAACCAACTGCTTGGCGGCGGTGGGAGATGATAAAGATATCAGAGCCTGAATTTTGCTAGGGTCAGCCTCGATTCCTTTTGCTGAAATTACATGACCAACGAGAGTGACCTTGCTCTCACCAATGTGACACTTGTCCACGTTGAGTTGGCCACCTAGGGTTTGTAGCCTGGTTAAGCCATCATAGACTTTTCTTAGATGAAGGGCTAGTGAGCTATAGATGCAAAAATCATCTATGAAAACCCGTATTGATGTTCCAAAGTAGGGTTGGAAAACAAATTTCACATAGCGTTGAAATGTGGCTGGGGCGTTGGTGAGGCCAAATGGCATCACTCTGTAGGCAAAACATCCCCAAGGTGTGATGAAGGTAGTTTTCTTCTGATCCTCCTCCGCAATGCTAATCTGGAAGTATCCTGAGTAGCCATCGCATACTGTGTAGCGTTCGTGACCTGCCACTTCATTGAGTATTTCATCCTGGAATGGGAGGGGAAAAAATGGTCCCTCTTCGTGGCTGCATTGAGTGGTTTATAATCCACACAGACTCTCCATTTACCATTTTTTTTGGTGTGACTACTACTAGGGAGACCCATTCTGAGTCTTCGACAGGGTAGATGAAACCTGCTTGTAGCAAACTCCTTACTTCTTTAAGGGTGAAATCATGGTTTGGTGGTACAAAAAAAGGACCTATTTTGCTTCTACTTGGTTGGTACTTCTACATATGTCCACACTTTGGAGGGAACCTTTTTTTTCATCTATGTTAAAGAATGGTAGGAGGGAAATTTGTATGATTTAAACTTTCTGTGAAAGAAAACGTGGGTGGGGCAATGAGTAATGGGAGTGGTGTTTTGAAACCGTGCCAAAAGTCCCATCACAGACTGCATTTGTGAGTGGCGCAGTTGCTCAACACATTTTCCAGCTTCCGCCTTGCTCTCTTACTACATCGCCTTCTGCAAACCACTATAGTTGCAGGTAACAAGCTCCCCGGCTACTCACAATCAGGAAGATGAGGACGCCAGCGAGGAAATCAGCAGCCAAAGCATCACCGGATAATGGGAAAAAGAAGAATAGGACAATGGATGCAAAATCCCCTCGGAACATCGACACCCCAAATACGAGGGCTAGCAAGGGGGCCTCCTTTGTGGAGAGGGAGAAACCTGTTGTGTCCATGGAGACTTCATTTAAGCCTGGGCCTCTTTTTGCCGATGATGAGACTCCACGGTCATCTACAACATCTAAAGGTAGGTGCTATGAGAGCTGTGCGTTTTCTAGTGATTTACCATTTTCTTTTCCGTGCATGCAAGCTTTTGCATGTCTTTTATCTGATGAGGTCTGCATTTACTTTTTTTGCATGCAGCAAGTACATGTGCATGTTTGGGATCTTCTTAGGAATTTAGGGTTTAGGAAAGTTACAAAGTTACATGTATAAGCTGCTCTTTTGATTGCTAACTTGCATGCATGCAGGTGAAAAAATCAGTATATGTTGTGCATGAGCATATCACAAAGTTGAAGCTCAGTAGGGATGTCAGCATAACCAAATTTGGTTAGTACCAAATTTGGTACTAACCAATACCAAATTTGATACTAACCAGTACCAAAATTGGCTTTGTACACAACTGAATTTTGCAATTGTCACCTGAATGACATACATTCATTTCATTCCATGTGTTTTGTTTTCCACAACTGAAATGAGGCATATAATGAGGGCATGTATTTACTTGCGTGTTGTTTCCACATCGCAGGAAAAAACAAGATGGAGGAGTACCCTATCTTGACAAAGTTCTGCTATACAGCACAAGAGCTTCATGATGAGTATGGTTTGAGCATGGAGGGGGTGCTGCCAAAGGATCTTACATAAGATGACATCCTCGATGACCAGTGGCTCACTGTATTTAGGCATTCCAGCCAGAAGAAGACAAAGATTTACTTAAATCACGTGCAGCCACGGCTTCAGGATGAATGCAGGTTCCTGTTCCATAAGGTGTACCAAGCCCCACCATCATGTGGGGAGATCACTACAAAATTTTCCTGTTGTTTTGCATATGAGAAGTGTCATGCAGCCACAAAGGACCCTCCGGGCCATAGGGTTGCATGGGCCATGTTTGGTGAGAGTGTACTCAACATGTGTTCCTCCCGACCGGGAGGCTTGGAAAAGAAGGTTGAGAATTGGCGAAAGGCAAACGGTGCGTCCCAAGGAGGACACCCGTCAAATACCAAGAAGCCCCGACTTACGCTAGTCGGTAGTATGCCCCCTACACAGAAAGTCTCCCCACAGCGTCATGAGGAGAAGACACCTGATTATATTGCGGACCTTGAAGCTATGGTTGGGAGAGTCCCTCGGACATGTGTCGTGGTAGCCGATAGGCTGAAAGAGCTGACAATGTCTCTGAAGCAGAAGAAGGAAACACTCTTGAGGGCAGAGGGTTCCAATAAACTTGTCAAGCAGATTATGGACGACATCAAGGAATATGAGACCCAACTAGAAACACTGAGAGAGGCCAACACTGGCGATGACGCAGAAATCAATGTGATAGAAGCTGATTTGGCAGCCAGTCGAAGGATGCTACGTCGATACGGAATCAGTGAAGATACGTCATTGCTCGACAAGGAGATTCTAGAGCAACAGGTGCTGGTAGTTTTGGGAGTTTTTGGTAGAACTGTTTATGCTTGGTTTGGTTGGATTGGTAGTGTTAGGTACCTTTGGTAGAACTGTTAATGCTTGGTTTGGTGGGATTGGTAGTGTTAGGTACCTTTGATAGAACTGTTTATGCTTGGTTTGGTGGGATTGGTAGTATTAGGTACTCATGGTAGAACTGTTTTTATTCTAGGTAGTTTATGGTTTCCTTCTGTCTTATGGTTTGGTATTTCTGTTACTATGAAGAAGTTTTGGTTCTTTAAGGTACTTTCTGAAAGTGCTGCAAAAGGGGTTATGGTAGTTTTATTCTGATAGCTTTGGTAGTTTTGCTAGTTTTGGTACTTTTAGGTACTATTTGAAAGTGCTGTAAAAGTGTAATTGGTAGTTTGATTTTGGTAATTTTGGTAGTTTTTGAAAGTGCTGCAAAAAGTTTTTCTTTGGTAGTCTTGGTAGTTTTGGTACTATTTGAAAGTTTGATTTTGGGAGTTTTGGTACTTTTAGGTACTATTTGAAAGTGCTGCAAAAAGTGGCTTCTGTAGTTTGATTTGGTAGTTTTGGTACTATTTGAAAGTGCTGCAAAAAGTGGGTTTGGTAGTTCAATTTTGGTACTTTTAGGTACTATTTGAAAGGGCTTCAAAAAGCTTCTTTGGTAGTTTTGGGTACTTTTAGGTACTATTTGAGAGTGATGCAAACAGCTTGTTTGGTAGTTTGATTTTGGTAGTTTTGGTACTTTTAGGTACTATTTGAAAGTGCTTCAAAAAGTGGCTTTTGGTAGTTTGATTTTGGTAGTTTTGGTACTTTTAGGTACTATTTGAAAGTGCTGCAAAAAGTGGCTTTTGGTAGTTTTGATAAGGTTTGGGTAGTTTAGTTCTGCATTGAGGGTATTTATATGTTTTTGGTACTATATGATTCCCGAGTTTGGTAGTTTTTGGTAGTTCTGGTGGTTTTGGTAGTTTGGGTTCTGTTTCGTAGTACAATACTTAGAAGTACCAGTCTCGGTATGACTTCTTGGTAGTTTTTGAAACTAATTGGGACCGTTGGTTGTCAACAGGCTGAGTATGACACTCTGGAGAAAAAATGGAAGGAAGGTCAAGAGCATATCCTATTTGTGAAGGAGATGTCGTCTGATATCAGGCTTGGGAAGAGGTTCCTACTATATCCTAGGCCCCAGGTTAATGATTCGGTAAACGTGATCCCGGTGTTTGGTATGTGTGTTGCATGCGGTGAGCCCTTGGAGTGCGAAACCTTCATGCTAGAGTGCCGACACCAGTATCATCCCTTGTGCTTTAGTGCTCTGTTACAAAGCAGGGATCAGTGTGTCAAGGCGGGTTGTAATATGGTAATCTTTGATTTGGCAAAGTCCTGGGCCAGTGGGCTTCAAGTTGTCAAGAGTAAGTATGTGTGCATTTTTGAATACATATGCGCACTTGCAACTCAGTGAGGTTTTCATACAAGTTAGTATGTGCTGTCTTTCTTTGTGTTTGCAGAGGAGCAGGATGCTGCATTTGCTGATCAGCACGCCACAAAGTTGGCTGCAAGTCGAATATGGGACGTGGATGAGGTGACAAGGGAGATATCAGATGTTCTCCACGATCTGAAGCAAGGTAATTCTGTAGGGAAAGACAATGTGATGGGACAAAGATGTGAGGCAACAGGTGACAACGAAAGTAAAAGTGAGGAGGAGGCCAGAGATGATAAAAAGAGAGCTGACAGCGAAAGGAAAATTGAGGAGGAGGCCAGAGATGGTAAAAAGACCAAGGACAAGGAGGAAGGTAAAGTCCCTGTTGTTGTGGAGCTGGATGCGGAGGAAAGCTAGGATGCTGCCAACACAAAGCTCGATGAAGCAACGGCCAAGAAGGGAGAGGAAGAACCCACAAAGGGGGGTGTTGGGGAGGGGGTGGAAACCACAAAGGGGAGTGAAGGGGAGCTCAAAGAGGGGTCAGAAGGCAACAAAGATCGGAGGGAGGCCGAGGATGAGCAGGAAGAAGTACTTGCGAACGATATTGTTGTGGACAGCACCGACGGGGGCATTGACTCTACTGCTGCCGATGCTGTTTCGAAGCGGAGAGGTGATTCCCCTGATTCCGTGACCCTGTAGGAACTTTTCTGTTTGCAAAGAAAGAAGCGCAATCGCGCCCGTGATCAATTATCCCGTGCATGCAAACTGTAGCCAGTGAGAATCTATTGTATTCTGCACTTTGTGTGTTTTAGTGACTGAGTCAACTTGATTTTTTGGCCCTGAGCTTTATCTTTTCTCTCTATCTAGTTCTGTGTTGGTATGTTACCTTTTGTTACATTACTGTTTCAGTTGTCCTCACTATATGTGCATTACAATACCAAATTTGGTACTTTTTGGTACTGTTGAACTTGGGTGCACGTCTGTCCACTATTACAGTACCAATTTGGTACTTCTTGAACTTGCGATTTCGGATAGTCCTTATCACTTGTGCAATACAGTACCAAATTTGGTAGTTTTTGGACCAGTTTTCTGTTTTAGATATGATGTTTGCATTGTGTATTTGTCCCCACTCATTATGTTTGTTGGTGCTGTAGTAAGTTGGTGGCTAGACGAGACACCCGCAAGCACATTGTTGCAGCCTGATGTGGCTGCTAGACGCGGGCGGATGATTGTGCTTGATCTTAATGGCGTGCTACTAACCAGCTGCAGCGAAATCCCTGAGGAACTTGAGTGCCTGCCAAAGGAGCACACGCCACAGGTAGTCCATCTCGGAGGGAATGTAATTTGTCTTGTAAGGCCGGATGCGGAGCAGTTCATCCTACGGCTTAAACAGAAAGCCAGCCTAGTGTTGTGGTCCTGCTGTAGAAGGGAAAAAATGTTACACATGGTGAACGCGTGCTTCCCAAACCATAGAAGGCAAAAATATTTTGCAGGTAAAGCATGCCCGTTTTGAATGTTGCAGGACATAAGTTACGCATACCTCTTAACCTCGTTTTTTTGGCATTAGCAGATATTCTCTCCCAAGAGGACTGTGAAATATGGAGGGCCCGTATGTCGGAGGTGCCGGTTGTGCCCAAACACATGGGCGATAAGCCCATTTTCCTGAAGAAGCTACGGACGCTGTGGGCAAGGCACCCGAAGTACGATGCCAACAACACTATTCTTGTAGATGATTGTAGATACAAGTCTCTTAAAAATGACTATGAAAACTGTATGGCAATCCGATCATACAATCCCATGGTAGTAGGAACCGATTACCCATTTTACTTGCTGGATTTTGTTTTGCCTTGGTTGCTCGGGTGGATAAGGGATCGGTACCCAACAGCGTACACTCGCAAAAACCCAGTCTTTGACACTGAAGACGATATTTCTAGGTACATTACTGATTACTTCATACAGATGCAGGGGTACTCCTATAAATTTGATCCCCCGAGGTAGCAGATTGCCATAATCATGTAAATAGTGGAATTTTGTAACCCGATACTATACATAATGGAAAACCACTTCTCTTGTTCATATTGTCTTGGTATCTTGATCTCTACTGTTGAAACCCCTGACTAATTCTGTTGAAACCTCTTGGAGCTAACCAGGTTGACCAACATTTTAATTTTTGAGGCAGATAGCATCTATGTTTGGCATACCTTTCATGTTATCCATAAGTGATACAGCAAGTTCAAGGAGTACCAAATTGTACCAAATTTGGTGTAATAGTGGACAGGAGTGCACCCAAGTTCAACACAGTACGTAAAAGTACCAAATTTGGTACTATAATAGTGGACCGACGTGCACCCAAGTTCAACAGTACCAAAAAGTAGAGATATAGTGAGGACAACTGAAACAGTAATGTAATGAAAGGTAACATACCAACACAAAACTAGATAGAGCAATAAAGTAAACCATAAGTGATACAACAAGTTCAAGCAGTTCCAATTTGGTACTGTAATAGTGGACAGACGTGCACCCAAGTTCAACAGTACCAAACAGTACCAAATTTGGTACTGTAATAGTGGACAGAGAAGCACCCAAGTTCAACAGTACCAAAATGTACCAAATGCACATATAGTGAGGACAATTGAAACAGTAATGTAATGAAAGGTAACATACCAACACAGAACTAGATAGAGAGAACAGATAAAGCTCAGGGCCAAAAAATCAAGTTGACTCAGTCACTAAAAAGCACATAGTGCGGAATACACTTGGTACTGTTGACTACCAGATTTGGTACTATTGACTACCAGATTCAGTTGTTCAATCAGGGCTTCTCATTGCCCTCAAGTAACATGGACGCACCTTCGTCACTCTCATCATCATGATATGGCATGCTATTGTATATCCTCTCATATACTTCAGTAGACAACTTGTATTGTAAAATTTGACCTAGGGATCCTGCAATAGGTTCCATCGGGAAACGTATGGCCCTAACAAGATGTGAGTAGATCATTACCGGAGATGTGTGATGCAATAGCCGGTATGTATCAGCTTTTCCTTCAACTTGGCCATAAAAAAAGCCTTCAACAACCTTCCCTCCTCTAACAATTTTGTTATGCCACTTATTCTTTTGTGCTTTCACCGTTTGGTACAACACTTCTGTGCATTTGATAATGTAGAAGTCTTCGTTTGCCTGAGCTTCTTTTACTGCAAAATTATCCCCTATGGACAGCATGCCACTTAACATTTTAGGGCATCCTTCATATAGTGGCAGGTTAGACACTTGGCTCATCGGAATCGATGTTGAATCTCCACCCTCCTCCTCGTCATCTGATTCGTCATCCCTAATTGTATCCCCAGACTCAGGCAAGGGTTTGATGCAAACATATTTCCATTCTTCAATGTGCATTCTGTTCCTGCATCTTCTCCACAACCCACGCATACACGGATCACAAAAGCATGAAAGTGATCGAAAGTGTATGGCGGTGCGGTTGTCCTGTGAATAGCCATCAGCACAATGAATTGAGCAGGAGCCAACGATGCGCTCACAGTCCCATTGCAGATTGCGCTGCACTTCATTCACGCCAATAAGCCAAAAGACTCTTTGCGTATTACACCTCTGAGACTGTTCTCTTGGCTGAAAAGTTGCTTTCAAAAAGTTGACAACATCGACTGCACACTTCATACGCCAACCATCTGGTTTCAATTCCTCATGCGTCAAAGTTCTCTTGATGATTTCCCCTGCCCCATCATGTTCACCTTTTCCATGGCCGGATGCAGAGAAGTTATACTTTGGTCCTATAGTGGTAGGCTTTGGTACTCTACAGATAGGATCTGGTACTCTTCAGAGAGGATTTGGTACTCTACAGATAGTCTTTGGTGGTATCCGATGAGTTTGGTACTCTACATATAGGCTTTGGTACTATCAGAAGTGTGGGGTACCTTGTAAATAGACTTTGGTCCTATAGTGGTAGGCTTTGGTACTCTACAGATAAGATCTGGTACTCTTCAGAGCGGATTTGGTACTCTACAGATAGTCTTTGGTGGTATCCGATGATTTTGGTACTCTGTAAATAGACTTTGGTTCTCTATACATAGGCATTGGTACTGGATAAATAGGTTTTGGTACTCTGTTGAGAGGATTTGAAACTCTATGGACTCGATCGCTAGGATTTGGTACTCGATATACCGGATTTGGTACCCTACATATGTGCTTTGGTACTTTATAGATAGCCTTTGGTACTCGATAGACAGTATTTGGTACTCTACATATAGGCTTTGGTACTATCAGAAGTGTGGGGTACCCTGTAAATAGACTTTGGTACTATAGTGATAGGCTTTGGTACTCTACAGATAGAATTTGGTACTCTACAGAGAATATTTGGTACTCCACAGATAGTCTTTGGTGGTATCCGATGAGTTTGGTACTCTGTAAATAGTTTTTGGTTCTCTATACATAGGCATTGGTATGGGATAAATAGGTATTGGTACTCTATCGAGAGGGTTTGAAACTCTATGGATAGGCTTTGGCACTCGATAGCTAGGATTTTGTACTCGATATACCGGATTTGGTACTCTATAGATCTGCTTTGGTACTCCATACATATGCTTTGGTACTAGATACACCGGATTTGGTAATCTACAGATGTGCTTTGTTACTCCATAGATAGCCTTTGGTACTCGATAGACATGATTTGGTGCTCTACATATAGGCTTTCGTACTATCAGAAGTGTGGGGTACCCTGTAAATAGATCTTGGTCCTATAGTGATAGGATTTGGTACTCTACAGAGAGGCTTTGGTGGTATCCGTTGAGTTTGGTACTCTGTAAATAGACTTTTGGTTCTCTATACATAGGCATTGGTACTTGATAATTAGGTTTTGGTACTCTATAGAGAGGGTTTTAAACTCTATGGATAGGCTTTGGCAGTCGATAGCTAGGATTTGGTACTTTATGGATATTCTTTGGTACTGTAAACACCCTCTGCCGTACAGCAGACTACCAAATTTGGTACTGTCTGGACCAAATAAGCCTTAAGTAGCACCAAACAAGATGTACAATTACTAGAAGTTGTTGGTACCTGAGATTCGTCGAGTAGATGTATAGGATGTTTGACGACACTTTTCATTCCAATTCTCATCTTGAATATGTCTTTCTTGTTGGGTGAAACTCTGCTCTCTGATGTCCGAAAGGCATATACCAAATCTCTTGTTTCATTGGTAATAACGGTTCCTCGTGGCAATTGTCTCTCACAAGAACTCAATGGCAACACTTCATCTTCATCTTTATTCTCTAGCCGTGAGCTTGCTGCAGCTATATTCCTTCGATGGATCCCCAAGATACTAGCCATTCTGGATTGGCTTACTGATTGTGAGTTTGTACTATTGTTCAGAATCATTGCCAAAGAGCTTCTCTTTACAAAAAGTTCACTTGCTGAATGAGGGACCTTGATTTGAGTCAAAGTGTTGCGTACACCCGATACAACAGTGTCTTCGACTTTGCTGAAATTTGATGGTTGCAGCAAGGAAAATATTTGGTGGTCCAAGAGTTGTCGGAATATTTCCTTTTGCTCATTCTTTGCAATCCCTACTGTTTGCTTGCGCCAACATCGAGCCACCGCTGCACAAATGTTCTTTCTTGACCTGGCTTCCCGTAATCCAAGAGCAGACGTAGGATGTCTTTCCTTGCTTCTCTGTGCGCGTTTCTTTGCAGCCCAATAATCACAAAGAAAAGCCTGATTACCGGCTGGAATACTAGTGCTAATGGAATTGATGTGCATCTGCTGAACATTGCTTGGGCCACCTTGTACCTTGTCAAAAGAGAGGAACTGTGCGTCACCTTCCATCTCGTCAATAGAGAGGAGATGTGCATCACCTTCTACCTCGTTGAAAGAGAGGTCCTGAGCATCACCTTCTATGTCATCGAAAGAAAGGTTTTGATTATCACCAAGACAGTAATCTCCTGTGCTACTATCCATTTACAGAGAGAGAGAGAGAGAGAGAGAGAGAGAGAGAGAGAGAGAGTGCGAGGGAGAGAGGAGAGAGAGAGAGAGAGAGAGAGAGAGAGAGAGAGAGAGAGAGAGAACACAGCAGTTCGGTGGCTATGGAGGCGGCAAGGAAGGCGAGAGGGTTCAAAACTGAGAGAGACACACAAGGAGAGGGACGTGCGAGGAGAGAGAGAGAGAGAGAGAGAGAGAGAGAGAGAGAGAGAGAAGAGAGAGAGAGAGAGAGAGAGAGAGAGAGAGAGGAGAGGAGGGAGAGAGAGAGAGAGAGAGAGAGAGGTGGTGGAGTGAAAGCTCCCAACCGTAACCCCACCCCCGGCCCCACCGTCACCCCCACCTCTTCTTAGGATTGCATGCTTCTAAAGTTAAAAAAACGTCCACTTAAAAAAGAAGTTTATTTGCCCTCCCCAATTCCAAAAAAATGCCCATGGTTTTTACACACAAGAATCACCAAGCATATGTTGTGTCAAGGACACTACTTTTTGTACCACCAAACCATGCTTTGACCCTTAAGCAATGCCTCTTGTTGAATTACTTCAAGTCTTCTGATCTTTTGTACTACGGGTTTACTGCCTTCCTTGAGCTTTATGTGGTGTTGCACTACTGTAATTCCTGTGATCTTATCATAGCCATCAATGAACAAAGTAGTGAAGTTGCCTAACATGGAGACATACTCCTTCCTCTCTTCATTGGTTAACTCATTTGAGAGAATTTTTTGTAGCTTACTTGCATCCTCCAATGACTGCTTACCTGATGGTCCCTCTTGGTTTGCTGAGGTTGCTTCAGATTGTGTTAAGCTGTGTGGGTATTTAAGAATGACTCCCATTACTTCGATGCTACTGTCACTCCCATCAGTGGTGGTTGTGTCTTCTCCTGAGGTAGACGAGGAGTCTCTGGTGGACTCGTCTTCTGAAGCTTACAAGATCATATTGCACTGCTTTCCAGTCCTCATGTCGTAGAATATGGACTTCCCTTTAGCATCCTTCATCTAGATCATCCCGGTGCTCCAGTCTTGTTTGGCTTCCATGGCCATAAGCCAAGGCCTTCCAAGAATGATGGGGTAGCCCTCCCCTTTGTGTGGTATGACGAAGATGTCCACCTCCACTTCCGTATTGAATGCTTTTACTTTGACCGCATTTACAATGCCTACGCATTTTACTCTTACATTGTTTGCCATCTTGGCTCGGCAGGGTGCCGGCCTACTTACCTCTAGACCTAGGTGGTGCATCATCTTCTCACTCATGACGCATATTTGCGCGCCACCATCTATGTAGACGTTTGAAATCCGCTGCCCTTTGATGTGAGCATCCATGGTTGGCAAGATGTCATAGAGATCCCTCCCAGAGATAGCCCCAGCTATCCGTGGTTTTGATTTCCTGGTACTTACCATTTTCGTCCATTACCTCCTCATTCTGGGTGCAAGGTGGAGTAATTGGGGCCAAGTTATCTTCGGGCCCTACATTAACACATCCTGAACTAAGTCATAGGGTTGTGCTTCCTCACCTAGTGAGAAGTCCACGATGTCTATCTTCCGTCGCAGTTTAGCTGCTTGCTTGCTAGACTCGGCTTTCCCTTTCATCTTCTCTTCCTTTTGAGATGCCTCCTCGTGCCTCGCACGTTTCACTCCCATAGCATCCACTTCTTCTACCTTCGCTTTTCCTTTGTGCTTCTCTCGAGCTGACTCTTCTACCTACGCCTTCCCTTTAGCCTCTAAGCTAATGACACTCACCTCTTGGTTCACCGCAAGTGGTGGGGGTAGTGGCGGAATGAGAGGTTGGGGTGGTGGTTGCTGTTGTATAGGTGGTTGCAGGATTTGGATTGCTGGGATTGGTCCTGGCTGCCTTGGTGGTGGTCTTACTCTTGGCGGAGAGATCTGATTCTGTCTCCCTCCTCTATTGAAATTCTGCCTTCTTGGGTGTGGGCAGTAGTGCATTCCATGGCCGTCTTCCCCGCAGTTGTAACAGTGGTATTCTGGGTTCTGCCTTTGTTGTCCTCTTCCTTGTTCTGGATTCTGCCAGATGCATGCCCTTGCTACACCAGATGCACAGATAAACTCTCTAGTTGGGTGGTGATGCGACTCAGCAGGTCTTGCTGTTCCTCTGCTGTCTCCTGTGGTTGGACTCTATGATTGGTTGTTGCAGCCACTGGGGTTGGTCGGGCCGAGCTTGTTTCCTCTGACTTGTTTACTCTTGCTTGCATGCGCAGCTTCTTGTCTTTAAGACGGGCTACTTTGACTGCCAACTCATATGTTGCAGGAAACCTTCCCTTCACCTTCTCTCTAAGCGGCGACCATAGACCAGCAATGAAACGGTCCTTCTTCAGGAAATTAGGCGCTCCTTCGCCTTCCTCCAGTGTGGCAACCCACCTCTCCCATAAGTCCACAAACTTTGACTCATAGGTGGCGTACTCCAGCAGGCCTGCCTGCTTTAATTCTGTCAATAGCTGCCATAGCTTCTCCGAGGTTGTGCCTCCACCAAACCTCTTTACAAAAGCAGCCCTTAACACATCCCATGCATTCTTGGTAGCTTGGGGCAATGCATTATACCAGGACTTGGCCTCTACTTTCATCAGTAGAGGAAAAATTCTGAGTCGTGAAACGTCGTCATCTTTGTTGGAGACGACACAAGCAATGTCAAAATTGTCCAAAAAATTAGTGGTGAGATCCTCACCCTTCTTTCCACTGAACGTGGGGAAAGAAACACTTGCCATGGTGGTGACTTGGGAAATTACAAATCTTTTTTTTTAAATTTTTTAAAAAGCAACGGCTCATAGCGGTTTTTACAGGGGCGAATGGATAGGCTAAAACAGGATAAAAATAGAGACATTAAAGGAACGATGGTAATCTAGTATGGGGAGAATGATAGGGTTCGGGGAATTGAGGATTTCTCCTAGTACTACCGTACCGAATAGGTAAACGATCTTCTGTTGGTAGAAGACTTTCCTATCTACATAGATATTCACATGCATATGCTGTAGGAATCTGAACGGGAATGCCGTCAGCCCGTTTTCCATTATGCACAAAGGGTGAAATACTTACTTATACTCTTACCATGCCAGTGTTGATGAGTCGGCAAATCCACAAGAGGTCGTCACCTTTCATGGGCTCTACCCTTCCTTCGTTGCTTAGCACGTACGGGGTGATGGCGACGCGTCGGACCACTCCCAGTCTCTTGGCTAACAACAATTGTAGGTAATTTCCGTAATCGGCGTGTTGCATGAATTCTACTCCATTCAGCTGCAGCTCATCTCCAGCCCACTGGGTCTCTCCCGTGGTAGAGAGCTTCTTCAGGATAAGTTGTAGAGGGAGGGGAGGAAGGTCCTCTACTCGCTTCCCAAAACAACGAGAGCAGTAGCCGAACCACTCTTCTCTGGGACATGGGAATCTTCTCACCACTTCTTCTTCTGGATTGTCAAAGTGGATTGGTAGCACTCACATGCGTCATGCAAATCAGTAGGCGACCTTCCACCGCTTAGCTTTGGATGACTTCTTCTTTGACCAAGTGGGTACAACCCGGCTCTCTGAGCTTGAAGCGCTTGCTTGGCCAGATGCTTCTCCCTTCGGGGTCATGTGTTTCCAGGCTAGCCTATCTTCTCCTTGCCCTTGGCTCGAGCAGCCCCTTTAGGCTACTTTGGGGTTTTATCTTTGACTGCAATTTCTTTAGGGAAAAGAGGCCTCACCGTCCGCTTTCCTTCCTTGATGTGAATGGCCTCCTTGCGATGAATGTCAATGTAGAAGACTTCAGCCCTTCCGCTGCCTCCGTTGCTGGCACTCATTGACCGTGTGCCTTGGTAGACAACAGTGATGGCAACTCACCAATCTGCCACCTGATGCTTTCGATTTATAGTTAGAACGAACGATACGAGATGGAGAATTTACCTCTTGAATGTTGATGACACTGCAGCCTGGCAATAGCACCTCAATGAAGGCGGCTAGGGCCTCCTTCGTCTCTTCTTCTTCCGTCCTCCAGTTAGAAAATTCCTTTAGCCACTCGTCCATGATTGATACTGGGCGTCACTTTCAGCATTGTAAACTGAAGAGGTCTTAGAAAAGCCCTCCTCAGTGGGGGCACCAAATGACGGACGCAAAGCGGACCCCGAACCCCGACGGCCTCTAAAACGCCGGGGGCCGAATGGCTCGCCTCGAGCCTGCCACAGTAAAGCGAACAGGGGGCACCACCTAGCTTTGAGCGGCTAGGACGCAAAGCCCACGATGATATGAACACCTCAAGCCTACACAGAGAGAGAGAGAGAGAGAGAGAGAGAGAGAGAGAGAGAGAGAGAGAGAGAGAGAGAGAGAGAGAGAGAGAACACTCGCAATTGATGAAAACAACCTCGGGGGTGTGAGGGTGAGTTATTTCTGCAATATTTACAAGGTGGCATGCCGTGGTGGTAGAGAGGTAGGGAGAGGAGATGGTGCAACCTACTTGGTGCGTTCTCTAGGGAGACTCAATGACTGTGAATACTCATTGCCAAGAGCGTGCATACGTGTGTGTGCATCGACCATTGGAGTCGAGGTATGGGTGTGGTTCCCTTGGCATGGTGCAATTTCCAAGGCAAACCCCAGACACGAGACCTCCTCCTCGTGATAGTGATGGTGTCAGTCCCTCCTACTACACTCTACCCAATGCTTGGTTCCACATAAGTTGCCCCCCCCCCCCGATAGTGACCTCTCACTGCCAATTTATAGGTGTTGGCTGCTTGGATTATGGTAATCCCAGTGTGGTTAGGGTAATCTTAATCGGGGAGACAAAGCAAGTGGTGGGCCCGGTGTGGTTGACCCTTGCTTTGTTTTGGGGAAGGTTATTAAAAGATGGGAATCTCTAGGTAGGCCTTTGTGACCATCACCTAGAGAGATGATATTTACAAAATGGAAATTTTACAATGACTCGGGTGAAAAACTGAAGATAATGGTAAAATAACCTAAAAATTACTGGGATGGCATCGTGGTTGCGTGTTGCCGGCGAATGGTGTGCTGCCGGTGCGTCGGTGTTGAGCATACTTCTTTTCGGAGTCGGTCGGGGCATGCCTTCGGCGCATTTTCTGTTTCTGTTGTTGGCGGCGCGTGCTTTGGATCGTTTTCTTCTTTTGTTGATGTCGATGGCGTTTTGCTTGTTCTTCTTCTTTTGTATTTTGTCGGTGCGTGCGTATATGCGTGACGTGTGTATTTGTGTGAGTGTGGGAGCATATATGTATATATGTGTATTTGCGGGTGAGTGCGTATATGTATATGTGTGTGCCCATGCGTGCGTGGGAACAAGGGAAGAGGGGGTACAATATAAATATATAATGTTTATATATATATTTTTTTTTTTTTCTTCTCTGATGCCGGTGGCTTGTTCTACTACGCATGGCGGAAGGAGGGGGGGGGGGGTGGGGGGGTGGGGGGGTGGGTAGGATAGGGGGGGGGGTGTATGTATGGTGTGTGTGTGTTTTTTTATGCTGCTGCCGCAAGGGCGCGCGCGCGCGTGTGTGTGTGTGTGTGTGTGTGTGTGTGTGTGTGTGTGTGTGTGTGTGTGTGTGTGTGTATGTGTGTGGGCTGCGGATTGCGCGCGAGGAGAGAGGGCGAGTGTGTGTGTGTGTGTGGGATGCAACGCGGCGCACAGCGCATGGGAGGGAGAGGGG